>NC_141612.1:3838298-4147584 GCF_047967505.1 Dipteris shenzhenensis
TAACTTTTATGGTAAACCTGGACACTTTGAAAAGGAATGTTATGCCAAGAAGAGATGTTCAAACAATCTTGTTAAGGAAGTAGAGACTGAAGAAGAAGAACCAAAGAATGTCAAAGCTCTCACTACTTACAACACCCAAGTCAACTCTGACAAGGGTGAGGATCCATATGTTTTCTAAGTTATGTGTGTGTGAGGTCAATAATGGTTCTCTGCCATGGATAGTCCATCCTTAAATGATTGTTAGTCTTTTGAGATTTTTCCTTGTTGGACTAATTGGGCTTTACATACATAGTCATTGTCTATCTCCCAGCTATAAACCAAGAATCCTAAGGTGGGCTAGATCGATGGTATCTGATCCTCTGCTCACCTTGAGTCTATGCTTAGACTTTTCCTAGTAGTCCCGTACCAAGTTTTGAGCCTCTATTATGTATTTCTCCTCTAGGACCTAGTCAAGATAGGTTGGAGGGCGGGTGTTGTCTTTGTGCCAACATGGACTTAGGTAGAATAGAATGTGTGTGTAGAGTAGCGGCAAAGCTTCACTTGTACTTGCATAAGGCTAGAAATAATCCCTCTTAGAAATCCAACTTGCATGTTCTACATGCAAGTTCTACATGAAACTCCTACATGCAAGTTGTACATACGAGTTCTACATGCAAGTTCTACATACGACTTTTACATACAACTCCTACATGTAACTCCTACATGTGAGTTGTACATACGAGTTCTACATGCAAGTTCTACATATGACTTCTACATATAACTCCTACATGCAACTCCTACATCGAGTTGTACATGCGAGTTCTACATGCGAGTTCTACATACGACTTCTACATGCAACTTCTATATGCAACTTCTACATGCAAAGAGAGAAGCTCTCCAACTTGTATAAATACCCCATAATGGAATGAAGCCCACACTCTTTGGGGCATTGTGTTGAGTTCTACTTTGGTATTCCAAGCAATTATCTCAAGTGTCCATGCTTCCTTGCACTCCACGTCTAAAAGCATGTCCTAACCTTGTAACTCCTCCTCCCCTCTCCTCCAACCTTGCAACCCATCCTCTCCCTCTCCTCCCCCCTCCTCCTCCTCCTCCTCCCTCCTCCTCCTCCTCCTCTCTCCTCCTCCCTCCTCCTCCTCCTCCTCCTCCCTCCTCTCTCCTCTTTCCCTCATGCTCTTACAACTTCTTCCTCTCCCACTCCTATGCTCCCCCTAAACCCTTAGTTCCTCAACTCTTAATCTCCATGATCTAAAAGGGAGACGAGTTCTCCACCATGTACTCTACTCTAAACCTTGGAACCTCTTCTAAACTCTACTAGAACTCCTCCTAACCCTAGAAGCTCCTTCTAAACCTTGGAACTCCTTCTAACCCTGGAACCTCCTTCTAAACCTTAAAACTCCTTCTAAACCTTAAAACTCCTTCTAACCCTGGAACCTCCTTCTAAACTTTGGAACTCCTTCTAACCTTGGAACCTCCTTCTAACCCTTAAAGTCCTCCTAAACCTTGCAACCCCCAATGAAGGCAAAAACCTTCACTACCTCAACCATGATGATACAAGTTCCTTTTACACATGCATGCACTATGTTTGCTTATCACACTTAAGCCTATGTCTCTCACTAGAATATGACTCGAGGTCCTAAGCTACACGTATACTACAAACAACAACCCCAATATATTTGTAGGTGACAAAAAGCCTCGGAACCCTACATACTAAGAATACCCTGCTCTTCTTATGGAAGCCATAAAAAAAGAGCCAACATTTGGTGCCGCTATCAAGGAGACTAGCGTCTCAAGTAATGAGTAAACATACATAGGTATGTGTAAAAAACAAACTACTTCGAACTTTCACAAACATAACACTCAAGGGCAAGGAGAGTAAATTTTTTTTCCATTTCTAGCCAAACATATCAACCTAAAGCATCAACCTTGGGTTACTACCTTAAGCAATTTTCTTTATTTCTTAAAAAGAAGCCACTATATAAACAATCAGGCTAGGTAGTGGACACGAATGCATAGAGCTTGCAATTTTGACCATTTCACCTTTTTGCAGAAGAGCAAACCGAGCTATCCATAAAAAGTTATAGCTCGGGAAGAGTTTAGGGCTTAACCCTAAACCTAAACTCATTTCCTATAAAAACCCACTCCACCCCCTCATTCTTCATCTTTCACATTTTGCCTCCATCCTCTTCTTCATTCTGAGCCCTACGCAAGACACTCTTCCCTCTCCATCGACCACCACCCTACTCCCATCCTCACATGGTAAGTGATTTCGAGCCCATCTCGTAGCGATAACCTAGCCATCCACCCACCGTCCATTGGTCCTCAATAATCCCGTTGCATCGAGAAAGACTTGGAGAGCATTCAGGTGACCACCTCTTCCTCCCTTTGGATTTTTGCCAGTTTTTTTCCATTCATCAAGTTTTTTTCTTCCCTCTTTTTTCCCTCCCCCCCTCCATCTCCATCTCCACCACCCCCTCCCCCCCTGCCCCCTCCATCTTCACCACCCCCTCCCCCCTTCCCCCTTCCATCTCCACCACCACACCACCCCCTCCCCCTTCCCCCCCCTCCATCTCCACCACCCCCTCCCCCTTTCCCCCCTCCATCTCCACCACCCCCTCCCCCCTTCCCCCCTGCATCTCCACCACCTCCCCCCCTCCCCCCTCCACCCCCTCCATCTCCACCGCCCCCCCCCCCTCCCCCCCTTCATCTCCACCACCACCACCCCCTCCCCCTTTCCCCCCTCCATCTCCACCACCCCCTCCCCCCTTCCCCCCTCCATCTCCATCTCCACCACCACCCCCTCCCCCTTTCCCCCCTCCATCTCCACCACCACCTCCATCTCCACCACCCCCTCCCCCTTCCCCCCCTTCCCCCTCCCCCCTCCATCTCCACCACCCCCTCCCCCCCTCCATCTCCATAAATTCCAAAGGTGAACATAACTTGGTGGCTACTCCATATAGACCTCTTCTTGCAAATCATCATGCAAGAAAGCATTCTTTAATCCATCTGATGTAAAGACCAACCCTTTGATGCAGCCATAGCAATGACTGCTCTTACGGTTGCCATCCTTGCAACCGGATTGAACGTTTCTTCATAATCAATGCCATATGTCTATGCATACCCCTTGACAACTAATCTTGCCCTGTATCTGTTCACAAAACCATCTGCATTGTGCTTCACTTTATAAACCCACTTGCAACCAATTGCATTCTTGTCTTCAGGCAAAGGTACCAATTCCCATGTAGCATTTGCTTCCAAGGCATCCATTTCTTCATCCATGGCTTTCTTCCATTTTTCTTTTCCCATGGCTTGCTCAAAAGAAGTGGGTTTTGGTTCATGTATCACTTTGACCTTATAGGCATAGTGAATGGCTATAAATCCATCATATTTTAGCCTATCCATAGGATACCTAGCTCTGGTAGACCTATGCAAAATAGGCTCACTACCAGGTAGACCTGTGCAAAATAGGCTCACTACCAGGTGCTCTCAAAACATCCCTTGTCTTCCTTACTCCGAGTGTAACAATAGAAGGAATACCCAACTCATCGTCAAGGCTCTATTCTGAGCCACTGGATTCACCATCTACATAAGAGTGACCTGCATTCACATCAACCATGGGTTGATCTACTTTCTCTTTTTCTTTTCATGATACTTGCATACCACTATCTACATTGCTTTGAGGAGATCCTCTTGATCTCAATCTGCCTGTCCATGGCGAAGTATGTGAACCACTGCTAGAGGACACTACAGGCCCACTAATATTTTGTGATTGCTGTTGTGAATTCTATGCAACATTACCATTTTGTGTATCTACATCATCAATCACATTTATTGGTTTATACCAGCTACTCACCTCATCAAAAACAACATCTCTGCTCATTGTAAACTTACAAGTAGAAGGGTTATAGCATATATACTCTTTGTATTGCAGAGAATAACCAATAAAGATGCACTTCTTAGCTTTTGGATCCAACTTGTATCTCAACTCATCTAGCACATGAACATAGGCAATGCAACCAAAAACTTTCAAATGAGAAATATCTGGTTTCCTACCAGTATACCTCTCCTCTGGCATCATGCCATGTATTGCTGCAGTGGGAATTCTGTTCATTATGTAGACTATTGTAGCAACTGCTTCAGCACAATAATAATCTGGTAGGTCTTTTTTGTTGAGCATGGCATGAGATACCTCTCCAATATGCCTGTTATTCCTTTCTGTAAGTCCCTTTTGCTATGGGGTATGACTGCATGAATATTGCTACTTTATGCCATGCTCCTACAGGAAACTTGCAAACTCATTTGAGAGGTACTCTCCCCTCCATCTGACCTTAGGCATTTTATTTGTAGGCCTGTTTCTTTTTCAATCATAGCTTTAAAAGCTTTGAAATGCCAACACATTTCACTTTTCTTTTTCATAAAATACACCCAAACTTTTCTGCTGTAGTCATTAATAAAAGTGAAAAAATAATGACAGCCTCTAATAGATGCAGCTTTAGTAGTCCACACATCAGAGTGGATTAATTCCAATGGCCTCTTACTCTCTTGAATATATCTAAATGGTTTCCTTACCTGTTTTCCAAATTGACAGGGTTCACATACCTTATGCATTTTTGCAACCTTAAACTTAGGCAATCCTGCAATACTATTTTGGGCCTGCATTAATTTAAGTTGCTGTACATTAACATGACCAATGTGTTTATGTTAGATATCAATATCTACAATTACACCCATCCCATGTGCAAACATTGCTGCACTCAATTCAAGCATGTCCGCATCCAACGTAAACATCCTGCCTTCTTCTTCCCTTTTGCTATCAAGCGACCTTTATTTTTCATATCCTCAACAAAGCATCCATGAGGATTAAATCCGACCTGCAAGCCCTACTCAACCATTTGACCAATAGAAACTAGGTTCTTGGTGATATTCGGGACATGAAATACATCAAACAGGTATTTCTTTTTTCCATCCTGCATAAACAAAGGAATTTTACCAATCTGCACAATAGGATGTGCAGTATCATCACCAGTCTCCACAAATCTTAGTCTTCCCATTTTCCTTGCATCCCACATCCATTCTGGATGACTTGTCATGTGGTTTGATGCACCTGAGTCAACATACCACACATCATTGCTTTCTTCTGTACTTGTCACAGAATTGGTCATGTGCTGCACCATAAATAGATGCTCATTTTTGTCATCATCCTGTCTACTAGACGATGCATAATTGCATTGCTACAATTTTTGTCATGATGTCATTCTTCTTTTTATAGCAATCTTTAACCATATGAACCATTTTACCACAGTAGTAGCATTCAACATTGTTGTTTGCATTTTGGCCTCTCTACCATCCACCACGACCTCTTTGCCTCCCCCTGCCTCTAAAGTTACCACGTCCTCCTCCATAGGACTAGTTTTCTTGAATTTGCTACATATTCTGATTTATGCCACGGCCTCCAAATCGGCCTGCTCTATCTTTTCCTCTACCTCTTCTAGCATTTGAGTAGAAGACAGCTTCTTTTGAAGTTCCTTCTGAAGAAGATGCACCACCATTTTTCTGCTCTTCAGAAATTAGAAGAGCAATCAACTCCTTAAAATCAGGAAAATTCTCACGGACAGCAACGGATGTCCAAAATTGTGCACAATCCTCTCCTAGACATTCAAGGTCATAGAAACTGAATCATCATCTTCCATTGGCAGCTCTCTTGAAGTATCTCCTCAAGAAGCATCTCAGGGGTGTCCACAATAACTCTGAGCCTGGGGACACCATCATTTGCACCCATGTGGCTACCGAGGGAGGAGGAGACTCCAATACCATACCAAAACATCCTCAACAAAATGGAGAATGGGGTCGATACTCCTTCGGGAGCCGCGAGAAGCAGAGCATCACTAGGAAGCAAGGTACATTGTGAGTCGTGTCCATGTCCTCCACTCTAAAGCTATGGTACCAAGGGAAGAGGAAGACAAATGAGGACCAAGAAAGATAGGGCTCTACTCCACAAGTGACAAGGTGGTATCTGGAGAGCTCAACCGGAGAAGGAAGACCCCTCTCCCATAGATGTGATCTCCTAGATGTGGTCATCCCCTAGGGCTAAACTCGCTTGAAGCCAATCCCAAATCTATCACCTCGAGGGGGCAAGCCCAACAATTTGGCCTACTAGGGCTCTATCTTGAAGAGCCTCCACTACAGTCTGAACCTGTCACCTTATCCTCCAGAGAGAGCAAAACCTTAACAGTATTGGGAGTCGAAGGTGCTGCCTTTTGAGCCCCTCTTTCCAAACCAAGGGTCACTGTCAAGGTTTATCTTTCCAAAACAAGCAATTGAACCCTGATACATTTACCCTTCTCACTACTATTGTGCATTTGACATGACTGGATGGCTTTCTAAAACCTTAGCAATCGAGCCAAGAAGCAATGGATAGTGAGTACCCTCTACTACAGCTGTTGGGTCACAGGCATCCAAGAAATCATGCAAAGTGGACCAGGAGTTTTCCAAATTGGTGCTCAAAATGAGACAAAGTAAGCAAATGGCACTGTCCTCTGAGACAAGAAAAACATCATGATGTGCCTCAGAGCATCAATGAGTTGATCACTGGAAGCAAGAGATCTCATGAACAACAACCAAGCTTTGGATCAACATCTTTATAGAGTGCCCATAATGCATTCCCAATTCTCCTTGGGAGGTAGGGACTTGATTCTTTTGGTCTTCTTCCCTACTTTTCTCTCTAAACCAACCTTGGCATTGGATTTACGTTTGAATTGCTCCATTTGCCCCCATTCTTCTTGGGTTTGAGTATCTTTTTACCCAACTTTTTTGAGTTTGGTTGTCTAATCCTACCATTAATTCTTTTTTCCTTTGTTGATATCTTTTCCATCAACAAGCTCTTTGCATCCACTAGCCTTGACATTCATTGCAATTTGGTTTGCGTTGCTTGCTCCCATCTTACTTCATTGGTAGATCCAACTTAGACCATTTGCCATTAGGATCACCAATAATAGTCGCTACAAGTATACTGACTCTGGGAGCTAAAACCCAAAACCTGCACATCGTCATCCCTCACAATTCTATTGTGGAAAAAGCAAAAACCTCACCTCCTTCCTCAGCTTCGGCAACCTCACCTTCCTCCAACCTCTTTCCCACACTCCTCACCCCTACCCAGCCCCTCTCCCAACACTTTTGCTCCCTCTCCACCCTTATCCCTCTCTACTCGTGTGAAAGGAGGTTTTCCAAGGAGGTGTGTCTATTTAAACAATGTAGGTTTTTTCCTTCCCCCATTTCTCTTTGTAAATGTTGAAGCATGTTTCTCCTTGCATTGCTAAGCCCATGTGCTCATTTTCATGCTTGATTTTCAGATTTTGTGAAAGAAAGAAAGCTCATCTCTTCTTTTTTTGGTATTTCTCTACTTTCCCTTCCTCTACTTTCACTTTCCCTTTTTTTTTCTAAAGTAACTCTTCTCCTTTCCTTTCCTTTTCTTTCTTTAAAGGACGAAACAATACACAAAAAATGAAAGAGAAGAGTATGAAAGCTATACCTATTGTTTTCGTGCTTTCTTCTTGTTTGTGTTAGAGTTAGCTCAAATGTCCACCTCTCATGTAACCCACCAATATTCTGTGTACCCAATGTTGTAAGGCCCCCATATGAGGAGAAGCCATGATGGGTATCAGATATTGGGAGGGATCCCCAGTTTAGACACTGGAAGGGGTCTTAGAGTAGACCAGATGGTTATGAGACGGCTTAGGAGCCAAGAGTAGATACCCGTCTGCACAAAGGGGGGGTTCGGGGGGGCGATAGCCCCCCCGATAGCAGGGGGTCCGGGGGGCGCAGGCCCCCGGTGGGGGTCTGGGGGCAAAGCCCCCAGCGGCAGGGTCCGGGGGCGATCCTTCATCTGCAAAGCCCCCAGCGGCAGGGTCCAGGGCCCGACGGTATGACCTATGCGCAATCCTTCATCTGCCCGACGGCATGTTTTCTGAAGGGTCGGTTGGTCTTCCAGGCCGACTGTCTATTAGGCCGACTGCCTATTACAGGGCCGACCGTCAACCACTTACACTATATAAGTGGCCACCCCCTATCATCAGATCACCAGTTCTTCACGCTCATAGTCCTCCGTCCAGCATCTGTCTAGATCACCATCGAAGCTCTATCTGTAGAGCGCACGGGTGGACAGCCAACCATCAGTTGTATCAGCAGTTTGGTATATCAGAATTTTTGTATTCTCTCCAGCTTTCCATCGTGTACTTGCGTTTTGTTGTTATCTTCCGCTGCGTACTATTTTCTTACATGGTATCAGAGCTCAGGCTATCTGAGTAACGACTTTATTGCAAGTTCAACGAGCTTTGTTAGCAAAGGCTACTAGGAGTGATGGCTGCACCAACCCCGTTGCGAATTCGTCCACCTGCCTTCAATGAAGGCAAGCTCGATGGGACGAATTATACTTTGTGGAAATTCAAGATCAGCGCGATCTTGGATTCATATGAGCTTCTGGATACTGTTCTGGGATTGGATCCAGAACCGGTTGGATCACCGAATCCAAACAACCCCAACGTTATAATGCCACCGAATGCAGATCTTCTTCGGGCATGGAAACGAAGGAATGCAGATGCACTCTGTGCTCTTGTTACCAGTTCAAGTGATTCTGTTTTGACTCTGATTCAGCACACAGACAAGGCAAGTGAGGCTTGGAACATACTGAAAGGTCAGTATGAAACGCGGAATCAGACCAGAATTCAAAATCTGGAGAATATGCTTGCTGCAGAGAGGTGCTCTGATGGAGAATCAGCTGAGACATTCATCACACGGATCAAGAATCTACGTGATCAGATGGCGGCGGTTGGGATTACAAAGACCAGCGAAGAGTTGGCCAGAAGGTGCATTCGGATCCTTCCACAAAAGTACGATGCGTTGGTCACGACACTCAACACGCAGGTAAGAAATCCACCCCTCACTTTTGAAGAGTTCAGCGCGATGCTTCTAGAGGAGGAGATGCGAATGAAGACCCGCGATGGCGGAAGTGATGCAGCATTCTCAACCACATCCAAAGGGAAGGGTGGAGAGAAGAAGAATGGTAAGAAGAAGAAGTTTTCAGGTAAGTGCCACTACTGCAACAAAAGCGGTCACATGATCAAGGATTGCAGAAAGAAGCAGCAGGATGAAAAGAATGGCACTACACAGTCTTCTTCGAAAGGCAAGGAATCTGCCAACACAGTTGAAACTGAGTTGGAGCTATGGGTTGCAATTGAAGAAATATGCTCCTCAACAGAAGTTTCAACAACGAATGATTCGTGGCTCCTTGATAGTGGAGCGTCCCGTCACATGACCAGAAAGAAGGACTGGTATAGCTCTTTCAAGCCTCTACAAGAGCCCATGAACGTGACGGTTGGTAATAATGCAAAATGCCCTGTGGAAGGTACAGGTACTATCTCTCTTTCCATTCAAGAGGGTGAAACTAAAGAGCTTTCTGATGTATTACTAGTTCCTCAGCTAAAGAAGAACTTGCTTTCGGTTGTTGCGATAACTGATCGCAACTTGGAGGTGCGTTTCAAGAGGACCGGAGCAGAAATCCTTAATGCAGCGGGCAAGGTGGTCGGCAAGGCAGTAAGGAAGAACAATCTCTACGAGCTGACGGCACTAACAGTCTCTTCAGGAGTGGGCATCAGTAAGGTATGGCATGAAAGATTTGGTCATCTTAGTTATCCTATTCTTTTGGAAATGCAGAAAACAGGGATGGTTGCACACTTGCCTGCACTCTCAAAGGTGCAGGAACCTTGTGAAGCTTGTATGATGGGCAAGCAACAAAGGAAGGCTTTTCCACATGAGAGCGGCTATCGGGCAAAGGCTCCTCTACAATTGGTTCATGCTGATCTCAGTGGGAAAGCTCCGACTCAAGCTTTGGGGGGATGTAACTACTATATGCTTATCGTCGACGACTACAGTAGATACATGTGGGTGTATTTTTTACGAGATAAGGCTGAAGCTCTTGGAAAATTCAAACAGTGGCAAAAGATGGTGGAAAACGAAAGCGGGCTGAAGGTAAAGAAGCTTCGCACGGACATCGTCAATCGAAGCTTCACAAAGGCCTTGACGGGCAAAACACCTTTGGAGGCTTACTCAGGTAAAAAGCCTTCCGCTTCTCATTTCAGAACATTTGGATGTGAGTGTTTTGTTCATGTTCCAGATAGCACCAGAAAGAAATTAGATCCAAAGAGCAGAAAGTGTATCTTCATGGGCTATAGCCAGGAGTCAAAGGCGTACCGGCTATATGATCCAGAGGCAAAGAAGATCGTGGTCAGTCGTGATGTGGTGTTTTGGGAACAGCCACATACAGTGGAGGAGGAGGTATGCCCTTCCACTTTATCATCAGCCGTAAAAGTAACTCACCTTGTGCCCGTATCTAAAGCAGAGTTGCAGAATGAGGAGGAGTACTTCGAGGAACAGACTCCACCAACACCACAACATGCCTTGGCTCCACAAGGTAAGCCACTTCCAAAGTGGGCAAGGCAGCTCTTTGATGAGAAAAATCCGGTTCCAGACTTGGCGGAGTCATCTGCAGATGGACTTCGACGATCAAAGAGGATAGAGGAGCAGAAAAGGGCTTCTGAACACATAGTCAATATGGCCTTGATGGCTGAGATTATGAAAGTTCAAGAGCCTACGAATTTGGATGAGGCAATGGCGGATCCAAATTGGAAAGCTGCCATGCAAGAGGAGTATGACAGCATCATGAAGAATCAGACTTGGGACTTGGTTGATCGTCCAGAAAAAAGGAAGATCATTGGTACCAAATGGGTATGGAAGGCCAAGTACAAATCTGATGGATCTTTGGAAAAGTACAAGGCTAGGCTTGTTGCACAAGGATACTCTCAAGTTGAAGGCTTTGATTTTGAGGATTCCTTTGCTCCTACAGCAAGGATGACAACTATTCGGGTGGTACTTGCCTTGGCTGCTCATAAGCAGTGGCCGGTGTTTCAAATGGACGTGAAATCTGCGTTCTTGAATGGACATCTCAAGGAGGAGGTATATGTGTTCCAGCCACCAGGATTTGAGGTGCCCAATTCAGAGAACAAGGTTTGCAAACTAAAGAAGGCATTGTACGGGCTGAAACAGGCCCCAAGGGCATGGTACCAACGGATTGATAGCTTTCTCATATCTATTGGTTTCTCAAAAAGTGCTTCTGATGCTAACCTGTATGTTTGTAAGCAGGATGGCAAGTATGTGGTAATAGTCCTTTACGTGGATGACTTGATCATCACAGGAGATCATGAGAAGATGCTGCAAAAGTTGAGGGAGTCGTTGAGTTCCGAGTTTGAGATGACAGATTTGGGGCTCATGCACTTTTGCCTCGGCATTGAGGTTTGGCAAAAACCTGGCAGGATTTTCATCTCTCAGCAGAGATATGCTCGCGAGATCTTGAAGGCATTCGGTATGATCGAGTGTAAGGACGTGGTCTCTCCCATGGAGGTGACTGGTAAGCTCTCAGTGGAGGATGCATCACCACTTGTCGACATCAAGGAGTATAGGAAACTTGTGGGGAGTCTCATTTTTCTGTGCAACACTAGACCTGATATCAGCTTTAGCAGGGATGCGTGTGCTAAAGTACGTGAAAGGTACACTAGAGTATGGCATTACCTACAGAGCAGGGAAGACCTTGGCGGGTTACTGTGACTCAGATTGGGCGGGAGATTGTGATTCTAGAAAGTCAGTTTCTGGATATTGTTTCTCACTTGGTTTAGGAGTGTTCTCTTGGATTAGCAAGAAGCAACCAACAGTGGCACTATCTTCGACGGAAGCTGAATACAAGGCAGCATGCATTGCTGCTTGTGAAGCAGTTTGGCTAAGGAGGATCTTGCAAGACATAGGAGTTCCAATCGAAGATGCGACGGTTCTAAAATGCGACAATCAGAGTTGCATGGCCATTGCAAAGAATCCTGTGTTCCATGCTCGTACAAAGCACATAGAGATCCAGTATCACTACGTACGAGAGCTCATCGAGGATGGAGTCATAGAGCTGGAGTATTGTCCCACAGAGGACAATTGCGCAGACATCTTCACGAAGGCTCTTGGGAGTGATTTATTGTTGCGGCATCTACATCGACTCGGCATTGGTCCGAACACGTAGTTCATCTTCGGGTGAACATTGAGGGGGGGTGTTAGAGTTAGCTCAAATGTCCACCTCTCATGTAACCCACCAATATTCTGTGTACCCAATGTTGTAAGGCCCCCATATGAGGAGAAGCCATGATGGGTATCAGATATTGGGAGGGATCCCCAGTTTAGACACTGGAAGGGGTCTTAGAGTAGACCAGATGGTTATGAGACGGCTTAGGAGCCAAGAGTAGATACCCGTCTGCACAAAGGGGGGTTCGGGGGGGCGATAGCCCCCCCGATAGCAGGGGGTCCGGGGGGCGCAGGCCCCCGGTGGGGGTCTGGGGGCAAAGCCCCCAGCGGCAGGGTCCGGGGGCTGCCGGAAGTCCAGGGCCCGACGGTATGACCTATGCGCGATCCTTCATCTGCCCGACGGCATGTTTTCTGAAGGGTCGGTTGGTCTTCCAGGCCGACTGTCTATTAGGCCGACTGCCTATTACAGGGCCGACCGTCAACCACTTACACTATATAAGTGGCCACCCCCTATCATCAGATCACCAGTTCTTCACGCTCATAGTCCTCCGTCCAGCATCTGTCTAGATCACCATCGAAGCTCTATCTGTAGAGCGCACGGGTGGACAGCCAACCATCAGTTGTATCAGCAGTTTGGTATATCAGAATTTTTGTATTCTCTCCAGCTTTCCATCGTGTACTTGCGTTTTGTTGTTATCTTCCGCTGCGTACTATTTTCTTACAGTTTGTTGGCTTCTCTTTGTCTCCTCAATCCAATCTCTTTAAAATGCTGCTTCTCCAAACTCCTCCTTTCACTAATTAGTTTTCTTAAAAATTGTATGTTTCCTCTCTTTTATAGGGCCAGTACACAAAACACCTCCTCTTCTGATCGGCAAGCAGGATTATCCGGTGCCAGGACACATTATTTTCGAATAAGAAAGTGCTTCCTCTCTTTTAATACTTTTCTTTTTGTGATTGCATTGGCTTGCAGCTAGCACCTTAAGTGCTAGCTGGAGTGCTGGGCGTAGGAACTCTTATCCTCTCTAACCCCTCTTCTCCTCTCTTCTCCCCTTTTTTATTTCCTCTCCTTCCTCTCTCTTCTCTCTTTTTCCTCCCTCTTTCTCCTCTCCTCTCTTCTCTCTTTTCCTCTCCTTTCCTCTCCTTTCCCCTCTTTTCCCCTCTTTTCCTCCTCTCTTTCCCCTCTCTCTTTTCCTCTCTTTCATCACCTGCTCCCCTCTCTTTTCCTTCTCTTAAGCATCCTCTCTTTCATTCTCTCTTTTCCTCTCTTTCCTTCTCTCTTTTCCTTCTCTTTCCCTCTCTTTTCCTCCTCTCTTTCATTATCTCTTTTCCTCTCTTTCATCCTTTCTTCCTCTCTTTTCCCCTCTCTTTTGCTCTCTTTCATTCTCTCGTTTCCTCTCGTTTCCTTCTCTCTTTTCCTTCTCTTTCCCTCGCTTCTCCTCCTTTCTTTCATTCTCTCTTTTCCTCTCTTTCCCTCTCTTTCCTTCTCTCCCTTTCTCTCTTTTCCTCTCTTTCATTCTCTCCTTCCTCTTCTTTTCCCCTCTCTTTTTTCCTCTCTTTTCCTCTCTTTCATCGTCTCTTCCTCTCTTTTCCTCTCTTTCATTCTCTCTCTTCTCCTCTCTTTTTCCTCCCTCTTTTCCCTCTCCTCTCTTCTTTCTTTTCCTCTCTCTTCCCCTCTTTTCTCCTCTCTTCCTCTCTTTTCCTCCTCTCTTTCCCCTCTCTCTTTTCCTCTCTTTCATCCTCTCTTCCCCTCTCTTTTCCTTCTCTTAAGCATCCTCTCTTTTGCTCTCTTTCATTCTCTCTTTTCCTTCTCTTTCCCTCTATTTTCCTCCTCTCTTCCATTCTCTCTTTTCCTCCCTTTCTCCCCTCTCTTATTTCCTCTCCTTCCTTTCTCTTCTCCTCTCTCTTTCCTCCCTCTTTCCCCTCTCCTCTCTTCTCTCTTTCCTCCTCTCTTTTCCTCTCTTTCCTTCTCTCTTTCCCTCCTCTCTTTCTGTCTCTCCTTTCCTCTCTTTTTCGCTCTTTCAGTCTCTCCTTTCCTCTTCTTTTCCCCTCTCTCTTTTCCTCTCTTTCATCCTCTCTTTTCCTCTCTTTCATTCTCTCTTTTCATCTTCATTCTTTTCCCCTCTTTCTTTTCCTCTCTTTCATCCTCTTCTCTCTTTTTCTCTCTTTTCCTCTCTCTTTTCCTTTCAATCTTTCATCCTCTTCTGTCTTTTTCTCTCTTTTCCTCTCTTTCCTTCTCTCTTTTCCTCTCTTTTCCTCTTTTAGTTTTATTAAATTGAATTTGAGTTTGAAGTAATAAATTATCTTTTAAGTAAATTGTCTTTCGGCTTCTTACTCGGTCTTGTGTCTATTTTTGTTTTTGTGTTTCTGTCTGTGTTTGTCCAATCCCCCCAAATTAGACATGGCATCATGTAGCACATTCAGAGAGTATGAAACCCCTCATAAGAGGAGACATCATGATCTGTACTCTCCAAAGGACTTTGATTCCCCTCAGTCGACTCCTTAGGGACCTACCCCTACGACTACCCCTAGGCTGTCGACTCCTCTGGGGCCTAGCGCTGCGACCACCCCTTGGGGAACTCCTTTGCTAGTAGCCACACCTCTCCTTCAAACTTATATATTTTCAGTTTGGAAGCCATTTTGGGAAGGTCTTACCAAATTAATGGCAGTGTCTAATCCCTTTACAAAAGATCAATCTTTCTAAACAAAGAAATCACCTTTATCATATAGATGCAAATTGCAAGATAAGAATTCAGAAAATCCTAATTGTTTGGCATATTCATAACCAGTCGGCTTCTCCCACAACCTCTTAAAAGGGTTTTCTCTACCTTGTACTTTGTCTTTGTAGTCTTCTTGACGTTTAAAGAGCTTTGAGAACTTGAAGTTGGCATGTTGTCAAGAGATTAACATCAACTGAACTTGGAAGAACATTCTCTAAACTAAAAGGCACACTTTGAACTGAAACTTGGAAGAACAATCTATGAATTGAACTTTTACTCCTCAAGCATTTAGTGTAGCATCAAAAACTCCAAAAAATACACTAGAAATGCTTGCAGAGAACATGGAAACTTTGGAGGCTTGATACCTCACTTCAAGCATCACGAAGCTTGGGGCTTTTGTTACGCAATCATAGATCTATATGCAAGGAAGACTCAAAACAAACCATAGCTAGAATGGTGCATTATATCCCCTGGGGCAGCAGCATCTTCTTTACTTGAGGAAACTTTGTCTTCTCAGAAGTCGACTAGTTTTGTCTGAGTACACCCTCATTTCTAAACCAAATCTCTACAATGGGTAGCTCTAGTAGTAGAGAAGCTTGGCTCAAAGGAATTGCAAGGTAAGTTACTGTGGTAAGCATCATTGCAAAGGTGGCGCAGAATATACAGAGAGGCGGTGCACAAACATGGTGACAAATTTCATCAATCCCTCTAGTCAGATAGGTTGCCCATATGTGAGGAAGGTATGGCGGAAATGGTTTCTCAAACCATTGTGCGGATGGAGAGAACTAAGCTTCCCAAGTTCAAGGTAGGAGAGGGAGAGAAAGAAAGCATTTGGGAAGAAGGTAGAATCTAGTTGGAATCTACTAGGAATCTCATTCTAGGCACTCATATTCTAACCAAGCTCTGATACCACGTGTGAATTCATGAGAAAGCAATGAGGCACACAATGTTAAGCTTTATTCCAAGAGTGGTTGCATATATAGGCAACTGCCTCCATGTTGGTAGATCCCAGATCCACAATCATCTCCATGATTATCTCAATCAGTCACCTCCTATTATCCAGATAGTATTTTAGAAATATTTAGGCATAGCTAAATGCTTATAGATACAAAGGGTCACCACCTATTGGGTGTACCTCTTCAATCCATGCTTAGAAATTCATGAGAGCTGGAATGTAATATTCTAAGATTATGAGTATGGAGAGAGATTTTGATCTATTGTAGTAAGCATTTTATATTCTAGAACTGATAGTATTTCTCCCACATTTGTTAATCTATTCTTTTTACAAATCTAAATAGTGATGTGAGTTTCTAATTGATGTTCCGACAATGTATTCTCTGCACTATCTATAATGACATTCTTCATTTTGTATATGAGTTGTGCATTGCACTATGAGTTAAGGTTAATCTGGAAACTTTTGCATGTTCCAGATGAACCCCAAAACAAGAGCTCTATTTCCAATCTTGTGCAAATAACAATAAAGACCAAAGTAAAACATTTGGTCTTTTATACATTCCACCTTTTGAAGGGAGGGCCAACTCTCTCTCTCTCTCTCACACACACACACACACACACATACGCACACACTTTTTTTTTTGGTGAAACTATTGTTGCATTTTATATTACAAGATGAGCATCCCAAAGCAGGATATGCTCAAAATACATCAAGCAAAGATGTCAATATATGACAAATATACATCCTGATATAGAGACCCTATTTGCAAACAATCATAAAACGATTGTTGCAAAGAGTACCTAAAGAAACAATAAGCTGAGAAAGTCGGGTCACCAAAAACTCTATCATTTATGTCCTTCCATAAAGTCCAAACACACACACACACACACACTTCTTTTTGGGGTGAAATCTTTGATTGATTATATTACATGAGTATCAACTTCAAAACACGGTGCTACAATTACATCAACTAAAAATGTCAGTATGTGCCAAAAAGACCTCATGATCTATGTAGGGGGTCTGCAAGCAATCAAAGAAAGATTGCTGCAAAGAAGGCCTGAAAAAGCCAAACAGAAAGTAAGTAGGATCACCAAAGAGACACACACACACACACATTTTTTTTGGGTGAAATCTTTGATTGATTATATTATATGAGTAGCAACCTCAAAACAAGGTGCTACAATTACATCAACTGAAAATTTTAGTATATGCCAAAAAGACCTCATGATCTTTGTAGCGAGCAATCAAAGATTGCTATAGAGAACGCCTAAAAAGGACAAACAGAGAGAAATTAGGATCACCAAAGACTTTACAAATCCTATATGTCCATAAAGTCCATAGTGCCCAGTAGCGAACCCAAATGAAGAAAAGATGAAACTCTGATATAGATAGATGTGACTATCACATATACTATAGAGTGGGGCTAGGAGGCCTCTTGAAGTCTGAGATAAGAGGGATCATTGGGACAAGGCGATTTTAGATGGGCTAGGGTGGTAGAGGATCATGATAGTGGGTTGGTTGGTTAGGATCTATACTACTGACCCCAACACAATCTTACTAGTTTGAGAGGGAGCACATTCACACCTTTGGATTTTGAAGGGTTTATCCCAAAACAGCGGGACTCAAGTGAGTGGTTTTGGTGTGTTAGAGTAGAACACTTAGATACGGTGGCTGAGGTGCTTTTTTCTTATATACAACCCACATCAGTCGATGCATTTAGCTAAATGCAATAGCCTGGACCCCTTGAGGGAGAGCCATTGGGTTGACCGAGACATTCCTCATGAGGCTATCTCACATTTTTTGTCATCTCTGTATAAGCTTGATACAATGGAAAATATCATTTTTCTTTAGGGGTGGCACATGGAGGCTTGACCCTTGGCCATTGGTTGAGAAAATGTGGGTAGATGGTAGGTGTATTTGATATATAGATGGAGTGTTAGAGACAATCCCTCACTCCTTTTGGGGCTATCGAGCCCCACAAAGGATATGGACAACAACTTCAGGATTGTAGCCAACACGTAGCAAATGCAATGGGACTTCACATGGGGGATGGTGGCATGGCTCACAGAGGGGGAGCAAACTTTCTCCATTAATCCAGCCTCTCTAGTCTACAAGATCTAAGGCCAACATGTCTCAAGGATTGAAGCATATGATGCATCACCTCCCCCCCGAGTGTGTCCTCCAATATCACCAAAGGATAGTGTATGGAAGGTGGTGTCCACCATTACTTCTAAGAACATCTAGGTTGCATGTTTTAGTCCAAGTGATAGGAGGCCATCAAACTTTCCCAATGGCTATTTACTAATACCTATACTCTAATAGGGTTGAAAGCCATCATCAATTCCATTGAAACAAGTACTTGTCCTTTGCTCAATCTAATGTAAGAACTACTTTCCATCTTCTCTTCTCAATGGAATATGACATGAGGCCCTATGCTATAGAGCAAAGTTTTAAGCTATGTTGGAGACAAAAATGAACGGATAAATGGTTTCAATGCTACACTTGCTAGCCCCCAAATGAGGAGTGAAATGGGGCATTGAAATCTATAGTAATATGGGTGACATGGTGCCATATAGACACATGGAAAGGTAAGACACAAACTACCATGTGGACAACAAATTGGTTGCCACATGGGAAACACTCTAAGATCCATATTAGAGTTGCTCATGTAGCCATGTGGATTACATAGGTAGTACAATGATTGGAGCACCAAGTGCTTGGACTAGTAAAGTGATTGAAGCATCAAGTACTTAGATTGATATGGTAGGTATAGTACTAGTTGGTAGTACAACAATAGGTACAACTTGGCAAACAATCAACTGTATAGGTTGGGGATCTAGGTTGGGGATCAATAGTACACATCAATAGTTGGGCTAGTATAGTAGGTACAGTACTAGTTGATAATACTTGATGTACTATTGATAATTGGTAGTACTTGATCTATTGGTTGATACCCAAGTACCTCTCAAGGATACAATTTTTGTGGTAAACCCTTGGCTCATACCAATTGAGACTTTATAGAGTGGATCCTAGGGGATTTTTCTAACCCAAGAATGTGAGGGATATGAGGTTCATGAGGTTTTGTATTCAATCAGTGGTAGAGGGAAAGGCTAATAGGCCATTTGGGCAAGGACTTAAACACTGACCAATTCCAATCTCAACATGACAAAAGAGGGCGATGTGGCACCGTTGGTTATGGGAGGGATGCCCTCTTTAGGAGATTAAATGGGATCTTGGTGAATGGTTTTGGTCTATTCATGTAAGGTGCTTGGATAGAGTGGAGGAGGTGGCCTTTTTATTATAGATGACTCACACAAGGTGATGTTTTTAGTTGGAGGCAGCAACCTAGTTCCCCTTGAGAGAGCATCATTGGTTGGAGTAGTAGGTTGCCTTGGAGGTTATATCCTATTTTTGGCCATGCCTTTGGACAAATCATTGGCCTTAGAAGATATCTTATTTCTTTTGGATGGTGATACATGGAGGCTTGTGCATTGGCCCACATTCTTCTAGAAGATTGGACCCTCATGATGACAAATCCCCCCACGAAAACCATCTAAACCAAACAATATGTAAAGAACAACTTTTACCGACTTAACACTCCATTCCCTATCTATGGAAGAGTACAAAGCACTCAATGATTACTTACCACCACTCAAGCAAAAACACGATCCTCTTTCATCACTCAATGGAAAACCTACTACTAAGAAAAAATTGAACTCTTTTTCATCTCTCATTGGCAAGCCTAATGCTAAGCAAAAACCTATAGACAAACTCCCAAAAGATAGCTTAGTGCCCAAAGACAAGTGGGTGATATCCATATGTTTGACACCAACCATCTAGCAAATGGATAAGCACAATCCAAACATAAAGTGATAAGACAAGTGAAGTGAGTGATAAATCAGAATTGAGTATTGGTTGTTATTTGGACAACATGCAAATGGCATAGGATTTTTGGTTAATTCGATGAGATAACTATGTTGGGATTCTCTCACTTGCTGGGAAGGTCATCCTTCTTCAAGTTTTGGCACATTTATAATCTCATCACGGTGGAAAGGATGGAGACCTGATGGAGATTAGTCAAACAGTCTAAGTCTACCTATAAAAGGAGGACTTGTTTCCATATTTTATCCCTCTCTAGTTTGATTAATCTATAGCAAAAGGCTATCCAATTGGTGATTGAGTGCACTATAGTATTTTATTCCCATTTTTGCATAAAGCGGGTGTCAGCGGTGGTAAGAAACCAATACCACTAGCTCAAGATGAGCAAGTTTGTGAGTGAAAGGACTACCAATGGATGTGGGTTTCTGTGTTAAGATGCAACAAGTAGCTACATTAAATGTTGCTATTACTATAGTAAGAAATTACCAAAATGGGAGTATCAATATGCCACATGGGCGTACCAACAATAAGAAATTGGGAAATTGCCAAAATATGAGTATTAATATGCCATATGGGAGTACCAATATGACACAAATGGTGTTATAAAAAATACTAGGTATAGTCCATGGTTACCACTAGTTATGACCACAAAACAATATGGATTGATAGAAGTAGCTCAAACTCCTAATATGTGGAATGCTAGGATGGGTATAGGTCATAATTCAAATCAAATAGGAAAAGTGTAGTGCCTCAAATATCTCAATTTTGTATCCCCTGAGCTTGTATATCAAGTCTTATGCCCCATCAATTGTCTTTACCTTATGCTTAGCAACCTATGATAGTTCAACCAATAAATCAGCCATTTTATCAACTCCAAGGAACCAGGTGGTGATGCAAAGTAGTGCAACACCTAATGTTGTATCATCTAAACCTAAGGTTGAGGCCAAGGAAAAATTGCTTAATGCTATCTCAAGCAAATGAATGATATGCAACTTAGATGCATTAAGAACTAAGAATGTTGGGATCCTTCGAAGGAAGTAGGAAGTAAAGTATGGCATGTCAAATGTAAGGGTTATGGGCATTATTAGAATGGATGTCAGTCATGAGGAAATGGTAAAGTTAGACAACCAAAGGATATGCACTATTTTCCATATGCCTAATCTTGACACTTAGGATTATCGGGGACTTGAAGCTAATGGTCCTCAAATTCCTACCCAATTTGTAGGAAAGGCTAAGTAGACTATCCCCATGCAAGTGATGGCTTATAAGCCACTCAATGAATATCAAAACCTATGTGGTTAGTCCATCACGTGGGCCAACGCTTCATCGAAGCCTATTATTTGTTATCAATGTCAATAACATGGGCATATGTGCAAGATATGTCCTAATGTTAAGAAGACAGTAGAGTACATACTACGTGGGAAATGTCATGGACAAGATGATGTCAGAGAAGATTGTTCGCACATGAAATTACAATAGTCATGGGTTGGTGACACTTCTAGTTCGAAGGCAATTCATGTAATTGAACCAGAATGGCCTAAGGATATCGATGCGAAGTCATAGGTTGGTGCCACTTCTAGCTCTAAGGAATTTTATGTAATTGAGCCTAAATGTCCTAAGGATATGGATGCAAATCCTCCATTATTAGGGTAGTTACTTGTTCAGGAATTAAGGTGGTTGGACCAACTAAACTTGGACAGGAACTTAAAACTCCTATGTCTCAAGAGTCGGATGACAGCGAGGTACTATCTTGCTATTTTGATTCTGCCTATGGAGCAAAAGAAGTTTAGTCTTTAAAAGGAAGATGAACCCTCCCAAGCAAAAGGAGAGAGTGGGAGACTAGTCTAGGTTGGTTAAGACCTGTTACCCACATGGAAAGTTTTGAGGAGTGTTGGGGTTGAAGAATTCAATGGAGGTTATGACCTATTTCCAAATTAGAGCATGTGAAGCCAAACATTAATTGGTTACAACTATTACCTCTTTCCCCTGAGCATTGGCAACAAGTATTGGCCTCATCTCTAGTTAAAAGAATGTAGATGGAACCTTAGTTGTTGTCAATATTACCTCATGTAGTAGATACGAGGGTTCCTACCATGGAAGCAAAAATAGAGGGTTATCCTATCACTAGAGTACTAATTGGTGGAGGCTTAGGAGTCAATATTATGACTTATGAAAGCATGAAAAATATTATCTTAGTAGGCCGAGAGGCTATTCCTTTTGTTATTTTGCTGGTCACTCAATGTCGCATTAACCTAGTAGGGGGTAGTCCAAAAAGTAAGGACTATAGTAGCAAGTTTATCTTTCCTAGTTAAGACATTAGTGATAGCAAACCTTATCCACTCTTGCTAGACATGCCATGTCTGGTGGCCTCTCATGCTATACATAACCAGGGTATGCATATGCTTCAGTTTAGGGACCATGACTTTGAGATGAAGTTGAACATACATGTAGAAGTAGCGTATTAGGAGTGTATCCTTTGGATTGTCCTTTAGATTCGTACTCGGATGCCACTAGTACGCAAACAATTGTTAACCCATTTACAGAGGAAGATAACACATCCATACTTTTTACATCTATGTATAAAGGGGCACATGCATCAAGATCCTTGGATCTAAAATCCTTGATGAGGAGTCATCAAATGAAAAAGATGCTATTGAGATAAAGAATAAAATTAAGGAAAGTGCTGAAGATAGCCTTGAGCAAGTATCCATTTTGGCTAGTAGGAAGGAAAAAGGAGTGTTCAAGGTAGATCGTGATGAGGATGTGGATGAGGATCAGGTAAGTCTAGAGTGGTCAGGTGTTTACCCAAGCATAGATATCAACCTTATTGAGGTCGCTATGCAACTTAGTCCGAATCTAGAGTCTCAAACCTCTTTGATACCTTGTCCTCTAATTGAAATTAGTTGTTGGTTTACCAAAAGGTATGAGGGTACTTGTCAAGAAGTGGAGAATAGTCAATCTTGTAGTCCTATGAGCTCAAGGGAGAGTAGGGTCCAAGGATTAGGCCTACATGCCTAGGATTCTACATAGAGTGTGATTGAATTAGCGCCATTTGAGGGTATGGTATTGTATGGAAATTATGGTAAATATAGGAAAAAGAAAAGGACATTAAAGCCACTTCAAGCTTGTCACCATTGTGGGGATTCTCGCCCCTACCTTGTTAGAACCTATCCTACTTTTTTGTTTTTTTTTCAAGAAAGAGACTTCTATTAAGTAAGAGAAAAAACCCGTGAGAGCAAGCTCAAAGCGGAATACATCATGAAATCATGAGGATAAATAAAACCCCCTTAGAGTGAGGTGGAAAACAACCAAGGCTGAGGCTGAAAGTGCCACCTCAACCCTGTAGCAGTCTCAAATATCCTACTTTTTTGAGAGTACTATTGGTAGAAACTTCCTAAAAATCTATTGTCATCAAGGTACCTTAATAGTGAGGAAGGGAAAATTAATTAGAATCATGAGTCTATTATGAGGAATAGTTGTTGTAGTCATGGGTTGTTTTATGTAGGTCCTAAGAAAGAGACGAGGAGGATCCTAGTTTGCATTTGATGCGCTTTAAGGCAATAGCTCCAGCTCAACCAAGGGATTGATTAGCAAATGTTGAAATTTTTTGTAGATACCTTAGATAGGGAAGCTATGTATTGGCATGCATTTAATAGGGCTGGTCATTTTAGATCTTGGGAGTAGTTAAGAAGGGCTTAGAGCTTTTCCTCCTATCGAGGCTGGGTATGGTTAAATTGATGGAGTTGGAACCTATAGAGAGTTTAATGAGCTCTGAGAAAGCTAAGAGGAAATTCCCTAAAGTACGTTCATGGGTGAAAAGGGAAAGAATATTAGCACATGTACTTAGACAATGTAAAGGTTTGGGTTTGTCACCCTGTGCCATTTTCATGAGAGGTCATTTGATGATAAGAGGGCCAAAAAAAGAATGCTAAGGTTAAAAGTTAAGTTGATTCTCATAAGTCCATAGTACCTAGAAGAATAGAGAGCTAAGGTTTCTCAGTTTCAAGAAGGATTACTCATTGGTTATTGTTGTTGCAAGAGTTTCAATTGAAGCTAGTGTTGATTCCTCAAGAAATCTCATCTTCTAGCTGATCATCTCTCTCAAATAAAAGATGATGAAGATGATGAGGAAGGTGTGTATGCTGAGTATTTGTCTCAGAGACAATTCCCCAAAGGACTAGATCCTGCTTAGTGGAGGGAGACACTATGGGAGGCTACTTATTACACCTTGACAACACCTTGATTGGGGGTAAGATTTATAATCTATGTTTGTGGTTGTATCGTACTGCATGTTGTCTTGTTAATTATTCATGGCTGTCATGATGATGTGAGTTGGACCTATGCAATTGGTATTGGAGAAATCCCAATATTTTAGTTATGCCAGAGCTCCTTTTTGGCAAACTAGGGAGGAGGATTTAGATGTAAAGGATTGATAGCACACTTGTAGTAGTAGCAGCTTATTTGGAGAGGCAACATCTTTCTATCTTTCTAGTCATGGAGGCAATGTTCCTTCTCTTTCCAATTTTTGGACCAAATGAGTGGGAAACACATTGTAATAGGTATATTTTTTTATTTTCTTGTGCTTTAAATGTAGAAGCTTATGCCTAAAACTGCAACATCCATATTGACTATAGGTATCATAGGGAAAGCTCAATGGACCTAAAACCAATAGGAAAGACGTAGATGAGTAAAGTTGGAGGGTTTGGACAAAGCATTTATGCAAGGCAAACAATAATTAAATGGATGTTTTCATATTTACTTCATATAGAAAAATGGAAATTATTATTCAAATTGATGATGCAATCTAGGCTTAAGACATGACAAAATGTAAAAACATCATTATCCAACTAGATTTGCACCAAAAGTTAGAGACTTATCTCATCATTATATAGATTGATCATGGACGAATTTACAGCATACATCATCTTCAATTGGAACTCTCATGTTGTGCACAATGCAAAGAGTATATTATGACCACTTATGAATTTGAAGATTTGTCTTGAAAGTAATTATCATGAACATCCTCATTCATAGGTTCATTAAGCACACTGTGCACAATATCAACAGTACCTCTCACATTATTAGATGCATCCATACATGGGCTCCTAGGTACAACTTGTTTCAATGATTGTGCAATATTCCTTCTGGCTACCAATCATTCTCTTACTACATTTTTAGTACCTAATCACCTATTTCTCACCTCCATGTTGCAACGTCGTGGACACAAGCCTCCATCAAAGCTTGTTCTCTACCCATTTTCTATAATTATTCAGTTGTAATGGTGCTACCCTCTAGATTTATTTTCTTGCTTCTAATGTCTTGGGCTGACGAGTGGTTTTCCTAAACTTAGGTACCCTAAGACATCTACACACTATTTAGGAGCTGTGTCAACTTGGAATATTGGGATATCAACAAGTCATCATCCATCCCAGTTGCTTCTTCACTAGTCCTCACTCAAAGCATATAATGTGCAATATAATTTTGTGCCTCTTTTTGCATCACAATCTTGTATTCATTTGGTTATCCCGCCACTTATGCAAGGTTAATTGACCAATCATAGCAAGGCTTTGATAATTACATAGAAGATAAATTCATTTGCTGATAAATAGTGCCTATAATTATTTACATTATACACCATTGCTAATTCTTCCCCCTAGGTGGTGGCATAATTTGTAACCTACATCTTTGTAAGTTGCCGACTTGCAAGGTAGACTCGGTAAATTTGTCATAGTATGCTCCCTATAGCATGACTAGATCTATTTATGCATACATGGAATTCCAATTCTCATATTTATGCTCCTAGTATTGAAGTAGGAGCCAATCTCCACCTTAGGATCTCAAGGGCTTGATCACATTCCTTGTTTTTTTCCCAAGAAAAGAAAATTTCATTTAATGAAAACACCCTAGTGATACAAAGATGCCAAGATCTGGAGGAGAGCTTTGGCACCAACAAGGGCCTCCTATGCTATATCAAAGAGGACACAACCTTTGGAAGAGGACATCTCATTGGATGCTGCATGCTTTCTGGAGTTGGTCCATTGTAGGGGGCTCTTAACATGCATAAGATTGCATTGGTGGACTTAGTGACCCTAGAGATCCATAAGAACATCCATGCATAGTGTCCCTGAGAGTGATAGGGGATTTGTACTTTCCAAATATTTATTGCATGCATTCTTGGATATGGCAAAGTTTTGGTAGGAAGAGCTTGAAGGGAAATGAAGGAATGGAAGACTAGTGGGATGGGCTAAATGATCATGTTTTATCGAAAGGTAGGGAAGAAAGATTTGTGGAACACGAGGCAACCCATGCACTCCACGGGTGTGCTACGATCAATACAATTATAATTGGATGTGTGCACTCGAGCAATTCAACATTTCGACTCTATATATAAGCTAAAGTGTTTGTGTGTGGAATGAACAAGTCGTATGGGATAACATGTCTATGTGCATTTGTTCCCCTAAAGCCATGTCACTTGTGGCCCCAAATTGCCAACCAATGTGGCATTTGTTTGTTCATGCGGGCAAACTAATTTTAGTGGGTGGTGCATTGAGTGGTGGCCACCAAGGCTACATTTCGTCCCACCCCTCCATAATCTCAAGTCTTGGGCGTAATGATTATTATATTTATTCTAGAAGCATGCTCTACAAAAATATGCTAATGCCATGTAATTTGTACACACTTCAAGCCAAGGATTGCAAGGATTATGTTGCGCCACGTTGCACCTCTTTATTTTTTGAAGCAACCTTTTCTCTCTTGCCTTTTTGGCACATCGACATGAACACATTTCAAATTGTTGAAGTATACTAGGCATTTCGATTGAGCACCAATAGCCATGCATGTTGTGGCCCTTATGACATGCACTTTGTAACTAGTATGATTCCATCTCTACTAGTTAGCCTTCAAGGAATCCTATTAGCAAACACCCCATATCTGGTTTATGTTATAAGTGCTTGCTTGTGGAGGTTGGTATGGGTAATAGGGTAGAGGTTAATGTTTCCACAATTGTGGAGGTGAAGATGGGTAGTTGTGGGCCTTTCACTCTTCAAAGAGTGAGTGTAATCATCTATTCGTTAATATGCGCATTTTAGCATCATGCCATTGCCCACAATAAACTAAGGTTCTTAAAATTACAACAAAGCTCTAATATACTATAAGTGGGCATGCTTCATTGGTTTGCAGCATAGCGAGTTCAAATAGCATAGGCATTGAAGGTAAATGTTAGCTTATAATTTGGGTGAAAATTTCAAAGAGTGTAGGCATTGTAGCTTTATTGTTCTAGTTGTAGCCTCAATGTTAAAGCTGTGAGTGGATGCTATACCTCGAATGCAAGTTTGCATCATTTTTTTGCAATAAGACCAAAACATGAAGTGGCACAACTAGGCTTGCTCCAAGGGATGTTGAGAAATGCTGCAAATTTGGGGTTTGGATGCATAGGCTTTTATAGCACATGAATGGGAGTAGGATGGGTTTAGGATAGGAATTTGTGTCATCACTATCTTGTTTAGGATGGAAAAAACCATATTTTCTCCCATTTTGACCATGGCCGCAAGAGCCTGGCAACCAAAATGGGATTCCCTTTGTTATGGATTGGAAAGCATGAAATGATGACATGTGTCCTTGTTCCCATATCATAAACACAGGAAATGATGGCATCTGTCCTCTCCCACCTAACCTACCCATAGTTCTTTGATTGTAGCACATGGTAATATTGAATATGGATGGGCCCACCTCTTCCCATCCTATTTCCTCACATGTATTTCCTCACATGTGTTAAGAGGATCTCCCCACCTTGTTGCCAAGGCTAGAAGTCTAGCAATGCAATGCTAAAGCTAGCACTGAAGAAACAAGTCCCCACGGATGCTTTCATGCTTTGTTGAAGCTAGTGGTGAAGAGACAGGTCCCGATGGAGGCTTTGCTGAACATTGATGTGGCCTCCAATTGCATGGAGGATACAGTCTTCTAGCTAATCACAATGCTTTGGCATTGTAATGTTGTGCTAGCAAAATCAAATAGAGTTGCTCTGCCTCGACGATGCAGCGCTAGGAGAAAGATGGAGCCACTAGGTC
Source organism: Dipteris shenzhenensis (assembly GCF_047967505.1). Classification (NCBI taxonomy): domain Eukaryota; kingdom Viridiplantae; phylum Streptophyta; class Polypodiopsida; order Gleicheniales; family Dipteridaceae; genus Dipteris; species Dipteris shenzhenensis. The sequence continues at coordinate 3,866,021 of NC_141612.1, forward strand.
ATGGTCATGCTTAGAGTAGGAGTAAGCAGGGGATAGGACCGAAGGTCGTGATGAGTGAATGCACAAAATGAGTTGTTGCAATTGTCTAGCAAGCGTGAGGTAGTGCTTGTGTCAGGCCCCATGACAACAAGAGCGAGGCGAGGTTAAGGGCGATTACACACTGCCCAACGCCTGCCTAAGGGAGAAAATGCATGGGTAGGACGTGGCTACACACCAAATGACCAAGCTAAGAATCAAAGGCTATGCAATTAATGCAACAAAGTAATAATGCCCATGTGGCAAGACGGTTGCGGATCAGATAGCGTGGGTTCAAATCTTGACGACAAGTGATGGGCGAGCCTTGGGCGAGGGATGTTGGCCGCCCATGATGATGGGCACGCTACATTTTGATGAGCACCATTGAAGGCCATGCAGGGGGATGCCCGTTCGACGCACTAAGGTGTAATGCCCTTTCCACATGCTGGGCGGGCGGCCTAAGTCTGGTGATAAAGAAAAAGGCACGTGCAGACCAGGCAGCTGAATTGGGTTACAATGCAAGCAGCTAAACAAGCTCTCGTTGTTAGCAAGAGCCTTCCCTGATGCTATGCCTGCCCGCAAATCTCATCCTCGTCGGCCTGCTCGCTCCTCTTCAAAATCCATGAATCCTCCTCCTTTTGCCTCCTCTCCTGCCCCTCGTTTGCTCGCAGTCCTCGGCCCTCTTTTTGTTCTGTTACTCGTAATTGGCTACACCGCATCCTATGGCTTCAGATCTATGGTGCTGAAATCAACAAACGGTGTCGAAGAACTCCATCAAAATGAGAGCGCCGACCTGCAGGTATGTAAGCTAGCAAGCTTTGACAGCAGAAACTTCGTATTAACTGCTGTTGTGCCGCAATTGAGGATGATGGCATTGAATTATTCGCCTTATAGGTGAGTCCGTGGGTCGGCATCTATACCTACGAAATTGTGAACGAGTTTGATCATGACCCGAACGCGTTCACGCAGGTACAAAACACTTTCATGCTGGCGAGCTTTTTGAATTGAGAGGGGGTTTGGTCATGCTTACGTACTCAGAATCAAGAATTACTGTTCTCCATGCTCGGACTTTAGCTCTTTATTGAAGAATGATGTGCTTTCTTTACAGGGCCTCGTATTTGCAGGAAACGACACGCTGTATGAGTCTACAGGCTTGTGGGGCTCGGTAGGTTGTTTTTGGGCTTTACAAGTTATAAAAAGAAATTAAAGTGGTAATTGGAGCGCACTTGAAGCGGTCTGTACAATTTGTATGGGGTGGCATTGAACATACGCGTAGTAACATGTTTTAGCCCGACTATTCTGCTTATACAACGTGCTTGTGTATGGCTCCTACGGCTGTAACCCTTTGGCGAAGGGTCTGTGGTGACTAGCAATCCAAAGGATCTCATCAGATCCTAAGCTGTTATCAGTTGTACTCGCCCGCTTCTTTCCCTTTTCTAGATTTGCATACGCCTTACGGCTATATATATAAGATGATTGAGTGATACTACACTCACTCAGCCTTCGAGTCCGCCCTCGTCCTACTGCCTTCTCATTCACAATGGTTATGGGCCCACGAACGCGTCCCTATTAGCTGCATAGCACCCTAGTTCCTACCCTTGCATTTCATTGCTCGCATACGTCTTGCATTCCTTCACAATCACCTCGCCCTCCCAGCAACTCTGCAAACCCCGACCTCCACCCACCTTCATCCGATGGCTCTCAACCCCATTGTCCTCCTGAATGCTCGCATCCTCGAATGCCTTGAAGGCTAGTTGAACTATGGACTCTGAAAATGGAAAATCCAGATCATCCTTGAGGAAAAAGACCTTTGGTCGATAGTGTCCGGAGTGGAGACGGAACTTGGAATCCCAGTTGACAATCCACCTTCTCAAGGAATTGATGGAGAGACTTCCACCTCGGTTACTATACAGTTTGCCAACGGAGCTAGTGCTCCACTTCAAACCTGCAATTGCTTCCTTTCAAGCAAAAGAGAGACAAGCGAAGCTCATTATCTATCTCACTTTGGACAATCTCCTAGTTGCTAGGTCTAAGAATGTTTCACCACTCACGAAGCACCTATGAGGAGCGTAACGTGGGTAACACCCTCACTCTACAACGGACCCTCAGCTCTCTGAAGCTAAAGGAAGCTGATTCCGTTGGTGACTCACATCGAAAAAATAAAAAACATAGCTCGACTCCTCGAAGCTGCTAGGAGTCCTGTTCTAGCGAGCCAGCTCACGTTCACAATCCTTGACAGCCTGCCCAAATCCTTTGACCCTCTGGTGGTGACTATTGAAGGTTGCAGGGACAAGCTCAATGTCCCATTCGTCACCAACCACCTTCTCTAGGAGGAAGCACGACGGATGCTCCACCCATTCCGATGAGCACGCCCTTCTTGGCATCCAGGCAATTGATCCCAAGAAACCTTCCTTCGCCCTTGCCAAGCGAGGCATTCCACACTCCTCAACGTTGGAACGGCCCATCCCTTGTAAAAAGACCCATCCGCGAGCCAAAACCCAAATCCGACTCGATCTGTTACTATTGCAATCAAGGTGGATACTACGCCAAAGAATGTCCTCAACGTGCTGAAGATCTTAAGCTGCGTGAGCAAATACATGCCAATTTTGCTCACATGACCAATTCCACAGCCCCCAAGGCTCTCATGGTTCTCATTGAAAAACTCGAGGCTGACCTCTCCAATGGGCTGGAGATTGTGTTTGAATTCCGAAGAATGCTCCACGAGAGCTCTGAAATCGACACCCATTGGTACTTGGACTCTGGGGCTACCCGCCATATGTGTTTTGATCTCAAGGCTTTCTCCTCGTATCAACCTCTTCTAGGTGGGAAGAACGTTGTCATCGGGGACAATGGGTCAATCAGTGCCGTGGGCACATTTCCGTCGACATCCACCTTCATGACGGAGAACGAGGTGTTATTCACAATGTTTTGCATGTTCCTAAGATTGCAAGAACCTAATGTCTGTAGTTATACTTGATCAAAGGGGTGTTGAAGTTGGCTTCAAGAGCTGACATTGTACTTTACTACCATATGCTCATGGCACCTGTAGTGGCGGCCTATATCGACTCAACGCCCCTCCGCGACCCTCCCCATACTCTAGTAGCTGTTGCAAAGGCGCATCATGACACGCTATGGCACCGATGATTTGGGCACCTAAGCTCCAAAAAGCTTGAGACCATGGCTGCACGTAATCTTGTTGAAGGCTTCGACTAGCAAAAAAAGCAATGAATTTCGATTGTGTGCCGGACGTGTCTGTGGGAAATGCCATAAGGAGTCTTTCAATTGTCACCATGGAAATCGAGCACCGGGCTTACTCAACCTCATCATTCTGACGCGTGCGGACCTATACAAATTCCTTTGTTGGGAGGATCCAGGTATTTTGTAACTTTTATTCATGATTACTCCCACTACATTTACATCTATTTTTTGCAATTCAAAGATGAGGTCCTCGACAAGTTCGTCAAAATCAAGGCCTTGGTGGAAACCCATCTTGGCAGACGCATCAAGCACAAACACACAAAACCACAAGTATTCTGATAGGCTTTCACAATAGAGAGAGTCCCTTTTATAAAGATAGATTTCGAGATCTTGCACAACCACAGCTTATACCACCACACAACTGAGAGTATCCTTCAGTTGGGAAGGAAACACAACCAATATGAGTTTTGCATTCCCTTCGTGTGGGAAGGAGAGAGAATCGATCCAACAGAAAAGAAATCTGAAAACTGTCCATAGCAGAGTTGAACAGTAGCACGTGAAACCAATCACTGAATGGATCAAGCTGGAAGGTGGCCAAGAAGTGTGCAACCAGCCAGAGTAGCTCCAAGAAGAGAGGTGACCCGGATTTGAGGCTCCAGGATGGCTGATACAGCAGTACACAGTCCCAGCAGCAACAAAACTGAATTTGCCCAACCAGAAAGAAGCCAACCAGCAAAGAATCGCCAAGTTTTTCCTCCAGATGTGCAGCCGGATTATTTACGAAGATTGTGATGAGGACAAAGAGGTAGGCGGTGGCAGCAAGAGGGCAATTGAAGGGGGGTGATGCAAATAGAAGGGTCCAAGAGGTTGGTAGCCTAGTTTTGTGTGGGCAGCAGGGTGCCACTCCAACAGAAAAATGGCGATGGAGAACCAGGGGAGGCTCCTGTATATAGAAGAGGTTGAGGGGGTTGGAGCGAGGCCCATCCACTCATAGGTGAGGCTTCCACAGTTACTTTTGTTGAGATCCTTCCCTTTTTCTCAACTTTTAGGAAAAGCGGTGGTTGGAACAAGATCAGCCATTCCTTTGACCAAAGTGTTTTTTGGTTGCATTGAATGATGTCCATTCCTTACTGTGGAAAGTAGTGGCCCACAACTCATGCAATCATAAAGTACCTTTGCATGTGCTAAAAGTTGTCACATGCACCCCTGCACTTGGGTGCAATGTGAAACACTGGCTACATTGACAAGTGCGTTGTAGTTCCCTATTAGGAGATTTTGTCGTATGCTGTGACCCCTTTGTGAGCCCTTGTCTAGGGACAGTCAGGCACAAGATATGTAGTCCGTCTCTTAGCCTTAGGTCAAGTCAGATAGTCAATCTTGTTCACTAGTACCCACTGGAGAACGGTATGTAGTTAGTGTTTCCATCTTAGGCTAGGTTAGGTCTAGGTCATAGCCTAGGATAGGAGCCCCATAGGGCCCCCCAAAGGCTGACCAAATGGACCAAAAGCAAGCAAGAAAGGCAGCCTGCAAAGGCTGCCCACAAACCTCCCTGGAAAATGAGCCAGGGAAGGGATTTTTATAGGCTAAGGGCTGTGCGTCACCGTACTAGTGTGGATACCGGCTCAATACCGATCTTCCGTGCCCACTTCATCATGAAGGAGGGTTCCACCCCGAACAGGTCTGCACACTTCTGGAGGGGTAAGAAGTGCGCTTGCTCCACCTTTGCCTCCAGCGGCAATCTGATAACTCCTGTCGCCAAACACACACACACCGGCTCCTCGCGCGTGAAGCTCAATTGAAAGTTCACCTCCGCACCATGGGCGTACCAAAGGTCTAGTCCATGCGGCCCCATTCACTCATCCATCATGAGTGTAATCCTCAAAATAGCATCCAACACCTCCGGGGACCATTTCTCCAACCCTGTGGAGGCAAACGGAAATCTCCAAACGGGGTGTGTCGGAGATCCCACTGCATGATCAAACCCCCCTTTCGGGGCCGAAGGACCATGAGCGTTACCTCCAATGGTGGAGGATTAGAGTCTAGAATGTCTAGATAGTTCTAGGGTCCTAGCCTCCAAAAGTCCTGCGGTAAGGGACGCCCAGGCTGGGGGTTAGGAGCCGTTGACTGGGAAAATGAGCCTTGTCCCTAAGGATCCCTCCCTGAAGGGACCTGCTGCTGCGATGAGGAGGCAGGAGGGGGCGTCATTGTTCCCTTGCCAGCTGGTAGGGGTGTCGAAGCGGAAGAACCTACTGCTGAAGTGAAGAGGGGGACAGCAGGAGAGGGAGCGGTAGGGACGCAGGGGATAGAGGGAGGGGGACAGGTGGTGAGGGTGACTATAGGAGGGGGGGGCTGGGGGGGGAGAGGGGACGGGGGGAAGCCTCGAGAGGAAGGGGGAAGTGAAGAGGAAGGGGGGGAAGGGTCTGGGGGGGAGGGGGAGGAGGAGGAGGAGGGACAAGGACCACAGGGCCCCCCTGTTGATCAGGCTCGTCGGGGCTCTGGATCGGCTCCTTTGCGGTTCCCATCGGGCTAGCGTCTGCGGCTTCTGCCAGCGTCGCATCTGGAGCTCCTGGGGCTCGCTGCTACTGCAAGGGTGGATTCAGAGGCTGAACCTCTGAAGCTGGAGGACCGTCTAGATGGGCGGTGGCTCCTGCCGCTGGAGGAGGTGGCTCCTGATGTTCCTCCTTCGGGGCCTCTCGGTCAATCCTGTCCCTCTCTTTGCGATTGGCCCTTTGCCTACGGCGCTTGCGGGCCTGCTTGTTTGGGTTCTTTTTCTTTTTAACTTGGGTCCAGTCCCCTTCTGAGGGGGTATCGCAAGGGGTTTGGGACTCCTGCTGCTCCTGCTTGAGAGGACACTGGGCCTGGGTCTGCTGACTGTCTACTCTACGGAGGGGCGGGGGAGGCACACGAGGGAGGCCACGGGGGCAATCTCTGGCGAAGTGACCCATTTGTTTGCACCGAAGTACTTGGCCTGGTAACCCAAAAATCTCCACCCTCGGGCGAAGTGTGCTTCCTTCAAGGTCTCGAGAAGGATCAACTCTTGGAGGGACTCTGGGCTCTCAACCACTAGTCTGATCCTCGGGACTCTATCATCTGCTAAAACTGAGGAGGCGGCCGACTCTGGCGGGGACTTGAGCACTGTGCCAAATGCCTGACCAATGTAAGGGAGGATGGCTCGATACTCCTTGGGGAGCCTTGGGAAGCGAAGTGTAACCGGGAAATGTGGAACATGGTGTGTCATATCCATGTCCTCCACTGTGAACCCATGATGGGCCGAGGTGTCACGATCTGTGACGTATTCCTTCTCTATACCTTAGACTTATGGATGGTTTGATGAATGGACACTTGTGGAAGGGTATGCCCTTTCGACGGGACACTTCCTATGAGCCACAACCCTTCACAAGAGACATTCTATTGAAGAGACACTCCTATTGTAATGTCACACCCTTCACAAGGGGTACACACCTTTTCATGCACATACACCTTGGAGTACACACCTTTTCATGTGTGACTCTTCACTCTCTATATAAGAGAGGCCCAATTGTATGGATGACACACTACAGACACTACAGACACTCAAGCAATACAAATATTCCGTGTTCTCTGCTATTTCAGTCTCCTCTCTGTTCCTTAGCACATTTCTAAATATAGTAAATCTAGGATTTCTTATAGTGGTATCAGAGCAAATTTCGCTCTTGCCTGTAGGAAATGCCCCCCACCTTCTAGCGCCTATCTGATACATCTCTTTCCGCTAGAAGGATTCCGTGCACATTGTGCATGGAAGAGATGGAGAGAATGAGCGTAAAAATATTTAGCGCCAACCCCTCCTAAAGTTATAAATGGCCTCTCCATCTCCCCCACATCACGAGTTGATGTGAATGGACACGACAAAATTCGTGTCTTTCCATGTGCTTGGGCTGTCCCAAAACCAAGGGACGCACCTTTTCCACCATCGGACACACCTTTTGATGAAGAGTTTTGACTCCTCACCCAAGGGACACACCCCATCGTGGAAAAAGGGACACCTCTTTTCGTGTGGGGACACCCCTTTTTAAACAGGGGCACACCCCTTCATGAAAAGGTACACCTATTCCAAGGGTCACACCCCTTAGAATAGGCACACCTTTTGGCACCAAGCACCCTACAAAAGGGCCTAAAAAGGGCTACCAGCCCTAAACCTAAGGCCCAACCCAAGATTACCCTTGCGTTCAAGTAACCCAACCTTTAATTTTTGGGAAAGGCAAGGCCTAGCAGTTATTGCAGCCTTCGCAATCAGCCTTCGGCGTCTCGTAAGTCGCGCCCTCTTCTCGAAAGTCGTGCCTGCTAGTCCGTACAATCTATCATGCCGATTCTGCCCCTCCCTTGCCGATTTTCTGCATGCCAGCCCACGCCAAGCCTGCCGTTTTCTGTTTCCAGGTTTTGCGCAGCCTCCTTTGGCGGCCTTCCTTAGTCACGCCAATCATGCCCTCAGCTTTCTGATTCTGTTCGCCAGCCTTTGCTCAGCCATGGATGTGTTCCATCGCCTCTGAAGAGTGGCAGCCTGACACCCATCTCTGCACATCCTGCTCTATCTCTTCACCTCGCCATCTCAGCCTGCGAACAGAGGCCTTGCTGTCCAGCAAATCCCCTCAGCCAGCCCCTCTTGTACAAGAAAACCTCGCCTCTACACAACAGATCGAGATCCTGTGTGGGTTCATGGTTTTGTTGGCAACATTTTTCTGCCCACAACCGGACTGTTTGGTCGCTGAATCGCCCCCCTCTACAGCAAACCCTAATTTCGAAATTTGAAGCCTGACATGAGGACCTCCTTCAACTCGCGATTGATGCTGTACTTTTTCCGGCCCGAAGCCCACCGCTGGTACACGATTTTCAGCACAATCGGGCAGATCTAATCTATTCCAGGTGGATTCTTTCCATTCTATTTCTAAGGATTCTCTTTCATATTATTATGTGACACTCATTATCAAATTACAGCAAATGAAAGCCTTCTCCTTAAAGCATGGAAACCCCTGGTAATTCACCCGTCCTTTCAAGGACACCTCACCACACAATATTGTGTTCAGATTGCACAACCAGCCCATTTCGGAGCTTTTGCATCGTGGGTCTTCTGTGTCACGTGCCCTTCCAGTGACTTGGACCACATCCTATACCTTCTGCGTGAGGCACCTCAGTTACATTACTTCCTCATCACAGTCCAGGTTGTGTTCCACGAGACACATAGATACCCAGAACCCGATATTCCTCACGAGTTTGCTGTCCATCTTTGGAGAGACTTTTACCCCTCAGCTTCAGCATCTTTAGGGTACTCTCCACCTCCTTCAGCTCCCATATATCCTCCTGCACAGGTTGTACCTTCCCCAAGACAGTATTTACACTTTGAAGGCACTCCTTCTCCTGGATATCCTCCACTCCTGACAGCAGCTCCTTATCCTTTCTCAGATCCGTGGACTCTGCAACCTACCCCTGTACTCTCACGAGTAGTAACACCCATTTCGGCATCACCAGTGTTACCTCAAACAGGACCTCCTTTACCAGATTTCCACGGTTGGTTCCATCCTGCTTCTCCTGCCCCCTCCAACATGAGCAACCTCAGGGCGCAGCCCGAATCTTCTTCCAGGAATGGTACAAACTAGAGCGCATGTTCGTGCTCTTCTCACAGGGACCTCAGATATGTCGCAACGCTCGCGTGCAACCTCTCCGGAAATAAGCGACTCAAGTCCAAAAAAGACCCCTGAAGTCAACTTACAAGGCGAAGCACTACTTCAACTTCGAATTTCCCAGCTTCAAGATAGCATCTCGGACTTGGTCCAGAAAGTCCAACAACTCCAAGATTCTCGCAGTACCACAATACAGAGGATGACGTGACGCAACGAGACGACTATGTGGACTCATTACCACCAGAGGTAGAAAACACTGAACTTCGTGCCCTCTACCGTTTACTCCAAGCTTCCAAAACTAAAAGACTTGACATGAAACTTCCGGAAGCCTACATTGGTCAACGAAATCGCCGAACAGTTGACCAATGGCTCGCAAAACTGCGCATGTACTTTGATATTGTTGACCTCACTGAAGGAAAAAAGATTGCCTTGGCAGCCTCCCTCCTCAAGGATACAGCTTTCCTATGGTGGCAACGACGCTTAAAGGACGGCAAAAGTGTGTTAACTTGGGAACGTTTTGAACACGTGCTCCGTAAGCAGTTCATACCTGCCAATGCGCATTTCCAAGCACGTTCAAAACTCCGACAGTTGGAGCAAACAGGCTCCCTGTCTTCCTACATCTCTCAGTTCACGACATTGGTGCTGGAGATTGATGGTTTAACTGAGGATGATCGCCTTCATGCTTTCATCTCAGGCCTAAATCCCTCGTTACGCATTGATGTCCTTAAAGCAAACATCACCACCACAGCTGGCGCTATTGCTTACGCAGAGCGCATTACAGATTTCCAACACACAAGGAAGCAGAGTGCTAATAGAACACAGAACTCTACTATGGCCAAAGGTGCTCGTCCTCAAGATAACCTCAAGTTTAGAAAAAACTTGGGTAATCAAGGTCAGCGATAGTCTCAAGATCCCCACAAGTCTCAGAAATCGTATGTTGGATTCCAACAGAAGCACTCCTCCAAGGATTGCGCCTCTTCTTCTTCACAAAGTCATTACCGTCATCCTCAACATAAAGGTGTGGCCACTGACAAGAAGAACAACTCTAGCACAAAAGGACTTTGTACCATCTGTACAGGCGACCATAGATGGTTCAATTGTCCCAAGCGACCAAAGCAAAATTCCAATATGGAACCTAGCACTTCCCAAACAGAAGATGCTACCTCAGCACAAGACAAGAAAGACAAAGTTGTTTGAATGGCAAATACCATCCACATGAGCCTTGCCAGCAACCCCGAACCTTCACTGGCCACTCAAGTACTTTGTGTTCAAGGATCGATTTGTGGAACAACGGTCACTATCATCATCGACAGTGGCTGCTCTCATAACTTCCTAGCTAGTTCTATGGTCGATAAACTTCGGTTGACCACCAGTCCTAGTCCCATGGACTATCAGATTGAACTCGCAAATGGAACTACCTTCTTGTGCAACACCAGGATAAAAAACTTGTCTTTTCGCATCCAACATTATACGGACAAGTTGAACTTAGACATCATGCCTCTTTCTCGGTACGATATCATACTCGGACAACAGTGGCTCTACGACTATGATCCATTTATCATTTTTCGCAGCCATACTATCCAATTTGTCCACCAGGGAAAACTTATTGAGCTAACTGGTTCTAGGGACTCTCCTTCAACCCTAGTTGCCTTTGCCCTACAAGTAAATAAGTGGGTTCGTAAACGTCAAGTAAAGACTTCACTTCTGTTGGTTACGGCAATAGAGGAGACACCAACAAAGCATCCTCCTGAATACCTCAACCAAGCTTTTTTCCAGCCCTACCTAGATATTTTTCCACAGGAATTGCCAAAGGAGTTACCACCCACTCAAAATAAAGAAATCCAAAGACAGGTGAACGAACTACTCGACAAAGGTCACTTTGGGCCCAATCGCAGCCCTTTCGGATCTCCTGTACTACTTGTGGAAAAAAAGAATAAGTCAATGCGGCTTTGCATCGACTACCGAGCCCTCAACAAGCTCACTATCAAAAACAAGTATCCGTTGCCTTGCATCGATGACCTCTTCGATCAACTTCTACACGCAACACAATTCTCAAAGATTGATCTTCGTTCAGGTTATCATCAAATTCGCATACGAGAAGGCGATGAGTACAAGATAGCCTTTCGAACAAAGTATGGACACTATGAATGTTTGGTCATGCCTTTTGGGTTAAACAATGCCCCGGCCACATTCATGACACTAATGAACGACATCTTCAGGCCTTTTCTCGATAAGTTCGTCATCGTTTACCTCGATGACATCCTCGTTTTCAGCAGATCCCTACATGAGCACAAACAACATCTTCACCAAGTTTTTGAAGTTCTCCGCGCAAATTCTCTCTATATCAACATTGAAAAGAGTGAGTTCTTCAAGACCCAACTCGAATATTTGGGACATGTTATTTCAGCTCAAGGCATCTCTGTGGATCCCAAGAAGGTCGAGGTAATTCGAAACTGGCCTACTCCTAAGAATGTTCATGATGTCCTCTCTTTTCTCGGATTGGCAAACTTCTACCATACAAAGGTCTATCAGTTTTCCGAAATCGTAGCTCCTATGTCCGAATTATTGAAAAGCATAGCAATTTTTCAGTGGCTTCCCGAAACAGAGTATAGTTTCCAACAACTCAAGCAAGTACTCACTACCACACTAGTTATGGCTATTGCTGACCCAAACCATTCATTTGAGGTCATGACCGACGCTTCCGACATCGCTACAGGAGCAGTCTTGATGCAAGAAGGCAGAGTTATTGCTTTTGACAGCCATAAACATTCCGATATCCAAACCCGATACCCGGTTTATGATAAGGGGTTTCTTGCGGTTGTACATGCTTATCGCTCTTGGAAACATTATCTCATGGGAGCCGACTCGGTGGTCAAGACAGACCATCACTCTCTAAAGTATATCTTTACTCAGCCAGTCATGAACGCTCGACAAGCACGCTGGGTTGAGTTTCTGGCCAACTTTCACATGACCATTGAGTACATTCTAGGACTACGCAATGTAGTTGCGGATGCTCTCAGTAGGTTAACTCTAGCATCAGCTATGGTAATCTCTACATTATCTGTGGATGTTCCGAATTCATTCAAAGGGAAGTATTTCAATGATAAAGACTTCGGCACAGCAGTACAAGTTCTTTCAAAAGATCAACCTTCGACTTCCGAACAGAAGATTTTCTCATCTTATTCTTATACGGACGACCTTCTGTATTATCAAGATCGCGTCTATGTACCACATGACAAGGATGTTCGACGTCTTTTGTTAAAAGAGCATCATGTAGTTCCTTATGCTGCCCATCCAGGCATCAACAAAACTTATAGGTTACTCAGTGCAACATACTACTGGCCTCAGATGAAAAGCGACTGTCATCAAAATGATTACATCTTGCTTATCTTGTCAACAAATGAAAGCAAGCCGACGACTTCCAGCAGGACTTCTTCAGCCTCTTCCAGTTCCAAGTGAAAGATGGGAAAGTATTTCCATGGATTTCATTACAACACTACCACGATCCTCCCGAGGTAACACTTAGATTATGGTAATTGTCCAAAATGGCACACTTTGTTGCTTGCAAAAGCAGTGCACAGGCTCTGGACATTGCCAAACTCTTCATACAACACATCTTCCGACACCATGGATTGCCCAAGAATATCATATCCGACAGAGATCCTAAGTTTACCAGTCACTTTTGGATTTCACAAACAGACTGCATGGGAAGTAGTCGCAAAGCCTTTTTGTGAGATTTGCTTTTCCAAAATATCTCCATAGCCTGGGACATATAGGAAGCCAAATGCTTAAAAGACCAGTGAAGAAGAGGCAAATAAAATTGCACATATGCCATAATGATAGACTGTACTATCCGAAGTCGAACATGTAGAGGCCAAGTTGACAAGTGCCAGTATTCCAGCTTCTTGTTAATCTTTTGAAGCACCCATTTAAGCTGTTGTTGAGGGATAATATTCCAGCCAATGGGATACCCTAAATGCGTCACAATGGTATGGGAAGAAATAATGTGGCCTGGCCAGAGAAGTGCATGCCAATCAGCTTCTTTCAATGCTAGAAGATTCGATTTCTGAAAGTTGATATGCAGTCGAGCAGCTATGCCAAAATCATTCAAAGTATGCATCAAATGAGAGAGGTCACTTTGAGAATTTCTGGGCATGAAATATGAATCATCAACATATGGCTGTGCAAGAAACGGTTGTGCCCCTGGAATTTGCAAGCCATGAAGCTGTCCTGTATCTGCAAGATGGTCCATATGCAACAATAACGGATGAGTAGCAATGGCATACAGTAGCGAACTAAGAGGGCATCCCTGTCTCACTGAACGGGTCATAGTCCATGTCCTTGACAACCCACTACCAAGCAGACACTGTGCAGTGGCATGAGAATACAACCAGTAAATAACATGGACGAGCCGAGGGCCAAATCCCAATTTATGCATAGTCTGAGAAATAAAATCCCAATGGACAATATCAAATGCTTTCGCAATGTCCACTTGCAGAATGAGAACATCTTGTTTAGAATATTTACCATACTCAATTGCAAGCAAAACATTGGAGATATTGTGAGTAATCTGCCTTCTGGGAACAAACCCATACTGCCTGGGATGAAGTCTTGCTTGCAAGATAAATCGAACCCTAAGGACAATCATCTTGGCAATGAGTTTGTAGATGACTGGCATAAGAGATATGGGCCGCCAATCAGCCATTGTCTCACACAACCTTTTTTTGGGGATCAATTTGACAAGGCCATGTTTCTAGGAAGGGGGAAGAGATTGTTCTGCCCAAGCATGATTGATCATAAGAAGAAGAGTGTCCTTGAGATCACCCCAAAATGCACGGAAAAATTCAACAGTCAATCCATCCCAACCAGGAGAGCTGCCTTTACATAAATGACTCAAAGCATCATCTAGTTCATTAAGCATAAATGGCTGCTCCAATGCATGAGCCTGTTCCCGAGACAATATAGACTGAACATGCATAAGAAATTGAGACCTAGCTACGTTCACTTGCATCGAATAATCAGGTTGAGGTGAAAAGAGATGCTGGAAGTGACTAGAGCATTGCGATTCCAACTCTGATTTGGAGGTGGTCCAGGTGCCATCATCCTGCCTGATCCTGCAAATATCCTCCTTTCGCCTATCCGCATGCAGGCTTTTAAAGAAGGCCTTGGAGGAGTAGTCCTTATCCAAAAGGGGTTTCATGCGAGCTCGGATTTGGCACTTCTTTAATTTGCGAAGATCATTTTGATGGATGATATGAACCGCATAAGCGCAAGAATCCTGTTCAGAGGAGGTGAGCTGTCTAGAAGAGCTGATTACATCCATTTGTTGCTTGTGAGATTGAGCCCATTTCAGCTTAAGCCTGAGGTTTTCCATGTGACTCCGTCCATAATCTTGAATAACAGCCTGCAAGCGATGGGCAAGACTAATCCAAGCAAAATCCATGTCCTCTTGAGCATGTAAGAGGAGGGGGCGGACAGCCACTCTCACCATGTTCTGAAATTGTTGATGAAGCAAATAAGCACTATTAACATGGAGTAGGCGACGACCAAAAAAAGGCATATCATCTGTCAAATGTGCTATAGATAATGTCAAGCATACTGGAAAGTGATCAGATAGCAAGAGGGAATGATCAACCCATAATGCACATGTGAAACTAGCATACTACTGAGCATGCAACAAATACCATCTGTCAAGTCGAGCCCAGTAATGAGTAAAAGCATTGTGACGGTATGTGTAACCCATATCTCTATCCCTTGTTGAGAGCCATAAATCTTCTACATGCAAGAAAGAAAGCATATCCTCCCAATGTCGAAGCTCAGTGGGGATCATGTGAGAACGATGAGTGGTGTTGTCTTGCATGGCAGGTGAGTTATTAAAGTCTACACAAAAAAGCATTAGACAGCCATGGATATTGCTTGAGGGAGGCCCACATTCGAGCTTTTGAGAGGCATAAACCGATGCTATTTCATAAAGATCGGCATGACAGATGCATCTGATTACCATCCATCGACCCTGTGGGTCGTTATGAGCAACCGTGTGCTGCATATCATGTTTCACCAGCATGCATACCCCGGAAAAGTGCATTGTACCAGCATAAAAGATGTCATAACCAGCAAAGTGGCCTTGGTGGCCAGCCAAGAAGTGTTGGTTGTGTTCTTGTAAGGAAATTACATCGGGGTGCATTCTATGTACATAGTGCCAAAAAAGTCTCCACTTATTGACATTGCAAAGACCTTGAACATTGTATGTAATGCAAGTAATTGAAGCAGACATAGAAGGTATAAGCTGTCAGGCCTCAGCCATGACATCGACGTCCACCTGGCCTCCTGGATCAATAGCTCTATTATCCTCATCATTGTCACATACAGGAATGCCCTTCTTGAGCACATCAACCCACAGTCGAGAAGTTAGGCTATCAGCAGGGGTAGAGGCCTGACCAAGGGTGGAAGTAGAGGCATCCCAATGCCGAGATTGTAACGGTCGTGGCTTAAGCGCAAATACCTTTTTGGGTTGCTGCCAGGCACCCTGGGGAGAGGCATTAGATTCTAAAAATTTGCCCTTTCCCTTATCCTTTTGCTTGGCTGAAACCTGGACCACACTTTCTTTGGGAAGAACAGATTTAGATGCCACATCACCCAACTTGCTAGGCGTAGCCTTAGGCCCTGGACCATAAGTTGGAGGGGTAGTATTTTCTGGAGCAATAGCTGTAGGTGGGAGCTGATGCAGTATTGCAGGACACTGTGAAGCTAGATGGCCAAATTTATGACAAGTAAAACAAGCACATGCAAATACTCCCCATTTCAAGTCAAAATATTTTTCGCCCAAGGGAACATCTTCCACCTCTACCACAATGGAAGGAGGGGTTGGGTGATCTGTATCCCAAAGAACACAAAACCGATTTCGATTACCTAAAGGACGGGGTGGGCATACAACTTGCCCCAAAGTAGCTGCCAGACTTGGTAGCTCAGCCCTCATATAATCCGGAAAATCCACTACCTTAACCCATACAGGGCAGTGATGTCGAATGAGACTGTGATAATCCTTATTTGGCGACCATGGCATGACATGCACCATTTGTCTGCCATAGAATAGAGGAGACATCTCCAATATCTGCTGACGATATGAGGCATCCAAAAAGTGCACTTCATAAAAACCTCGAGAAGCAAAGTATACTCCTTCAACAAAGCAACCTCCCAACAAAGCCTGAACCCACTGAGCCACATCATTTGCAGAAGGTAACTTCCCAGGGAAGAAAATGAGAATCGCTTGCTGAGAGAACTTTCGGAGAGGAGTAACCAATGAGGGCAGCTTCAACTTATACTTAAGGGCCGGGGGAGGTTTGGCCCACTCCTTCCGGCTGTGGTGGAATTCATCCTTGAGCATGTCAAAAACATAGTGAGCATCTTCAGAGGCTGAGGTAAAGAATTCGACTTGCTGTCTTTTGGGGTCTTGGGACAAGTCCTTCTGAGAATAGCTTTTAATATGGTCCTCCATGGAGGTGAGCAGTGCAGAATTGATGAAGCGAAAGAGGGCAGCAAGGATTATGCACAGTTATGGACGGGTGATACACAGCAACGGGGAGGAAAGCAAATGGCAAGAAGGGGCGGACGGCAGCAGCTAAAGCAGGCGAGCAAGAGCGGGGCGAACACCAACAGGGCTGTACGGACGAAAATAGATTGTACGAAAATATCTAGCAGAAATTGTACGAAAGAGGCTGGGTTGTAGGGAGAGGTTGACAGGGCGCTGGAAACTGCAATTGTATGGAAGGACTGACGAAAGACGTACGTACACACAGAAAAAAGCAGAGGTCGGAGAAAGTGTGCGGGCCTGCGCTCAGATCTGCGCAGGGATGGCGAGTCTATCGTAGGCACTGGTACGGTCGTCCGGAAACCGTACGGCCACCGTACGGGCGTACGGAGGGAAGGGGGGCCTGCAAGAAGATCTTGGCGGGGCGCTCAGCTTGCTCACGCTCTCTCTCTCTCTCTCTCACCCCCCCCCCCCCCCCCCCCCCCCCCAACACACACACACACACACACACACACACACACATGCACGCACGCACGCACACACTTTTATCTTGTAAGATTTTTTTGCGCGCGCACACTTTTTTTTTTTGGGGGTGAAATCCAAGTAAACTTATATTACAAGAAAGAGTTCCAAAAGCAGGGACAACCAGTTACAAGCATCAGAAGATGTCATTATATGACAAGAAGGCAAGATAATTTAGATCCTATGCATGTAGACAATCATAGAATGATTGCCATAAAGATGCTCGGAAGAACTGATATTTAGCAAGAAAGGGATTATTAAAGATCTGATGTGTTGCAGTCTTTCCATAGGGTCCATATAGCCCAGTAACGAATCCTGTAAAAAGAAGACCATAACCTTGCGTGACTGGGTGAAACCAAATAACCAGAATTGCTTGCCAAAAGAAGCAGTGGGGAAACGATCTTGGGGCCATAGTTGTAGCAAAAGCAAGAAATCACAAGACTCCAGGCAACGCCAAAATAGATGGGCATAGACTCCTGTACGGGCTTCCTAAGTGGCCAACTTGTGTGGCCACTTCGTACGTTGCCACACGTGCATGCACGCACGCGCGCGCACACACACACACGAGAGGATATATCTACAGTCCTCTCTCTTCGGCGTGAGGAGATAGACCACTAGAGTGACGTTAGACTTGTCCGACAATGGGCTATATCACAGAGACTAGAGGAGGAGGGATGGACCTAAAGAGCTTGAGTGTCAACAACAATCTATCACTAATTTTCTTCCTTGATGTGGTCCTCACAAGATCTTGAGCCACTGTCAGCTGAGATCCTTTTGTCTTCATATGTTCTATCACCTAAGCACAATGTTGTCATATGTTCTATCACCTAAGCACATTGTCCTTAGGATTTTAAGAGAGAGCATCTTCACCGAGCAGTACACTAGGCTAGATTAACACCATGCACCTTTTTAAAGTTAGTCACGAGTGAGGGAACCAAACCGTCAACACAGCATGAGAACAAGCTGAAAGAAGGTTATCAAAGATTTTACATAGACTGTAATTAGTAGAAACAAGGCATTCAGCATATCATGTATACACTTGGATCTTGTAAATTACTGGCATGAGCGTTATTGGTCTCCAATCAGTGAGCGAATCACATAGCTTCTTTTTTGGAAGGAGCTTGACAAGTCCTTTTTTCCATGACAAAGGCATTTGCTGATTTTCCCATGCTGAATTAACTATTTGCAGCAAAGTAGGCTTGAGGATATCCCAGAAGGCAAGAAAAAATTCCACTATGAGACCATCCCATCCTGGAGATTTTTATCCGCCACACGATTTAACAGCATCTGACGATTCTCTTTGAGTGAAAGGAATTTCCAATTCCAAAGCCTGAGCATCAGAGAGAATGGGATGGACATGCTGCAAAAGAAACTGCCGGGCAGACACAACCTGAGGAGAAAGAATGTCCATATGCCCAAAATGAGATGAAAAGTGAATGGCATCAGAAACCATGGCTTTAAAATCAGCATGGTCAAGGTAACCATTATTTATCAGCAAAAGGCGTCTGCAAGTCAATCGATCATCTGGAAAGTCATGCAAAGAGAGCCTCAGCCAAAGAGGAGCATGATCAGAATATGTGAAAGCATGGTCAATCCAAAGCTGACAAGTAAAGGCATTAGAATGCTGCGGATCAACCTGATACCATCTGTCCAAGTGTGCGTGATATGAAGATTGAGCATTATGCTGAAAGGTGTAGCCCGTAAGCATGGGCTGTAATTCTTTCCAGAGATCAACCAGAGATAGCGGATTATGCTCTTGTAAAGCCACTATACCAGGCTGCAATTGGCGTATATACAGCCAGACCATTTTCCATTTTCGACCATCACACAAACCCTGTACATTCAAAGTGACACATTTGAGATGATCAAGCATATGTACAGATATAGGACAGGTATGTACAACAGCAAAAAAGCCTTCTATGTCTGCATTTCCACCTCAGTATCCGGGCCTTAGCCCTGAGAAGAAAAGTCAGCCTGAGGAGAAGACAATGAGGCAGCAACTTCCCCTTCTGGAAGAGGATACGATTGGGAGTCACCGCAGCCCAAGTCAGACCAATGCCAGAGTTTTCAGCTGGTGTTTTGCCCTAAGAGGAGACACCATTCCAAGTCCGGGAGGGCAAAGGTCTCCTAGGTGAGATGACTTGTCTTGGGGTTTGCTAAGCATCATTCAAAATTTTTTCTTTCGCTTGAGGATGAGAGGCCGAAGGGATAGAAAGAGGAACATCACCATTCGAAGCAACCGGTGCTTTCCCTTTGTCCTGGACAACAAAAAACTGTTTTACCCCCTTAGGCTTCATGAGAGAGGAGGCATTAGAATTCCTGCTCGGAGGCGGTGACAAGTCAGCCTACAATGGCATTTTTTATCTTTAGAACAACAAAAATTCTAAATTTGTATGATTGGACTTATTCTAGTCTTACAAAGGTATATACAATGGCATTTTTGGAGCACATGGAGGGCATTGCGAAACCATATGCCCGAACTTCTTGCATTCAAAGCAAGCACCTTTTGGCAAAAGAGAAGCCAGACATTGAGGGAAATCCACCACTTCCACCCAGACAGGGCATCTGTGTCTGATCAATGCCTGATAATCTGTGGTAGTTGACCAGGGCAACACATGAATCATCTGCTGCACATAGAAGAGAGGAGAGTGCTCCAATAAAATCTGTCTATGCTCTTCATCTGCCATGATCACTTCAAAAAAGCCCCTTGCTACACAATGAACTTTTTTGAAATAGCAACCACCCAGGGTTCTAGTCAACCAATTACCAACATCTGCAGCAGCAGGCATACGTCCTGAAAAAAATAATAATGGGATGCTTGGCATATTCCTTAACAGGATCAAAATTATCATCCACCTCCACAATGATGCCCGTGGTGGATACTAGATCCTTCCAACTCTTTTGAGTGTCTTCGAAACCCTCATGCATCACCTGATAGACAAGCTGAGCCTCTGCAGAGTCATGAAGGAGGTCATCTTGACCCATAACCTGCTTTTGTTTTTTGTGTTGCACTGATCTCTCTTTCTGAAATGTCTTTTCATAAGCACAATCCGCCATTTGAAGGTGAGGGAATGAAGAACCCAAGAAAGAGGAAGCTTGAAAGGGAGTTGTAGAAGAAGGAACCCAGAACTAAAAGGGAGGCTGTGGATCACAAAGCAAGAACTAAGGAAAGGAGCAGGAAAGAGTGCTGAAGCTAAAGGAGATAGCGGGATAGAAGACTGTACGGAAAGGGCTGATAGCACGGAAGCTGTACGGAGCCAAAAAGGACAGAAGTTGTACGAATAACAAGGGACAAAAAACGTTGGCAGTACAGAAGCCGTACGGAAAAGAAAAGGGAGCTGTACGGAAAGAAAAGTACAGAAGCTGTACGGAAAGGAGAGGACAACAGGGTCGTGGAGGCAAGCCAGCATCATGGATCTGTACGGACGGGGCCAGACAGCAAAAAACAGGCAGCGTGCAGGGTACGAAAAGCTGTCAGATAGCGTACAGACAGAAAACATGCCCTGTATTCCCAACACACACTTTTTTTTGGGTGAAATCTTTGATTGATTATATTACATGAGTAGCAACCTCAAAACATGGTGCTACAATTACATTAACTACAAATTTCAGTATATGCCAAAAAGACCTCATGATCTATGCAGTGGGTTTGCAAGCAATCAAAGAAAGATTGTTGCAGAGAACGCCTGAAATAGCCAAACAGAGAGAGAGTAGGATCACCAAAGACTTTACAATTCCTATATGTCCATAAAGTCCATAGTGCCCAGTTGCGAACCCAAATGAAGAAAAGATGAAACTCTGGTCTGGATGGATGAAACTCAAATACCCAGAAGAACTTCCCAAACGGAAGAGATGGGAATCTCGCTCGTAGGCGTTGTCAAAGCATATCAAAAAACTCACGAGAGCACGGACAATGCCAAAACAAGTGAGGCACTGTCTCCGAAGAAGCAGAACATCTATGGCAAAGTGGAGGAGCAATGTGTCGATGAGCTAATAGCTGTCCAAATGGAAACACTCCCAAAAGAACTCGCCAAAAGAAAACCTGTTGCTGAAGCGGTACTTTATAGGCCCAAAGTTGCTGTAATCTTTTCCTCCACCACTTGGCTGGGCGATGCATTCGCCAAACAGAATCACCTCTCTCTGAAACCCAAGGTTGAGGCAAAAGGATTTTATACAATTTAGGCACAATAATTTGAGATAGCCTCAAAGGACGAGAAGAGGACCCTGAAAAAGTCAAAGTCCAATCTTCTAGCCAGTCCTGGAGTTCCAAAGGATGAATCGGAACAAAAGGCGAAAGCATAGAAGTAATTTGTTGCCACAAAGGACGATAACGAGAGCCCAATCCATATTTGGTGGTTGCTAGAGAAAAAGGGAGCACAGTACCAGCATCATCAATAACATCAGGAACCGAGGTGATGCCTTTAAACGAAACAAAGTAGGATCGTAGAGGTTCTTGTAAAGCAAAGGGAGGTTGAAAGACTTTCGACCAGTGAATGCTTTCAGCTCTCAACGAATTCCCAAGCAAAGACTGCCGACCATTCCATTCCAGATGAGAAAGAACGTGCTTCCAGTCTAGAAGCAGGCGGGAGACAAAAGGACAGCCAAGCAAAGTGCCATCAGTGCAGCCAAAAATGAAATCCCATTGATCGAGATGCCAATGAATCAACACAGAAATACTGATATGAGTGACCAGAGATCTAATCATAAGAGCCCAAGGCTGATCACCTTGCATAAATTGTAGCAACATTTTCCCCCTGCGGGCAAGGATATGCACGTGAATATCCGTGATGTTTAATCCACCATGCATCTTGGGAGAACAAGTGCGATGCATTGAAAGCAACCTAAGACTTTTTCTGCCATGTTTGGATTGCCAGAAGATTTCCATAAAGACAGACATGAAAGATGTAAGATCTGCCTTAGTAAACAGGATCAATGGCAAGTAAAATTGAATATATGCCAGAAGGATGGACTGCACTATTCGAAGACAAACGTGCAAAGGCTAGGTTGCGAGTTTTCAATACTCGAGCTTTTTCTGAAGCTTAGCCAAAACCCAATCAGTTTGTTGTCGGCGAGTGAGTTACCACCCCAAAGGGTAACCAAGATGACGAACAAATTGAGTGGGTGGAATGATATCTCCGGGCCATAAGAGACTATGCCAGTCTTTGGAATGCAAAGGGAGCAGCTTAGACTTCTGAAAATTAACATGAACACCAACTGCCAAACCATAAACAGAGAGGGCCTGCATCAAGGCACCGAGATCATGGGGCGTATTCTTCGGGGTAAAGAAAGAATCATCAGCATAAGCTTGAGCAATCATGCTGCGATTAGCATCCAATTCCAAACCATGAAGTGATCCTGTAGCCACAAGATGATTAATATATTGCAGCATAGGATGAGTAGCAATGGCATACAGTAAAGCACTGAGAGGGCATCCCTGGTGGACCGAACGACAAAGAGTCCACTCATCACAGATATCCCCAGAAAGAATGCAAGCCACATTTCTATCTCTGTAAAGCCACTAAATAACCTGCTGCATTTTTTGTCCAAACCCCAAAGCTTGCATAGTTTGTGAGATGAAATCCCATTGAACTGTATCAAAGGCTTTTGCAATATCTACCTACAAGAGTAGAACATCCTGCTGCGTGTATTTGGCATATTCAATCCCAATATAAGCATTGGCAATGTTGTCTGTGATATGGCGACGTGGAACAAAGCCATATTGGGAGGGAACCCATCATGCAAATAACCTTTAATACGATCAACCACCATTTTAGAAATGATCTTGTAAATGATTGGCATGAGCGTGATTGGCCTCCTATCACCAAGTGAATCACATAGCTGCTTTTTTGGAATCAGCTTGAGAAGACCCTTTTTCCATGACACAGGCATTTGCTGATTTCGCCATGTTGCATTTACTATTTGCAGCAAGGTGAATTTAAGAAGATCCCAGAAAGCAAGAAAGAATTCAACAGTGAGACCATCCCATCCTGGAGATTTCCATCTGCCACAGGATCTCAGTGCATCAGACAGTTCCCCTTTAGTGAAGGGATGTTCAAGTTCCAAAGCCTGAGCATCAGATAGAATTGGATGAACATGCTGCAAAAGAAGCTAACGTGTAGACACGACGTGAGGCGAAAGAGTATCCACATGCCCAAAATGAGTGGAGAAGTGCTGCACACATAAATCAGCAAGCTCTGAATGAGATGTTGACCAAGACGCATCAAGCATTCGGATCCGACAGATATTGGCAGCCTGTCTTTTGTAGTGTAAGCTCTTAAAAAATTGCTTGGAAGAGCAGCCTGTATCCAAGAAACACACACACACACACACACACACACACACACAAAAACTAATTCTCCAATCAAGGATGGGTTATGATGTAGCTTTCGTCTTAAATTCACGTGTTTGTAGTTTCATAGGCAGTACTTGCAGAGTAGATAAGTTTGGACTACTCATTCATTAGATATTTCACCTTTAGTGCAGAAGGTTTCTCAGCTTCTCACATGGCACTAAGGGTTAATTAGTCGCATATACATGAGGGCAAACAAGCAGCTAATTAGAGAAAATCTATAAAAAGATGTAGTTACTCTACTATTAGACTCAATACAAATTGCAGCCAGTCCCTGTCTGAGCCTCACCACAGTAAGAAAGGAAGATACTGATCTTTAGTTGCTTCTTTCCT
This sequence comes from Dipteris shenzhenensis, assembly GCF_047967505.1. Classification (NCBI taxonomy): domain Eukaryota; kingdom Viridiplantae; phylum Streptophyta; class Polypodiopsida; order Gleicheniales; family Dipteridaceae; genus Dipteris; species Dipteris shenzhenensis. The sequence goes on from NC_141612.1 coordinate 3,889,620, forward strand.
TTCTATTTTTTTTCTTGTAGTACTCTATGCACCAGCTGCATAGTTACCGTGGAACGGGAACGTTTTGGGAACGTCAGATGCTAGAACGGGAGCGGGAGCGGGAGCGGGAACGGGAACGGGAACGGGAACGGGAGCGGATCGGGAACGTCGGGGAACGCCACGTTATATGACATGTCAGCATATGACATAAAATGACAAAACATTTAAAATATCCAAGGGGGCAGCCAAGAGTGTGGGGCAGCCAAGGGGACTCAGGCAGCAGGGACAGTAGGGACAGCAAAGGAGGAAGGCAGCAGGCTCAGCAAACGAGCCAAAAAACAGTCGCAACAGCTTATCTAACCGCCGCCGCCGCCGTCACGCAGGAGCACACAGGCCGGAACGCCCGGAACGGGCGTTCCGCCCTACGTTCCGGCACGTTTCGGAACGTTCCGCCTGATAGACACGTTTCGCTCTCGTTTCGCCCGTTCCGGGCACGCTTGCAGCTCCGGACCGGCGTTCCGGCGTTCCAGGAAGGCGGAACGCTGTTCTGTGGTAACTATGAGGTCCAGTTGACTCAGCTTAGTTTAATTAGGTACCACTCTGAAATTCAAGCAAGCAACCATCTATGTTACCCCTTATTTTTGGCATTCATCAGATTTTCTTTTGGTTTAATAAAAATAGGGCCTATACAAAATGTTGTTGTTAATATTCATTATTTAAGTGGCTTGATAAATTCATCAATAAACTGTCAAAATATCATCTTTTGTGATAAATCTCTGCAGACAGTAGAGTAAGATTTAACATCTGATCTGCTTTTGAGGTGATAGCTTAGCATGTGTCTATTATATTCATATTACACCAATGGAAGGGGATTGCTTCGTCAATGTCGTTGAAGTTTCTTTTGATTTACGTATTTCAATATCACAATTTAAGATTGTTTTCTCTCCATTTCCCTTTAATGTGCAGTCATCTGTGCGAAAAGTTCAAGTTCAAACAGGAGAGGTATGAGCCCTTCTCCAGACCTAATGCTTGAAATTGTGAGTTGTTTTACATAGCATAGATTTTGAGGATTCTATGTGACTTAAGGTGTATGTGAGTGTATACGTCATTTGGGATGGATTTGAAATTTTTAATGATTTAGGAATTTCACGTCACTTGTAAATTCAGTCTTACTATTCACATAGTGAGATAATTCTTCTCTACTAGATAAGTGTTTCCACATTCTACAACACCAGCTATCTTTTCTAAGCTTTTTTGCTTAGAAACGCTCCTTTGAGAGACTAAAATGAAATACCTAGGTTTCAAAGTCGCTTGAATGTCAAGAACGTGTGATGTAGGAGCATACATGCTTATTTCAAGCATGCCTTTAATGTTAATGAAGAGACAAGAGATATTGGCAGTCCCTGTTGTAGAGGACTGTAGGAAAAGGTGGACATAGTGGGGTATTTAGCAGCTGAAAGACAAGCCATTGCTATCTTTCTCTTGTTCATACTTCTCCATTATGGAGAGACTCGTTTAGTAGCTAGTCCTTGCTATGTGTGATAAAGTTTATGGTTTTCAATCTTATGAGTGACTCTCGTGAGATTGAAACTGCACTATGTTGTGTTTTTAGAGGATGAGTTTGGGAATGTTCCTAGATTCATCTAGGTATATGCTTCTGCCGTATTAGCGGACATGCAAATTTCACCTTGTGAAGTTTTCATCCAAGTTGCGGCGTGCTAGTATTGCGTTAATTCTTTCTATCTTAAATGGTGCGTTGCCCTATCAGCTAGATTTAGATTTAGATGCTCGTTTGGGAGAGACTAAACTGAAATCCTTTAGACTTCACAAGCAGTTGTAGCTTGAATGAAGAGATTTGGACTACTTTTTGATTAGCCTTCTCCTTTAGTGCTAGCCTTCGTCATGGCTGAGTTTGCCCTTCACCTCCGGAGTGCCGATAGAAACTCAGTATGAAGACTTTGTATAAATGGATGCTCAAGTATGTGTGGGTGTGTGGATTTGTATGTGTGAGAGCATACTTTTATACTATGGTCTACACCCACTATTGGGCGCTGATGACATCAGTGGGGGTGTCATAGTAGCTAGCCCCTGCTATGCGTGATGGAGTTTATGGTTTTCAATGTTATGAGTGACTCTCGTGAGATTGAAACTGCACTATGTTGTGTTTTTAGAGGATGAGTTTGAGAATGTTCCTAGATTCATCTAGGTATATGCTTCTGCCGTATTAGCGGACATGCAAATTTCACCTTGTGAAGTTTTCGTCCAAGTTGCGGCGTGCTGGTATTGCGATAATTCTTTCTATCTTAAATGGTGCGTTGCCCTATTAGCTAGATTTAGATTTAGATGCTCGTTTGGGAGAGAATCAAATGAAATCGTTTAGACTTCACAAGCAGTTGTAGCTTGAATGAAGAGATTTGGACTACTTTTTTATTAGCCTTCTCCTTTAGTACTAGCCTTCGTCATGGCTGAGTTTGCCCTTCACCTCCGGAGTGCCAGCAGAAACTTAGTACGAAGACTTTGTATAAATGGATACTCAAGTATGTGTGGGTGTGTGGATTTGTATGTGTGAGAGAATACTTTTATACTATGGTCTACACCCACTGTTGGGCGCTGATGACGTGAGTGGGGATGTCATAGTAGCTAGTCCCTGCTATGCGTGATGGAGTTTATGGTTTTCAATCTTATGAGTGACTCTCATGAGATTGAAACTGCACTATGTTGTGTTTTTAGAGGATAAGTTTGGGAATGTTCATGGATTCATCTAGGTATATGCTTCTGCCATATTAGCGGACATGCAAATTTCACCTTGTGACGTTTTCGTCCAAGTTGCGGCCTATTGGTATTGCGATAATTCTTTCTATCTTAAATGGTGCGTTGTCCTATCAGCTAGATTTAGATTTAGATGCTTGTTTGGGAGAGACTAAAATGAAATTGTTTAGACTTCACAAGCAGTTATAGCTTGAATGAAGAGATTGGGACTACTTTTTGATTAGCCTTCTCCTTTAGTGCTAGCCTTCGTCATGGCTGAGTTTGCCCTTCATCTCCGGAGTGCCGACAGAAACTCAGCACGAAGACTTTGTATAAATGGATGTTCAAGTATGTGTGGGTGTGTGGATTTGTATGTGTGAGAGCATACTTTTATACTATGGTCTACACCCACTGTTGGGCGCTGATGACGTGAGTGGGGATGTCATAGTAGCTAGTCCCTGCTATGTGTGATGGAGTTTATGGTTTTCAATCTTATGAGTGACTCTCGTGAGATTGAAATTGCACTATGTTGTGTTTTTAGAGGATGAGTTTGGGAATGTTCCTGGATTCATCTAGGTATATGCTTCTGCCATATTAGCGGACATGCAACTTTCACCTTGTGAAGTTTTCGTCCAAGTTGCGGCCTGCTGGTATTGCGATAATTCTTTCTATCTTAAATGGTGCGTTGCCCTATCAGCTAGATTTAGATTTGGATGCTCGTTTAGGAGAGACTAAAATGAAATCGTTTAGACTTCACAAGCAGTCGTAGCTTGAATGAAGAGATTTGGACTACTTTTTGATTAGCCTTCTCCTTTAGTGCTAGCCTTCGTCATGGCTGAGTTTGCCCTTCACCTCCGGAGTGCCGACAGAAACTCAGTACGAAGACTTTGTATAAATGGATGCTCAAGTATGTGTGGGTGTGTGGATTTGTTTGTGTGAGAGCATACTTTTATACTATGGTCTACACCCACTGTTGGGCGCTGATGACGTCAGTGGGGATGTCATAGTAGCTAGTCCCTGCTATGCGTGATGGAGTTTATGGTTTTCAATATTATGAGTGACTCTCGTGAGATTGAAACTGCACTATGTTGTGTTTTTAGAGGATGAGTTTGGGAATGTTCCTGGATTCATCTAGGTATATAGACTCGTTTAGTTGGTTGGAGACACTTAATTAGTTGAGAGCATTAGAGTGAGAATTCTCAAGGACTAAATCATTGTATGGAGATATATATATATATATATATATATATATATATATATATATGTATTGTAGAGTAACCTCTGCTTCAATTATGTCGGCTCATTTTTACTTCTTACGTTGAGCGCTGTGGTGCATATGCGAGGAGAGAAGTGAGAGAGATCAAGTGAACTCGTGATAGAGTTGCTTTGGGAGTTCTTTAATGAATGTGTATGTATTGTGGAAGCTTGAAAGCTATGTCAATTGTGCGTGGTTCCAGTCACCAAACGAAGCGGTATGAGTGTGGATTATTCTAAACAAATCTAGGTCGCTTCCAATACTTGCAGCAGAGTATTCTTGAGTGAAAGACCAGCCTACAGCTCAAGTTTTAGGCTCAGTTGATGCTTCAATGAACAGAAACCGAAGGACAAATTGCAAGCAGCCTCAAATTTTGAAGCAGCGGCAACAACTCCTTTGTGGAAACTCCAATTAAAGTATAGCTTGGTGGGCACGTGATCCACATATAGACCGACAAGCTAGTTGAGTTGGGTGGTATTTGGAGGTGATTTCATTGGGGTATGTATGTTTTGTGTTTCAGTTCTAGTTTTCAGTAGATAGCCCGTAAAGGAAGCTAGCTTGCGAGTTTAAGAATGTGCTTTGGTGGCTGAGTAGAGGTCACATGGGAGTATGTGTTGGTTGTGTTTCATCTTGATTGAAGCTTTGGATTGTGAGTTATTGGACCAGTGAAGTGGTTGGATTGAGTTGGCTTAAACCAGTGAGCTGGTTGATTGGTTGACTGAAATCAGCAAGGTGGTTGAGCTTCGGGTCAAACTAATTGCGGTCACATGTTGTGGGACCAAGAAACCAGCTAACTTGTTGTGCTTAAGGTGCTTTATGCTTTTGTGCAGCCTTCAGGTTGCTTGAAAAGAGGCTTGCACATTTGTTTGAGCCTGCGGATTCACTGTGTATGCCATTTTGATATCAACCTGCAAGCAAGGTGGTATCTGGAAAGGATTTGCAAAGTATTTGTATCATGGCAATTGAATATACTCCTTGTAGTCCAACTATGAAATCCATGGAGATACTTTCCCATGCTGTGGGTGTAGGCACCTACTACCAAGACTATAAATAGGCCTTGGTAGTCCATTTTCCAGACTGTTCTTGTGACCTCCAGCCTTGCAGTTTTCTCCTATACCATTGCGGGTCTTGCTGCAGTTCTGCGGCCTGCCTGGTGTACACGTATCTCCAAAATGCTGCTAGCAGGTGTGCATTACTTAACCTTGGTAAGTCTATCCTCTACCTAGTCTACTGCTTGTTGTCCTCATTTGGGGGCTCACGGGTGCTAAGGAGAAAAGCACCAACCTCTCAACGTGTCGTGGGAACTTCGAGGTGTTGCTGAAGAAGAGCTCACCTGATTCTAACCCTCGTTTGAGAGCTTATCCTTCACAATGCCATCCACGGATGTTACCTCTGTAGCTTGCAAATCACATCTCACAAGTTTCTCTACAAGAAAAGAACACAAGAGAAGAGAGAGGAGAGGGGAGAGTGTGAGCGTGTGAATGGGAAAGGAAACGTAGGCATGGAAGCAACAAGAAGGGAGTAGACACAAGACACCAAAGCTTGGAAGCAAGAGAGCTTGTATTCTCCACAATGTATAATGAGCTCCAAAGCCAAAAAGTTGGCTTTTATACATGACCCTTGTCGAAACCCTAATTCTGACCGAATTCTCTACTAGCCTCTATTCTCACTCTTTTAGGCCAATGTGTTTTGCTAGTCTAAGTGGAGGGAACAAGTTGCATGGCTCATATAATCAATGGTATTACATGTCTATTCTGCAAAATCAATAACTTTTCACTAAGCTTCTAAGTGTTGGGCAATGGGAAAGTAACGAGAGAAGCACGTTCAAGCAAAAGCTAGATATCACAAATAGTTCTGCACATATTTGCCAAAGACATACTTTGACCAATTCTCTCCTTTCTATTCTTGATCCAGTCATATGGATTGTGCAAAGGTCGTGGTTGTTGGACTGTTGTCAATGAAGATCATTCCTTTTGTGCACTTGTTTGAGCCTTCCCTGGTGGCTGCATTGCTTCCTAGGCCTGTAGTGGATCCTTTGTTGTGGAATTGTTGCTAATAGGATTAATATTTCTTTTGGTGATGTGTTGCTTTCAGTGCAGGATTCCGTTGTAATAGGTACTGCATTGTATGAGCGATTGCAGTGGCTAGGTGTTGGGTGGATTGATTGGAGCTGAGTACTTGCAGAGAAAGAAGAAGGGAAAAAATGTAAGGTGTAAGTTATTAGGAAGAAGGTCTTACTAGGGATTGATATTTTACTGTTAGTGGAGTAAGTACCATTTTATTCTCCTTCTAACATAGCAAGTCAGCACGTTGACTTAGCTCCAAGACTTTGACAAGCAAGTCAGCATGCTGACTTAGCTCCAAGACGTTGACATATCAAGATCATCAATTCAACTAAAACTAAGTTATCTGGTCAACTTTTGCTGAAAATATCAACATAAAATCAATGATATTACATGTCTTTTCCTGCAAATCATGAAATATTACAAGTATTTCTGCACATATTTTCCAAAGACATACTATTAACCAAATCGGTTAACAACAGGTGGGTCATTGACTTCTAACACCGCCTCTCAATGATGCAATTCCCACCCTTCGAATGATGTGCTCTAGTTGGTTCTGGAAGACATGAAATGTTGTTAGTGGTTGGATAGTACATCAATGATCAGCTCCCAAGTAAGTGGTAATGGAGTCTGGACCTTGATGTGCTTTGTCCATGCACGTAAGACAGGGTTCTTTGCAATGGCAATGTAATCCTGATTGTCGCTGATGATGACCATTGCATCCTCCTGAAGCATATCTTCAAAATCCACCGCAACAGCCATGTCTCACATGTTGCAATACAAGAAGACTTGTACTCAGCGTCTATAGAAGAAAGGACGACTTATGGCTGTTTCTTGCTTAGTCATGAAATGAGCCAGATGTTGGACGCGGAGTATCCTAGCCACTTGCCCAATCTGAGATACCCTAGGCAGTGAACTGGGTTTCTCAGGAACAGGACGGTTTCTTTCTTTCAGCCTTTTCTGGTTTTTTTCCATACTGAGTACCTTCGGGGCTGCTGTCTTGTATGAAATCTTTCAAGCATTAATAGAAGGTTCCTTTCCTTGAAAAAAAAAAAAACAATCCTTTTCACCTCGCAAGACATATAGCACATTGTGGGGGTTAAAGGTCACTGTGCCTTTACCCCGGTTATGTACAATACTCAAACACATATATAAATGAATGAAAAAGAAGATTAGGGTGGTTCTGTACCCACCAAAACTTGTGGCTCTCTATCTCTCTCTCTCCTTCTTCCGTTCTTGCTTCCGTTGAGAGCACTCTCAACTGGTATCAGAGCCCGGGTGATCTAGCTGAGCATGCGTGAATGCTTGAAGTTCAGCAGCTCTGTGGGAGGAAGGAGAAGCTCTGTGGGAAGCTTTGTGGGTGACTTTACTTACATCCGAGTGTGCAAAGACCTTGGAGGAACCTTTGGAAAAGTTACTTTGGCTTTGAGAAGTGGTTTTGAGAGCCTGTTTAGTGGTTTTAAAGAAAAAGTCGTTTTTTGAGCTTTTCCCTATTCCGTTCGATGACAGAGACTCCGTATTGACTTGTAGAGGCAACTATTGCTTGCTTTTGGTGTCCACATTACTTCAGGAGCTTGGAAACACCTTCATTCTTGAATCTGGGATCATTTCATTGGATTTCTGGCTGACTGTGTCAGTTTCTGCGTTTTTTGCCCGGGTGTTGGAACTCAAGTTTGGAGCAACCATTTGCAGATCTGTCAGTTCCGGTGGACTCAGGAGGTCCTAAAACCTCTATGTTGCTCATCATTCGCACTCCGGTCGAGTTTACAAACAGCTCTGTTTTCAAAAACGTTTTTCAGTCCGTGTGTTGGACCCAGTGATTGAGACCACGGTTTTCAAAACCGTCTGTCCCATTGCGTTCCGGACGCCCAAAAACCCCTATCTGTCAGTTCTTGCGCGATTCGGTGGAGGATTTTCAGAGTTATAGATCTCTGTGTATTCGATTTTATCTCTCTGTTATGCATTTTTCATTCTAAGGTTTTGAAACCTTAGATTTATGCCACATGGCAGTGGATAAGTGTTGACTCCCATTTCTCACTCATCGGTTGGGATTTTGGAGTTCTGGCAGAAGAGAGATATTTGCAGATTTTCTTGTTGATTCCGATTATGCAATGGCGCCCATGTTTTGAGGCATCTCAGGTTCTATTTTCAGTAGCGGTCATTACCGTGGGACTATGATTTCTTGAGCATACCTTATGCAGATCACTCTGGTTGCAGTTTGAGCAGTGTGCGCTCATTCGTGGTGTGCATTGGGTTGCAGTGGATGATTTATAGGCCATTTGGATGCATTGCAGTCCTTATTGAATGCGCTGATAGGCCCAAATTGCCTTGTGGGATGCTATTTTTATGGACGCTTTGCACATGGATGCTATTTTATGCTGAGGGACAGCTTTGACACATTGCAAGTGATGCACTGATAGTGCTATGCTCTCTTGGATGAGATATTATTGATGCATATGCCAGTGGACGGTGCTTATGCTTGAGTCATTTGGCACTTATTGGCATTTTCTTTTGGGCCAGATTTGCTCATATGGATGCATAGTATATGCACATGAGTCAGATGCATCTTTTGATGCTTTGAGCTTTGAGTTTTGGTGATATTTCACTCTACTGTGGCATACACATTTGGGTGCATCTGGTATTTGGTGTGATTCTCTTTTGCAGGCACTAGCATTTGGGATTTTGTTTCATTTGCATCATGGCATCCTGTTCCATGCCTGAAAAGGAGTTTTTCAGCATTAAAAAGTTTGATGGGACAAACTTTTCTTTGTGGAAAGAACAAATAAGGGATGTGCTTATTCAAAAGAAGCAGATTAAACCCTTGGCAGGTATTGAAGCTAAGCCTGCAGATATGTCTGAGGATGATTGGAATGAGTTGGATGCATTAGCAAAGTCTACTATTAGACTTCATCTTGCAGAGTCAGTTTATTTCACAGTACTAAATGAGCAGACTACGGAAGATTTGTGGAAGAAACTGTGTGCCACTTATGAGAAGGAAACTGCCTCTAATAAAGTTTACCTCATGAAGAGGTTGTTTGAGCTGCAGATGAAGGTGCAGATGAAGGAAGGGGTCTCCATTGCTTCTCACTTGAATGAATTCAATATTATTTTCAGCCAGCTTCAAGCTCAGAAGATGAATTTTGATGCGGAGACTAAGGCAATATTTCTCTTATGTTCATTGCCATCCTCATGGGATACCTTCCGTACAGCTGTCAGTAACTCTGCACCTGGTGGAGTACTGAAATTTGATGATGTTGTGGGTAGCTTGTTGGCCGAGGAGATTAGACGGAAGTCTATGGACAGCAACAAGCAGGATGCAGCCTTAAATGTGCAAAGGGGCAGATCACAGTTCAGGGGGAAGTCCCAAGAAAGAGGGAAGTCTCGTAGCAACTCTAGGGCACGGAACATTAAGTGTTACCACTGTGTCAAGAAGGGCCATATGAAAAAGGATTGTTACAAGCTGAAAAGAGAGCAAAAGGATAAGAAAAAGAATGCAAATTGGGGTGCAAATCAAAAGGAAGAGAGTCCAAGGGAGGACAAAGGAAAAGTGAAGATCGAGGAGATCAGTGCAGTCACACACGATAGTGACAATGCGTTCTCTTCATGTCTAGTTTATCTGTAGAGTTTCTTACCACTTCAGATGATGCATGTTCCCAGGATTGGATTTTGGATTCTGGTGCTTCATTCCATGTTACTCCCCATAGGGAATGGTTCTCCACTTATGATAAGAGGGAGCTCACATCCCCTCGTACTCCAGAGCAAAATCCAGTTGCAGAAAAGATGAACCGTACCATTCAAGAAAGGTTGCAATGCATGCTTTCCAATGCAAGTCTTTCTGGTGGCTTTTGGGCTGAGACAATGAAGACTTTAGTGCATGTGATCAATAGATCACCTAGTAAGAGTTTGGATGGTGGTATTCCTGAAGAGGCATGGAGTGGCAAGAAGCCCTCTTACTCTCATTTGCGTATATTTGGGTGTGAGGCATATGCACATGTGCCAAAAGAGCTTCGAAAGAAGCTAGATCCTAAGTCTAAGAAATGCATCTTTCTAGGTTATGGTGAAAGTGGAGAGATGGGCTATCGTCTCTGGGATCCAGAAGCAAAGAAGATCATACGCAGCCATGATGTGGTCTTCAATGAGAAGAAGATGCATAAGGCACTCATGAGGGATGTGGAAATGAGGAGAATCACTTTCCAGGATGTGAATCCACCTGCCGATGTTGATAGACAGCAAGCTGTCCATGCACCAAATGTGCAAGAAATGGTACCACCAAGTACTCCCACAGGTATACAATTAAGGGTAGATGATGAATCATCTATTGGTGGAAATAATGAGCCAAATGTGGCTGATATGCAAATGGGACAGCAAGCTGAAATGCATTTGAGAAGATCATCTAGAGTATCTAGACGACCTGATAGGTTTGTTCCAGGGGTAGACTATGTGATGCTTACTGATTGCGGGGAGCCTTCTTGCTACAGAGAGGCTATGATGCGTGAGGATCAATGCAAGTGGGAGTATGCTATGCAATCAGAGATGAGTTCACTTATGAAGAATAAGACTTGGGACTGCCTAGGTACAAGGCTCGTTTGGTCGCTAAAGGGTTCAAGCAAGAGAAGGGTGTGGACTTTGATGAGATATTCTCTCCAGTTGTGAAGATGACCACACTTAGATGCATGCTTGGACTAGTGGCATCAGAGGATATGGAGCTTATGCAAATGGATGTCAAGAGAGCTTTCTTGCATGGGGATTTGCATGAGGAAATTTACATGGTGCAGCCGGAAGGCTTTGAAGAAAAGGGCAAAGAGCATTTAGTTTGCAAGCTGAAGAAGAGTCTCTATGGTCTTAAGCAAGCGCCTAGAGAATGGTATCAGAAGTTTGATGCTTTCATTTGGTCCTAGGGTTTTAGAAGGAGTGAAATTGATCACTGCCTCTACACTAAAAGGGCTAAGGATAATAGCCTGATAATCTTGGCACTATATGTGGATGATATGCTATTGGCTAGCAAGAATACTTATGAGCTAGATGCATTAAAGGCCAAGTTGCATGAGGCCTTTGATATGAAGGATTTGGGATTTACAGGTCATATTCTTGGTATGCGCATCACGCGTGATCGGAGTAGGAAACTCCTTTGGCTTTCACAAAAAGAGTATGTTACAAAAGTATTGCAGCCTTTCAATATGGAGGGGGGGAAGGCAGTGAGTACTCCATTGCCTCCATATGTGAAACTGAGTCACACAGATAGTCCTAAATCAGATGAGGAGAGGGCCCTGATGACCAAGGTTCCTTATGCATCAACGGTTGGGAGTCTTATGTATGTTATGATAGCTACTAGATCAGACATTGCATTTGCAGTGGGAGTTGTTAGCCGGTATATGGCTAATCCAGGAAAGAGGCATTGGGAGGCAGTTAAGTGCATCATGAGGTACATGAAGGGTACCAAGGAGATGTGCATCTGCTTTGGTAGAGGAGACATGCGTGTACTTGGGTACACAGATTCAGACTATGCAGGGCATGTGGATAGTAGGAGATATACTTCTGGTTATGTGTTCACCTTTACAGGTGGTGCAGTGTCGTGGATGTCTGGTGCACAGAAGTGCGTTGCTTTGTCTACCACATAGGCTGAGTATGTTGCAGCCACAGAGGGTTGCAAGGAGGCTATATGGCTTGATCGGCTAGTGGGAGATTGGGGATTCATATAGGTGTACCGACATTGCATAGTGATTCCATGAGTGCTATTCAGCTAGCACGAAATCCGGTCTTTCATGCAAAGACCAAACACATTGAGGTCAGGTACCATTTCATCAGGGAGGTACTTGAGGACAAGCGCATAGAGCTTGTCAAGGTTCATACAGATGATAACCCTGGAGATATGCTGACGAAGAGTCTACCTAGTCAGCGGTTTGAGTATTGTCGTATATTGATGGGCATTGGATAGTATGCTCACTGGTTGTTCTCCCTTAAAGGCACATTGTCCTTTAAGTGGGAGGTTGTGGGGATTAAAGGTCACTGTGCCTTTACCCCGGTTATGTATAATACTCAAACACATATATAAATGAATGAAAAAGAAGATTAGGGTGGTTCTGCACCCACCAAAACTTGTGGCTCTCTATCTCTCTCTCTTCTTCTTCCGTTCTTGCTTCCGTTGAGAGCACTCTCACACATCGTTCATCTTGAACTGATAAATGTGCTTTTTTAATCTATGGTTGGTTCTTCTTAGAATGCCAAGCCTTACCCAGGGCAATATCTACTTGAGCAAGCCTGGTCATTTCGAAATCCAGCTTCTCTGCGAATTCAAAGTTTCAATTGGGTAACCCTTTGGTCCCATATTCGGTTAAACTTCCATCTGCCATTTTTGACCGTATATGCATAGTCAGATGGACTAGTCTTTAATTTCAGCCTCTTTAGGAGCTTGGAGTTAATTATATTGTGCATTGATGCTAAGTCAAACAACACAATGATGTCATGATTGGCCACTTGCCCCTTCATCTTAATTAACTCCGTATTGCTAAAGGTTGTATACCCCGCTGTTGTGGGCTTTGATAGGATATTATGAGGTGCACTGTTTACTAACTTAGCGATAGAAGCGCATAGCAAGACAGGTAGTGACCTCAGAGAAGATCCTGCTAGGTGAATCTCCATCTGTTCTGCTCTGGGACTTGCCTCCATCTCTACGTTGCACTCTAAGATCACCATGTCAACCATCCGACGATCCTTGTTTCCTAGACAATCTTTCCACTGATGAGGCTGAAGGCATCCAAAGCACAAGCCTTGTCTCCTCGCTTTCTCTTTTTGCTCTGGGATCAAAGAATATTTTGACCAAGCCTGGGCTGCCATTGGAGTTACTTTTCTTTTCACCCCAATGGTGGTACTTGGTTTGGAAGGAGTCTCAACTGGCTTTGCTTGCTTGGCTTGACCACTAGGTTGTGAGATGCTCCCTTTACTCACCCACTTCTTCTTGAACCTAGTTTTCTTTGAGTATTCATACCGAGTCTCAGCCTGCACAAACCCACTTGGTCTGTTTCCTTTGGCATCCTCATAGTTCAAGGCTATGGCAATTGCTTCATCTAGAGTGTTCGCGTACTTAGCCCGAACTTCCATCTTAATTCTATCATTCAGTCCGAAAATGAAATCCTTCACCTGTACCGATTGAGAAAGAGGTTCATAAACCTTCATTACACATTCTTAGAATGTATCAGTGTATTCAGCCACTGATGAATTTCTCTGATGAAGGTTTCTATACTGATCCCAAGCTCAGGATTCTTGGTCTGGAGGCAAGAAGTGTTTTCTAAATTCTTTCTTGAACCCCTCCCAAGTAGTGGATGCCACTTTATCCCTCTGCTGTTTTATCCACCATCTATCCACTTCCTCATTAAACATGTGGGTTGCCTCGTGGATTTTCTTCATGTCATTCCTGATTCACAAATGGCAAAATCCTCTTCCCATTTGTGCAACCAGGTTTCTATGACATTAGAAGTACGGTCAAACATCCAATCATAATACTTTTCTGGCCTATAATAGGCAATATTAGGTACCTTAGCCCTCCTAGGCTTGACTGTATGAACACTGGTTTCAGGCTTCATTGGAGCTTTTCCTTTTTCTTCGTAGGATGGTCTAGTAGACATACTATGAACCATTTTTCTAAGCTCAATTGCCCTACATTTCCTTGTAGTTGCTGAGCAAAAAGCTGTTGTAAGGCATCCCTCTAATAAGGCAATTCTACCAAATAGTGTATGGGCCGCTAGGCGCGACACCTGTGGGGTCGGCCGGACTTCTGATTCTACGAGATCCAACCTTGAAGCCTCTTCTTCAACCTCCATTGCTATAGCTTTACCTTATCCATAGTCTCAGGTTAAAAAAAAATTTAACCCTATGTGGGTTGGTTGATTGTTTTTTTAAATATAAAATAAACGCTGTCTCAAAACTGAATCTTAAAGTGCATGTACCAACTCCAAAACCCCTTTCTATACTGGCATAATCCCAAATACTTGCAACTTACCAAACTACTAGAACAACTTCTCAAATCACAGCTGTACAGGACAATCCTCGCAACTATTAAAACTTTCAACTGTAAATTTGCAGAATAACTAGAATATAATTACTCAAAAGAAAAGAGAGAAGATGCCCCTTGGTCTTATGCTGCTCGAGAAATCAACTTGCCCCTGCAAACCACACCCAATATGTACTTATGACTTGTGAGCACCTCATATACCTCATTAGATGGTATCCTGCTACCTAAATGAATGCCGAATTTCAGTTAGACCCTCACAAAATCAGTTCATAAACAATGGGCAAGGCATCTGCGTTCAGATAATCAAAGGCTTCCACGCCTAGAGTGACCACCAGCCTTTATGGCCCCCATGTGAAAAAGAGCAAGGCAACGGCTGTTCCGATAGGGAGCAATAAAAGTAATGGCGCAAGGCAACGCCATGGCATGCATTTGGCGTCGTTGACAACTCTGCTCCCGTCTTCTACTATGAAACAGAATTATTAGCACAAAACGGAGAGCATTTAGCAGGATGCTCCAGCTGTGCTTGGGACACAAAGTTTTTTTCCAATACAAACAAGGAGCTTTCTCATGCTGGCACTCCTACGCACCCTTATATACAAAGAGAGGATGCTGCCCCGTCACAGACCACTCCTTGTCTGATTAAAAGTCCCATAATTTATACGAGCTTTGTCAACTTACGCGTCATCCGCCGTTCCCACTCACGTAGAGAGGACCCTGACTCATCTACTACACAGAGAAGGGCGAACTCACACGATCAGATATACCGGAGTATAGAAAGAAGAGGGACAAGATAGACCAGAGTTAGAAAGATGAGGGATAGATTCCAAATGAACCAGGGTTTTTTACTGGTAGGGGAAATTTCAAGGCAAATGACAGTCGTGGAGGAGGCTGTAGACCGAATCAAGCACAAAATGCAGCACCTGGTAGGAGGCAGCTGGATCAGCAAACCATTACAAGGTAGAGAGAGGACTTGTGCATTGGAGAACACAAGTTTTTGGAGTGTACCTTTCAGTACAGCCTAGGAGGCAGCAAAGGTAAAAGGTGTTGCAAGCTGAGCAGGTAGCAGATAGATTGGAAACTGAGATTTTGAAAGCATGGGGACAGGTGGGAGAGAAACAAGCCTTTTTCTTGTTTGATAATGGCCCTTCTCATAATATTATTTCACCAGAGTTGGCTTTATCTTTGGGGATTGTTTTAGAGGGAGGAAAGCAATAGGAGCATTCCATGATTCACCCGTGAATTTACTGTATTTGTTGGCAGCCAGCTGAGAGTACACATCCAGGCTACCAGTATCGCATGGACTTCTTAGCTGGGAGGATAGCCAATGTGGATATGGTGTTGGAATGTCTTGGTACTATATATGCAGCCCACTTGTGATTAGAGGAGGAACACAGTGACTGTTCTATGCGTAGGGCAAGAGATCAATATTCAGGTCGGAGTTTCAGGCAGCCATGAGTCACATCCAGGTATGAAAGGTATTTAAGAAATCAGTCTGCTGTTATTTGATTTATGTACAAGAGTCTGACAGAGAAGGGAAAGAGGATAGTCTCACTGAAGAAGAGAGAGTTCAAGGAAAGATTTCTACAGGAGTTGCCTAAGTCACTGCCACCGAGGATCTCACCATAGACTTGCCTAGTAGCACACCACCGTTAGATCCCTTACAGAGTGAGCCAGCCACAACATGATGAAATTCAGAGACAGGTCCAAGAAATACTTGCATAAATAATTAAAATGTTTATGGATCTAGTCTCTTGGTCCATGGAATCAATACATGATACTTGATACTGGCTTGTCTAGTCACCTGATACTCGATAATATTCCCATAGGTAGGGTTAAATGTTTCTGTGCTTCATGACTTGAGATGAGTTCTGTCCCAAAGTTTCCACATTTCTGTTGATGTAACTTTTCACTACTTGATAGATTAGACAAGCTTCTTCTGTAGCTATGATATCCAATGCAACCATATTGAGCAACGTGCATCAGTACCACTCATTGGGTTCCATATCAATATTGACAGCAGATGTTTGCTTCTTGAATACTGACATTTGCTTCTTGCTTCTCAGCTGATTCTGGAATACTGATAACTGCTACTTATGTCTCAACATGCTTTCCATGAAGTATTTGACGTCCAAAGAACAAATGTTGTCTGATGTCAACATCAAATCTGTCCTTCATTGCAGCATTGGTCACCATTGGATGTACCACTGATTGCATCATTGCTCTTTCCTTTGTTACGAGAGCAGTTTGCTACTTTATGGCCTTTCTTATGCAGTGGAAAAATGCGTTTTAAGAGAAGTTTTCCTTCGGGCAGTTTGACCCAAGTATATGACACCAGACACACTCGTTCTTGTCCTCTTGCTGAATTTGTATTGCTGATTTGCCCAAGGCTCTAGGTCTTTGTAATTGATTTTCTCACCATATGCACAAAGCTTCTCTTTCAACTCTTGAATGTGTAACAAGTGATCAGTGATGACTATCAACATGATGACAATATGAAATAAAACACAAGACTCAATTAATATCAAATTTAAAGAATGCTGCCTATTACTCTGTGAGACATGCCTCTAAATACAATGCATGGCTGCTCCTCCAAGGTTTTTCAAGGTCCATCATATGTGGAGCCCATCATATGTGGAATAACTCTTGCTGTTCTACATGGCACTCTTGTCCCTAACTCTCCTAAAAGGTCTAGTGACACTATGATGATGAGCTCCTCCTGAGCATCTAGTCATCCACACATCAAGTCCACAAAATGGTTATGACTACAGTCCCATCTCCATGATCACCTTAAGTCCTTTCACAAACAAGATCCCTCAAGTCGTCACTTTCTTGCAAAACTCAAAGAGCACACAATGAACTGAGGGTCGTTTGAGTAGCATGCCCTTCATCAGCCGCAAGGATTTTTTTTCCTTCATCTCTCTAGAGAAGAGATGTAATTACCTCTCTAGAGCAAAAGTCAATGAACTTCGTGTAGGAGACCCAAGCTAGAGGTCTACAACATCTAGTGATTAAAATTCTTGCAAGGACATTGGAGATCCCATTGAATCTTTTCTAAGCTAAGAAACAAACCCACACATAAGTGTAGTCTTATTATCGTGCTAGAACATTTATGTGATTGAGGGTGTCAAATAAGGGGATTTTATATGCCGTCAAAGTATGCTTCTGGGTCTCGTTTCTTTTTATTGGGGAGGGTTGGAAATACGAATAAAAAACTTCTATTTTGAAAATAGTTCTATATTCTATTTACGCTTTCCCTTTCCATGTATGCCCTAACATGGATTACCATTGTCCATCTACCCACTAGATGTGAGTCTAGATAGGGAAATCCAACTCATTTTAGACCACAAGCCCCCCTCCCTCTCCCCTAGCTTGCCTCTTTCTCCTCTCTATTGATATTCAGCATGCCTTGGTTCAAAGACCTACCATGTCAGCGTGCCACATCAGCATGCCATGTCATCACACCACATCAACATGTGACATGTGGCAGCCCATGTCATCAGTCCAAAGTCTTGTCATAAAGTCATTGGTGGTGTCAGATGTAGTTATCCCGACTTTGGGAACAAAGATCAAGTGTGCCTTGGCCAAGAGTCATGGACATGCCACCCATGGATTCACAGGAACTGGTCCCTTCATGTGGATTCTAGTGTTGAAAGGGGATTGAACATCTCATGTCAAGAGGAGAGGTAGCCACCCCGCACGAGGAGGTGGGAGCTCTCTATAAGTAGCCCCATCTTCCATTTGAGATGATCAGGTGTTTGTCTCCATTAGTCTTGTCCTAATCAGTTGGCCAATTTTTGAAATTCTCAGTTCTGTTTTCTTGCCACAGCCATGTGCAGACCTTTTTCTCTCTACTCGGTTTTTTCTCTTGCCAACACCCTTGTCTCATCCCCCAAGTGTAACATATGTTTTTATCAGAAATAATATGGCATCCTTGGTGGATTGTGCAAGACTTGAACCTTGACATGGCCATTGGAACCGATGGAGTGTCCAAGACTTGAACCTTGACATGACCATTGGAACTGATACACAGTCCGCAAGAACAAATCCTTGGAGGGCTTGAACATAAAGTGAATATGCCACAGCAGTTTACATGGAGGTGCATTTGAAGCAATGCTTCAGTACGTTGTAGAGCCTCCAAAGTTTCCTATCGTACAGTTTCATTCCTAGGTCTCAAAGTTTCCATTATACTACCATCCAACTTGCATCCCACTACTTGAAGCCATCAATCGTGCATTCTTATAATTACCAAAGAAGATTTCATGGTCAGAGAGAGTCAAAGATTGTAATAACCAACCTTTACCTGTACTTTAATCTGGATTACTCTCGGTTCAAAATCTAGTGTAAACGTAAGGCACCAGGATTATGGTGGAATCGGATTTTGCATTGTGCATGTTGGGCCATGGAACATGAGCACTTGGGCTGTGTCTTTAAAGTCTTGTGAATCACTATTGTAATTTGGGAACATGGAACCACTCTATGTAATTTCATTTTGTATTGGGGTTGGTTTTGACAAACAAAAGTAGTTCTAAAAACAAAGTATATAATCTGGCATTGCTCTTTGACTAGGAATGATGTCTTGCCTTGAATTTTCTAATCAGGTTTCTTTCCTCATTGAGGCTGCCTCCTTGATCATGGCTGCATTAAGTAAGGTTGACACTCAGTATTCTGTGGTGTTGTCAGGTTATACAGCTGCATCAGATGGAAAGAAAGTATTTTGGTGAAGGTCTTACCCTTTTGAATCACAGGTCTTTCTGCTCATTTCTAAGCATCAGGATATGTACATCTCCTTAGTATGGAATTTGTTTCAAATAATGTTTAAAACAAATTCGGCTTTAAACAATTTCTGATTGTGCCATGGTCCATAATCTTTATTGATTTGCAATGGTTGAATCGCATATAAAGCAGCCTTAATGGCATTGTAGATTGTTTCAGGTTGCTTGGAGAATGACCTCAGGTTTTATTTATGATGAGAGTACTTTGACTCAGGTAATTATATCCTTCAAGCTGTCTATCGTATTATCATGAAGGGATTTTAGGAAATTAATGGCGGATGCAGTGGCATCTCTCTTGACATAAACACGTTCAAATTTGTGCATACATGTGTGCAGTTTTTTTGTTATTTATACATGCCATTTCATTTCATTTTCTCTTGCAATTGCTTTCATTTGTTTTTCTTTTAAATTTCTTCTTTGCTCTTCTTTTGTTGATTTTATTTAGCTGTTCTAACATTGAAACATCTGAGTCTAAAGTTTTTGTGTGACTCTGGATAAGTTGGGCACTTTTGAGCATCCAATGAACGATGGATGGGGATTGGCCACTGATGGAAGGTTCATTTATGGAAGCGATGGTTCCTCAACAATCTATGTCATGCAGCCTTCCACATTTGCAGGTTAATGAGAATACATTCTTGCTGTTTTCCTTTGCACTCACAGTAAGATGATTTTGCTCACAGCATGGTAGTCTCTCTCTCACAAGCATACGCTATCTAGGTTAGCTAGATAACATTAGTACATATGTAAACACTTGTATTGTGTGGTTGGATTGCTTGTTTGTAGATGGATTTACCTATCTATCCAATGAGTGATTGTGAAGGGGCAAACCTAGATCAGCTTCTTGAAATAGGATCAGATATGATTCGCGTCGTTTGTATTTGGAAAGATGCAGCAGGGTCTGCATTCCATGCTCATACATGATTGCACCTTTTGTCTCTTTTTATCATATAACCTTTAACAAACAGAATAAAAAAATGTCTCTGTTTGTCGTAGTGTCCCTCTCATGTGCACATATGCTAGACTTGTGCTTGCTCAACCAAGGCCTCTAGACAAGGGCTCCTGGTGTCCCAAATAGATCTTAACCTGTCTTTTGATAAGATTATTGCATGACATAGGCAGTATGGAGGGCCAGGCATAGCCCCTTTCTACGATCCCTATCAGCCATCTATGCAGCAGTCTGAACATCAATGTGATAAAGAGGTGGGACTATTTGATTCTAGTGGATATTTATATTCACAAAAAGGTCCATCTATGGCCAGTAGTTTATCACTCGGCGATAATGGGAATTCTATCTTATGTTCTTTCGTATTACTGTGGCTTGATTGGGAGAAGCAAACTTCACATATCTTTTGAATACCTGTTGTAATCTTTTCTTCTTTTTTTTCAAAAAGAGACTTCTATTAAGTATTAAAGAAAACTGTTAGAGCAAGCTCCATACGGGATACACCATGCAATGCATGAAAAGCTCAAGAGCCAAAAAGAAAGGATTGGGGCTGATAGTGCCATCTCAATCCGGTAGAGACCTCCGAGAAAAAGGGAGAACCCCTCCAAGCTCGAAGAAATAGTCTTCCTAGAAGAGGCTGCCCGTGAAGGGCCCTGCATGCTAGCCCATACGGCTATCAAATTGTGAACCGTGTCACTCCAAATACCCGCGAACACGTGTGATGGGTGTATCTGGGTGGCATCCAAGGCCTCTGTGCATCTGGCTCTCCAAATATGCCAAGAGGAAATGCTAGCCAAAATCTCCGAAGAGGTGTCCACTGAAGCATGTGAAGCTCTGAAGGGAGTAAGTGGTACATCCTGAAGAGAGCAGGGCTCTATCACCTGCCGGCGGATCGAGAGTGCCCAAGAAGAAGGCTCACCCTCATAAAACACCTGGGGCCTAGTAAGGGATAACCATGCGACCGAGCCCCAAGTCATGAAGAAAGGGGAAGTATGAAAAATGCTGAGTATCCGAGCAACCCCTTTCCAAACAGTCCTCGCGTGACTGCAATCCCAAAGGCAATGTCGCACCGACTCCTCTGCAGAATGACAGTGACGGCAAGTGGGACCAGCCCCAAGTCATGATCTCCACAGTTTCACTGCAATCCCTCCATGAATAGAAAGCCAAAAGAAAAGAGTGATCTTCCTATTTCTGAGGGATTTCCAGAGCCTCCTTCAGAAATTCCTACGCAAATCTGCGGTGATGAAGAAGCTGTCCTAATGGGGGGCTCTGGAGGGAATCCAACCCCTACTGCTCAGCTGAAATCTCCTGGCATTACTAACCGTGAAACGAGAGAAGGGAAATCCCCTCTCTCGGTGCCCATGATCTATCCACTCTCACTCTTCTGGGTCCCACTGCAAGCACTTGATAGGTGCACCTTCATATAACCACAACCTTCAGGATCCCATGGCCAAGAGCAGAGGGTCGGGGTCTAAGTACCACTGCAAGCCCGCTCCATGGTCCGCAAAACCAGCAATCCTGACAGGCTGAAAGGCAACCTCTAGAAGAATATCATCCGTGGATCTAGAGAGTATACCTCCATCCCCAACGTCAAAGGCCAATGCATCTTCCCCAAGACCTCGAAGAACGATCACCTATAGAGGAACTGCTGTCCTCGAAAAAGCTCCCATCCAAGTGGTGGAAGTAATAGGCATCTCAATTGTCCATTCCATCGGGATGGCTGCATCTATCTGCTGAATCCTGCGTGCTACCCCTCTGAGGTGACTCATGGTAGCTTGATAAAAGCCTTTCAAGTGCCTACTGTGTAGGTGGGGCCTCTTTCCCATCTAGACCATTGCATGTAATGGGAAGTGCCCAGTGGTCTGCCATGCTCATCAAGTATACTATCATTCCATATGATCGGCTGCCTATCAATCTCTTCGAGGTTAGAGGGCGGAACCCTTCGAAGAGTGTTCATGAAGCTCCCCCAAGCTTTGAGAATGGCAGTCATGAGAGGAGAGGCAGGAGATCTAAGAGAGGCGGAAGTAAAAATCCAGCGAGGGCAGCCCACCCAATCATCTCCCAAGGTAGGTGTGCAAGCCTGAATGCATCCAAAAAAGTAATCCTTTCAAGGTTCTCGCCCAGGCATGAGTCCCCTCACCACCACCTTACGAAGCAATGCCCTGCACTGCAAGTCCGGGTCAATGATATTAAGGCCCCCTTCACATGTAGGGAGAATAATGGTCTCCACAGGCCACCCTCGCTGCAACATCTGCCGTGCCATCAAGTCCACTCCATAA
Organism: Dipteris shenzhenensis; assembly: GCF_047967505.1. Lineage (NCBI taxonomy): Eukaryota > Viridiplantae > Streptophyta > Polypodiopsida > Gleicheniales > Dipteridaceae > Dipteris > Dipteris shenzhenensis. The sequence goes on from NC_141612.1 coordinate 3,911,667, forward strand.
AAAATTCCTGACTGGTCTAATGAGCTGAGTGATGCAATCCCTAGACCGGCACCAAGAAGACATACAAACCAGGCGGTGGCCAAAAGAACCTGGTTCACTACCACAACTCTAGATGCAAGGTCAAGTTTGGCTGAGCTCCAAAAAAGGAGCTTTTTCCTTTTACTTTCTAGTACTGGGGCAAACTGCTGTGCTGGAGAGATGCCCAATCCTACCTGGCATCCCAAGTATCTGACAGGAACACCCCTCTGAATCCAGGAAAAGCCAATGTCAACTCCCCAGCCTGGAGTGTCCTCATCATTGATCCAAAAGCCAAAGGATTTATGCCAGTTAATTTGAGCCCCTGTAGCTGAGCAAAAGATATCCAAGGCTGTCCGAAAAGAATCAAGTGACTGCGGGGAGGCCTCAATAAAAATACCAGTGTCATCAGCCAACTCACAGTCAAGAAGCTCTTGCTCCTATCTCAAGGGCAATCTCAGCCCATAAAGCTCAGCCTGAGATCTAAGGAAGATACTCATAGCTTCTACCACAAAAAGAAAGAGGAAGGGGGCTAAAGGGCATCCTTGACGAACTGATCTAGAAATCTGAAACTTGTCACCCCTTACCCCTCCAATCAAAACCTGGCTATGGGCTGATCTGTAAAAGTCGGCCACCCCTTTAATCCATGTATCTAAAAATCCAAATCATAGAAGAGTGCCCTCAAGAAAACCCCAATCTACTCTGTCATAGGCTTTCTCAAAGTCCAAGAGTAGAACTGCCAGCCTCTGCCCGCTCTGCATAGCCCACTCTGTGGCTTCCCAAAAGGAAAAGATATTATCAAATATGCTCCTGCCATGCACAAAGCCTGTCTGAGTATCATGGATGAGGTCTGGAAGAAGGGGCTGCAACAGGATGCTGATCGCCTTGGCAAGGATTTTGTATAGAGTGCCCAAAAGAGTGATGGGTCTCCAATGGGATACAAAGTTCCTGTTGCCACCTTTCAGGATAAGGTGTATGAGTCCCTCAGTCAGTGATTCAGGCATCTCACCCGAGTCCCAAATGCCCTGCAGGGCTGAAGTAATATGATCACCTATCATATCCCAAAAGGCTATAAAAAAAGATGGAGTAAGACCATCGGAACCAGGACACTTGCCCTTATGAAGGGCGAAGAGAGCAGTCTTGAACTTTGTGTTGGTAAAGTGTGCATCAAGTGAGCATATCATCTCTGGTGTGACCAACACAGGTAAGCTCTGCCAAACTTCATCTCTAGCCACATCTCTGGCCTGTGTGTCCGGATCTGCAGAAAGAAGGGAGGCATACAAAGCTGTCGCTAAGTGCATGACGGTATCCGGATGAGACTGTAAAACACCATCAGAGTCAATAAGTTGCCTGACACTCTCTCTACTATGTCTGGGACCAAGTGTAGAGAAAAAGTATTTATTGACTCTCCCTCCCATCTGTATCGAAAAGGACTCTCGTGCATGGAAGGCATACTCTGCTCTCTGATCAAGCCATGTCTGCAAGTGAGCCCTTGCCGCAGCGAGGCGCTCCTGTATCCAAGCATCTGATGGTCGTCTCTGTTCCTCCCTATGCAAGGTTGCCAACTGTCGGCGGGTACCGATCTCCTGCCTGAGTACCTCACCTCGCCGAGCACTAGCAACAGAGTGATAAAAGTCGTTGATACTGGGAAGTGCTGTGGCCACATGTGAAGGACCGGCCACCCCCCCCTGCATGTGAGAAACCCAGATCTCCAAGACTGCCTCTGTGAGAGTCTCATCTGTGTATAAGGCATCGGGGATCCTGATACTGTGAGACCCTTCTCTCAGTTGGGGCTCTGAGATAGACAAAACTACCGGAAAATGGTCAGAAGTGGAAACACTAGGTGCAATGCAAACTGTCCCCCATCTGTCAAGAGCCCATTCATCCACATAGAATCTGTCAATCCGAGCATGGATAGGCATCTGCACCCTACAGTTCGACCACGAAAATAAAAGTGACCAAGACTGAATATGAAATGCATCATCTGACCAAACATCTTTGCCATTGAACCTGAACAAGAAGGCATCCCAAGCTGCTCTCTCGAGGGAATGAATACCACCTTCTCTGCCCCCTTGCTTATCAGATGGTGCCTCAACCATGTTGAAGTCACCTCCAATAATCCACGAATCTGCAATGTGAGCCCACAAGAGCAATTCTTTCCAAAACAGAACATGGTCCCCTCCGTTGTTCGGAGCGTAGAGGTTGAGGAAACCAACCTTACGTCCATCAATCAGAAGTAAAACCCACTGGGTCCTGGAGGGGGTGATGGTACCGTGTCCAATGACCAGAGAGAGAATAGAATATGAAACTGATATGCATGTACCTCCTCTGGTTCCCAAGGCAGGAAGCCAAAAACTCTGGCCTGAAAGTATCTTATCTGACTTGGAGCAATCTTTGACATCCAGTTTGTGTTCCTGAAGAAAGAGAATGTCTAAGGAACCACCTGAAACACCTGGACGGAGCTGATTCCTGATCAACTGTCTGCAACGGCAATGAGGGATGGTGCAAAATCCCTGTATATTCCAACTAGCTATCCTCATCGGCGGGAGGAAGCGGGTTGGAATACTTTACCCGACCTGGTGGCGGAAAAAGAACCCTCCATCGAAGCTGACCTCCTGCCATACACCCGAGGTCCAAGGGGAGGAAAGTCCACAGGTGAGAGAGAGAAAGATCTCTCAAAAGGGATGCCGATAACTGGCTCTCCGAAAGTGGAAGGTACAAAATCATCATCTGGGAGGTCAGAGAGGTCCTCTAGAGCGGAAAAGGAGTTCCGTTGAGCCAGTCCTTGGGGAGGGGGTCCAAAGGATTCCTACCGAAGTAGGGAGAGAATGTAAGACCCCCTTCCCTCTACCCACAAAAGGGGGCACTTGTACTGGGTCTTGATCTTGATCAAGAAGTGGTGCGAACGAGGTGCCAACAACTTGGGCTACTGAGGGAGGTACAACCTAATCCTGGGGTGGAGTGGAAGAAGGCTCCTAAACACTAGGCTCCAAGGTGTTAGCCTCCCGAGGCTCCAAGGGGGTAGCCTCCAAAGCGGTGGAGGTATGATCTGAAGTAGAGGGCCTAACCGCGACTGGAACCCACCGTGGGCTAGAGGTGGTGCGGGGTGCAGGAGGGACTCGAGTAGCCCTAGGAGGGGAGGGAGCCTGTGTCAGAGGCGATGCCTGTGGAGTGGTAGGTCCTGCTCCTGCTCTCTGTCGTAAGCTAGTACGAGCTGTTTGCTTTCTGGGCCTCTTTTTCTTCTTTGGGCAATCTCTGGCGAAGTGCCCCGAGGATCTACAAATCCTGCACTGGTCCTGCAGACCTACAACCTCAAATCTGTGGCGGAAGAAAGACCCATCGGGTCATTGTAGCATGATGTGGTCATCTGAAATATTAGGGTCTTGGACAATGACCCTAACCCTGGGTACCCTATCCATCCTGACCGCCTCAGCAGCCGAAGAGGGCTCGCCAGGAAGAGGGGGGATCTTTGCTACCACACCAAAGCTCTCGCCAATAATTGAAAGAAGCCGGTGATAAATTGAGGGGAGACCAGGGAACCTGATGAAAACGGAAACTCCCTGCTTGTCCTCTTCAACTGGGCCAAAGCTCAGTTAAAAGGGAAACAAAAAAATCCTCCTGTAGCCTAGAAATAGAAACCCGGCCTGTAGCAAGTCTCTCGTGACGTCCGGGGAATCTAGGCACACCTAAAAGAAACCTCGTCCCAACAAACGAACATCCTTAAGGTGGGGGGCGAGCTCCTGGGGAAGCGCCGCAAGCATCCAATCTCTAGCCTGTGATCTGGAGGGGTGTGAACCAAAGATGCATGCGAAGAGGGTCGTGGAACACCAATTGCTGTAGCTCGTCTTTTGAAAATGTGACGGTTCTCGCGGCCGGTGTGCGCGGTAACGGATTGACTGAATGGGTGTCCATTCGTCAATCGAGGTGGGGAAGGCCGACTCAAACACACAAAAATAACTCCGTCCGCTTTCCTGATGCCCAGGAGACCCCTAAAAAATGGGGGTACACCTGAAGGGAGAGGGTGAAGGAAGGAGGGAGAGAGGAGAGAGAGCAAGCCAGAAGAAGTAGGGGATAGGTTGAAGGAGGATGGAGGTTGAAGAAGGGGGGAGCTGGAAGGGGGGAGAGGGAGGGCAGCAAGGGAGAGAAGGGAAAGGGACAGCAGGGGTGTGAAGAGGAGAGAGGGAGCGGAGGAGAGGAGGAGGGGGGGAAAGGAGGAGAGGGAAGGGGGCGGGGGGGGGAGGTGCAAGCAGCAGCAGCGCGGGGGGGGGGGGGGCGCAGTAGCAGCAGCGGGGGAGGCAGCGAAGGCAGCAGCAGCGGGGGGGGGGCAGCGCAGCAGCAGCGCGGGGGGGGCAGCGTAGCAGCAGCACGGGCAGGGGACAGCACAGCAGCAGCGCGGGAGGGGAGGGAGGAGGCCGCAAGAAGGGGAGTCGAGGGGAGGGCAGCAGCAGGGGAAGGGGAGGGGAGGATAGGGGAAGGGAAGGGGTAGCAGGGAGGGAGGGAGGGGAGGGAGGAGGCAGCAAGGAGGGGAGTCGAGGGGAGGGCAGCAGGAGGAGCGGGGAGCAGCAGCGGAAAAGAGGAATAGCACTGTATTGGCATTTGCTATTCCTTTGGGCATTCTTTTGACACGGAGCGGAGGTAGACCTTGCTCAGGTTTCAGCCACTTTGGCTCCAGTGGTACATGAGGCTGCCATCATATCTTTCCCTACGACTGGACCCAAACATGCCCGGGCTGGGAAGATCCCTCAGACCTCACATGCGAGCAGGCCCTAGGACACCTGACCTCTGTCTCGACCTCCCCCATCGTGCATAATCTGCAGACCCGCTACTCTTTAGGTATTCCGGCCACTCTCCCAACCTCAATCCGCACCTGGTGGGACGAGACTCGTATCTATCCAATAGCAATCCGCAAGGCGTGTGAGACTCTCCTATGATGATGAGACCATGCTCCGATATCCTCAGAAAGTGGTCATGATAGAATTGGGTCTTGGTGGGGAACTCCCGACCCCCCCCCCCAAGCCCGAGATGTGTGAAGCTGGAGAAGGTTTAACCGTATGATATGGTTAATCTCATCATGTGGCCTTAAGGAGCTCCGGTGGTGCATCCATGCTGTACTGAAAGGGGGAGCCTATCCATCTGGATACCATGGCTATCAAACCATGTGGACACCCGCGCATACGATGTTGTATCAAAGCCTCTCTCTGCCAGGCATTCGGATGACTCTAGTGCCAATCTCGGTAATCTCCACTAGGTAGGGCCCAAACTTTGTGGAGAAACGTCACGGTCTAGAAGAGGGCATCCACCCGGAGAGGTGTCATGGCGAACTCTGCCGGCATGCTCTGATGGGGGACTGAATGCTTACTCCGAATCATCCTAGACTCCATGATCACGTGTAGCCTCTCAAATCCCTTCCAGTCAGTAGGCTGAAAGGTCACTCCCGAAAAAGGTGCTGCATACATGGCAGTCAGTCTCACAAAAGTGTCAAAAAGCCAGCCCTTGGTCGGTGGATCTTGGAAGTATACCTGGACGCACTCTCTCTCTAATTGAGCCAGGGGCCCTTCCCTCGTGTGAGTCGTGCTCTGGCGGCATGGATCATCGTAAAGCGTGGTCCCGTGAATACTGCCCCTAGGTACGTGTAGGTCTGCACTATCTCCACTGGCTCCCCACGGTAAGTGAAACTATGTAGATGTCGATGTTGATGAAGCACTGCTTGGGATGTGTTGAAGATAATAACCTTGGTTTTCCCAAGGTTGACTATCAAGTCCCTCTCTCTGCAGAACATCTCCAAGGCTTCCAAGTGTTTCTGCAAACCCTTTGCTGAGGATGAAATGAGGACTATGTCATCTGCATAAAGTAGTATCTGTACCATCAAATCAGCCAATAGGGAGCCCTCTCCTCCTAGGCGATCAACAAAGGATGTGATCTCATCAATGTATAGTCCAAAGAGAGTCAGTGAGAGGGGGCAGCCTTGCTTCACCCCTATGGTGCTCTCAACAAAATCTGATAGCCCCCTACGAGTGTGGACTCCCACTCTGACGGACTCGTATAGACTCATCACTCCTCAGATCATGATCTCTGGGAGATGCAGCTCCTATAGTCGCCTAATCAGGCGAGAGCAAGGGATAGTATCACAAGCCTTCCGAAAGTCCACGAAGCAAGTGTAGACCTTTTGGCGTCTCGACTTCGCCTCCTCGATGATGGCTCTCAGGGTAAAAATATGGTCCAGTGTGGAATGATGTCTCCGGAAGCCTGCCTGCCCAAGAGCCCGCTATCCATGGTCCTCTGTATAACTGCTGATCGCCCTCTCCAATACGGATCCATAAAACTTAGCCAGAGTGTGGCCATCATGAGAGTGCAGTAGTTCCCAGTATCCATGGGGTCCCCTGCCTTATGTATCGGTACATGGTGGTAGTGCTCCAAGTAGGTGGGAATCCGTGACATACTGAATGGTTGAACAGCTGCGCTAGAACCGGGGCCAAGACCTCTTGTCCATGTGAAAAGTGCTTTGTACATAGCCCCTCATGGTCTGGTGCTCTCCGGCTGTGCAGAATTTTCTATGTGTTTGTCCGGCCTACTATGAGATCCAAGGGCGATACCACTATCTCTTTCAGGAGGGGCTCGGCTTCGGACCACTCACTCGACCGATACATTTCCTTGACCAGGTTTGCATTGGTCTCTACCTGATTGAGATGCGGAGACATAGAGATTCCTTGTGCGGCAGGCCAGAGATCAGCTACAGTCGATGCCTTAGGACATCGAGCTAGACTAAGCACAGACACGCATCACTGATTTTTACGCATCCGAGCCAGCACTAGATGAGATCGAGGGGGAGGAGCTCAAGTAGACGAGAGCAATATGGACCAGCAGTGAGGCCCGTCACCATGATGTGGCTGGACGAGAGACAAGGAGATCACACACGACACGTGGGACGACCAGAGCACACACGATGGAGGTTCGACCTATCTCGCCCTCCTTAGAGGAGACCGCCAGAGACATGGCATTACTCTCGATGTAGCCCATCGTATGCAGAGATCCAGGAGAGCGCGCCCCCCGCCACCACGGGAGACAGCCCGACAGAGAGATATGTGTGCTCTTTGCATCACATTAGAGGACCATCAGGGAGCCGGGTTATATAGAGCCTCCACATGTACTTGGAGCTCTGATTCTTAGCAGTTGATTGCTCCCTTTTTTTCCTACTATATATTTTGTACTAGCTTTTTGCATCTTTAGCACTTAGTGAGCCCTTTTCTTCAGCCCACAGTGGCTTGTATGGGTTACATATATCTTGTATCTTGTCTCATAGATCCGCGAGGTCTCCTGAAGGCGTTGATACATCTCTCTCTCTCTCTCTCTCTCTCTCTCTCTCTCTCTCTCTCTCTCTCTCGTGAGCCTTCCGCTCAGCCTCGCTAGCCCTCCGCTCCCCCTCGCCACCCCTCACTATTGCTCCGCCACCCCTCGGCGGTGCTCTATATGTAGCCCACACTTCACACGTTGCTGCCCCTCTTCCACCCCCCTCGCTGCCTCAACCCCCTTCTGCGCTGCTGTGCCACCTGCCACCAGCTCCCCCTTTTACCGCATCTGCTCCACATTCTACCCTCCCTCGCCCCCTTCTTGCCGCCATCAACCCCCTCTTGGGCCTGCTGCGCCATCCGCCTGATGTTCCCGCCACCTTTAGCTCCACCTTCCGCCCCCTTCTCGCCGCCATCCGCCCCCTCTTGCACCTGCTTCACCACCCACTTGGTGCCCCTGCCACCCTGCTGTCCACCTCAGCTCCTCCCGCCTGTTGTTCCCATTGCTCTGCTCTCCATCCCTCCACTTGCAGCTCATCCCACCCATTGCCTTGCTGCTTAGTCCGCCTCCCTCCTAGGCCCTGCCTAGGCCTCGGCGACTCCTGCTTACCCTCTACTTGGCCCACATGCTATGGGCAGCAGCTCATAGCCTAGGCTAGGCCTTAGGGCCCACCTAGGTCAGCTCATAGCAATCCTTCCCGCCCCATGACCTGCAAAAAAGACAGATTTGGGGAGAGGAGGAAGGGAGAAGGACAAATAAAGGACCAAGAAAGAGGACAAAGCAATGAAGCAGACAAAGATTGAGGATATGAACAAATGCTCCAATAGCAGTGGGTTCTAGGTGGATGGCACAGTGGTACACAAGGGCTTCACATCTGCTTCCACATCAACAGGTTCCACTTTGACCACGACTCCCCCCTTGGTACCACATAGATGAGTTTTGGATCTCCATTGCCCTAGGCAGTGGCTTCGACCTTGACTTTGATTCCACCTCCTAGTGATGTAGACCCCTCATCACCATCACTAGGGACTACCCACCCAGGACCATAGTAGTCCTTGTCCTTCCCTTCGCCTCTCTTCCTCAGTTAGCCACCCTTCCTACCTGCACATGGGGTGACTTCATCTCCTTATCCCACTTAGCTCATTTAGTCACCCACTATTCAGCCCCACCCCGCCACATTTGTACCAGCTCCCTTTAGTTCCAGATCCCACGAGGGCCGGGTTTCCCCAGGGCCACTCGCCTGATGCATGGGAGTCCCTCTTGATGGAGGTGCACAATATACGAGCCCGAGAGGTGGAGTTGACTTGCTTCGCTCAGGAGCAGGTCCGCTTCACTCAAGAGCAGGCTTGTGTCATACATGAGCAAGCTGCCCTCATTCAGGGGCTCAGATAGGACATTACACAGCCCAGGGGAGAGATGACCACCCTGAAAGGGGCCCTAGGAGGTACACCATCGGCGAAGGTGGAGGCTTAGGTAGCTACTATGCGGTCAGCTACTGCCCAAAGACCTCCAGATCAGTGGATGTGGCAAAACGGAAACCGGTGAAAGCAACCGTCTCAGCCACTCTCTTGGAGCAGCAATAGAGGGCCATTAAGGCTCTCAACATCAGAGTACGTGGGATTTTCCGCAGACATTGTGCATGTGGAGGATGTGATCACTTTTGTGACCACTGCCCTAGGGGTCTCAGAGTATGGGATCGAGGGGACATGGCGTGTGGGGAGAGATCCCAATCGGGAGCAGCCCCTTGTCATACGCTTTCAAGACTCTCAGGCACAACTGGCAGCACTCCGACGTAGAGCGGCCCTACGTGACCACCCCACGATATCCATGGATGAGGACTTGACACCCCTACAGATCGAGGAGAGACATGTCCTTCTATAGCAGGGGGATGTGGCTTGCAAGGAGGGGAAATGGAATGTGGTTCACGAAGGTCGGCTCTTGACTGGCCCCCGGCGGGCACCTGCCCGCTCTCCCACATAGGGGGCAGGGGGCCATCTTAGTTGAGAGGAGGGATGTACATTCTAGATTCCTATGGGTCTAGATTCGATGCATAGATAGTCATGACCTCTTTATAGCAGTGTGCTACTTCCCACCTGAGACATCCCATTTTGCTAGAGATACATGCGAGGAGGGCAAGGTGTCACCATACGCATCTCTCTATCAAGATATCCTAGATCTCTCGAGTGGCCGCCGGGAAGTCCTTCTTGTTGGGGACTTCAATGTGAGGACGAGCACACGTCAGGTACCCCTGCGCCAAGATTAGCCCTCGGAAATCTACCCAGAAGTCGCACCACCTCAGCTTCAAATTTTGATTTTCAAATCTGCTCACAAATCTGCTCCAAATTCGAGTCTGCTTCTGCCCTTAAGGACTGTTTGAACTGCATCAACAATGTGATTGCCAGGTCAAAACAGTCCATGGCAAGTAAGAGATAAATTGTATTCAATGGTTCTTTGCTTTTAGAGGGAAATACAGAATTGTTTGTCCAGTATGGACAACTTTCTAAACGGGGAGCAAGAAAGAAAGTACAGTTGGATGAGCACACAGCGAATTCGTGATCAGCACATCAAAGCATGCTTGAACACAGTGAAGGAGGTCTCCAAAATGCAGGACACAAATATTGAGAACCTGCAAAGGAAACTAGGGGAAAACAAAGATGTTGATGTTGACAAACAACATAGCGACTTCATTCATAAGGTCATTATTCTTGACTGCCGTCTTTCTCTCTTGCAATGGCCTCAGACGAAGGTCTTCCTAAAACTGCACTTGCCAGATCGCTGAATCTCTCCTTGTTCAAGTTGAGTGCGTGTCTTCAATATTTCATTTTCGGCTTAAAGGGTGACGACTTGAGCTTCCAACTCCTTTATCAATGAGGCATGTTGGCTAGTCTTGGCATCTACCACTCAGGTCATTTCTTCCTGCATCTTGTCTAACCGAATCCCCAATCGTATCTGCAGTTATGTTTTCCAATTATCCAATCCCCCCCCCCCCCCAAATACAGACACGCAGTCTAGTGTCCACACTGATGAGCTAAACACACTCAAAGAGCAAATGAAGACCCTCCAATCACAAGAGGAAAAGAAGGCATGCAAAGCATTGGAAGAGTTCAAAATGAAAAACTCAAGAGTGATATGGGTGCCCTACAGGTCACTATACAAGGGAAACATGATGGAGACTAAAGATGAGGCTTTTAGTAAGTTCAAAGAATGGCATATAATGGTCGAGAAAGAAACGGGGAGGAAGGTGAAGAAGTCGAGATCAGACAGAGGTGGTGAGTTCACATCAAGTGAATTTGAAAGTTACTGCAAAAGTCACGGGATCAAGAGGCAGAAATCCCCGTCACATACATCACAGCAAAATGAAGTAGTAGAGCGCACGATGCGCATCATCTGCGAAATGGGCAAGAGTATGATGAAAGGGAAAGATTTGCCAAAGACTTTCTGGGCTGAAGCATGTAACACGGCAATTTATATTCTGAATCATAGCTACACGAAGGCTGTGAATGAGATGACTCCACTGTAGGCCTTTTCTGGTAAGAAACCTTCAGTTGCACATTTCAGAGTTTTTGGATGTGACTGTTTTGTGCATGTCCCCGATGCTAACAAGACCAAATGGGAACCGAAGAGCCGGAAGTGTATTTTCTTGGGCTACAGTGAAGAGGCGATGGGTTACCATCTCTATAATCCTGTTACCAAGAAGGTAATAGTAAGTCGCAATGTGGTCTTCTCAGAACAGCCGCATCAATTGGAGGAGGATGCTTCCTTCCGAGACAACCAAGACCAGGATATCCATCTAGTATAACCACCAATAGCAGACCGAACTCCCCCAACGGTGCTTGGGAGGATTCAAGATAAAGAAGAGGAAGAAGAGCCTGCAGAACCACAACGGCAACGGCCATTCCTGAAGTGGGTAAAGCAGCTTTTGGACGGCAGAGAACCTCCAGCCATTGAGGAGGAACCATCTGAACACCGCCAGTCCAAGAGATTAGAGAAGCAAAGAAGGGTGGAGGAACACTTGGTCAACTATGCTTTGATGACAGAAGTGATCCGTGCTGAAGAACCCAAGTGTCTTGAAAGAGGCACAGGGTGATGATAGGTGGATGGAGGCTATGCAGTCGGAGTATGGCTCCATAATGAAGAACAACACTTGGGACCTTGTGGATCGACCACCAAAATGCAAGGTAATCGGTACCGAGTGGATGTACAAGACCAAGTACAAGTCCGACGGCACGTTGGATAAGTACAATGCTCGGCTTGTGGCAAAAGGATTCGCACAGGTACATGGTTTTGATTATTAGGATACCTTTGCTCCCACAGCATGACTAACCATTATTCGCAGTGTTTTGGCTTTAGCAGCACATGAAAGTTGGCCCGTGTTTCAGATGGATGTAAGATCCGCCTTTCTGAATGGAGATCTCAAGGAGGAGGTATACGTGCAACAACCACCAGATTTTGTGATCCTTGGTTCAGAAGGTAAAGTCTGTAAACTGAAGAAGGTACTTTACGGGCTGAAACAGGTCCCACGAGCGTGGTACCAGCGGATTGATGCCTACTTTCTGTAAAACGGGTTCAGGAGGAGCCCATCTGATGCAAATTTGTCTATCTAGAGAGAAGGAGGCAGGTGTATGATCGCGATCCTTTATGTGGACGACCTTGTCATAACAGGGAACCATGAAGAAAAGATCTCGCAGACAAAGCAGTTGCTAGGAAGGAAGTTTGAAATGACAGACCTCGGACTGATGCATTTCTATTTGGGGATTGAAGTTTGGCAAGAGCCAAAATAGATCTTCATCTCACAGCGAAGTATGCTGGAGAGATACTGAAGGCATTTGGCATGGCTGAGTGCAAGACAGTTGGCACCCCTATGGAGGTTGATATGAAGCTCTCAAGCGAGGATTCATCACCACTGGTAGACGAAGCGAAGTATAGAAGGCTTGTGGGCAGTTTGATTTACTTGTGCAACACGTGGCCGAACATCAGCTTTGCGGCTGGTGTACTAAGCAGGTTTTCTAATAAGCCCCGGGAGAACCATTGGAGGGCAGGGATGCGGGTGCTGAAATACATCAAAGGCACACTTGATTATGGCATCACCTATACCAAGGGCAACATCTTGACCGGATTCTGTGACTCGGATTGGGCAGGAGACGTGGACAGCAAGAGATCAGTGACAGGTTACTGTTTCTCACTAGGATTTGGAGCTGTGTCATGGGTCAGCAAGGAGCAACCCACAGTTGCTCTTTCTTCTACCGAGGCTGAGTATAAATCAGCATGTTTTGCTTCTTGTGAGGTAGTGTGGTTGAGGAGGATTTTAGGGGACATGGGTCCAGTGCAGAACAAGCCTACGCAGTTATCATGTGACAATCAGAGTTGCATGGCAATTGCAAAGAACCCTGTGTTCCACGCTCGCATAAAACACATTGAGATTCAATATCACTTTGTATGCGAGCTCATCATGGATGGAGAGGTCGACTTGGTGTACTGTCCGACTATAGAGAATGCTGCGGACATCTTCACAAAGGCTCTTGGAAGAGACTTGTTGGAGAGGCATCTTCATCGACTTGGCATTGGGCTGAAAAAGTAAGTTCACTTGCGGGTGGACATTGAGGGGGGGTGTTAGATATCAATGCTCCACTCTCGTGTAACTACGCGGGAACCAGCTAACTCTACTTGTAAGCCCCCCATATGAGGAGAAGGCATTTGAGTAGCTCGATTGTCCGGTAGGTCCTGGTTTGGACACCAGATGGGGGCCATGTGTGGCCTGATGGTTGAACGGCTTCAAATGGAGTTGGCACACTGCCAACTAGGCTACATGTAAGTGTGGGAAGGCATCCCATGACAAACCGCATTGAGGGTAGACGGAGCATTTCTCGGGGCAGCCCACTCTCGATCTGCGAGACCCGTTTGGAGCCCCAGATGATCCCGGATGGCTCTGGGCCAAACGGAGTCCGTAGGTTAGTTTCTCTATTCTACGCCACGGTTCTATCGTGTGGTCGGTGGCCTATTTCGGGACCGACCTCCAGTCGGCCGTTTTGGGCCGACTGGGTCGGTCTCTTAATTGGGTCTAACCGACTACGATTGGTGGCTATATAAGAGCAAGCTCGTGAAACCCATATTCATCACTGGCTACAGCAACCCTGATTCCTTAGCATCCAACCTCCGTCCTCTACTGTTTCTAGCATGCCATCGAAGCTTCTCATACAGGAGCGCACGGCTGGGAGGCAGTGCCATCTATTGTATCAGTTTTACAGTAATCAAATTTTTGATTCTCCATACTATCTGCTTTTCTCTGTTGCATACGAGATCTTGTTATCTGTTGAGCATAGACGTTGTATTGATTTCTTACAGTCCCTTCTGTTGCTTGCAACACATTGAGCTTGATAGCTATTAGCAACCAATCAGCATAGCAGCTAGCTAATAGCTATAGTCTACTAGCTAGGTAGCTGCTACACCAATGAGCAAGCTGTAGCATGCAGCTAGCTGCTGCATGCAATGACTCATGAGTTGATTGACAACATGTCACTGACTAAAGGGGCAAATGAACAAAAGACTACGTGCACTAGTGCATTGTGCAGCTACGGCGAGTTGTTAACAATTGACCAACAAGCATGAACAATACGCAAGCTACAAGGAGAATTGAGCTCTGTTGTACCATAGTCTATTGGTCGATGGAGTTATGCTGCATGCAGATGGAGAACTCCTTGTCGAAGGCTGAAGCCCTGACGGCTAGGTAGGCGACGTTTGCATGCTCTCTGGCGGCGGATACGCTTGCATGCTCTTTGACTGCAATCTATGCTTGGTTGCATACACTTGATTGAAGGCTTTGCATGGCACATGGGATGGTGGCTAGGATTGTTGGCAGTAAGCCTCATGGGGGGCTTGTTCTTTGTAAGGTTCAAGAATGCTTGTTATTTGGAGGTATTTGATTGGTCGTATAAGTTGGTAGAAGCTTTGTGATTGGACCATGCAAGGCATGTGAGATGATTGGTTACCTTTGCATGGTAAGTCACGTGGCTAGTGTGGCTCTTCGAGGCTTTGATGCATGGCGACTCTTCTGGAACTGACGTTGCATGGCGGTTACTCAGCACGTGCTCTTGACACATAGGTGATCATGGAAGCGGTGGTTTTCTACAAAGAGAGCTCAGTGCAACTATCTTCACTCTCTTTTCCTAGGCCGCGAGCCTGTGTCTTATCCCTTGAGAGTCGCTCCTTGTTATCAGATCTTTATGTAGTTTCTAGGCTGAGCAACTGCTCCAAGTTGTATGAGTTTGTAGAGTCCTTAGAGGTGTCTTGAGTCCTTTGTAAACTGCAACAAGGCCTATAGGCATGAGCAGTAGTCCTTTGTAGGTATTGGATATCATGAGTTTATGTTTTATGCAAACCTCGTTCTCCTCTTGCAAATACACGGGTACTTAGTGCATGAACTACAACATCATTTCTAACAAGGATATGCTTTAGCCTTTGTAGGTTGCAGGTAATCACATCAGAAGAAATTCGCACAAGCGCCGTCATATGGAGAAAGGCAATTCAAAAGTACATGCACAATTTTCTAGTTAGGACTGGTGCACTGTATCCACGTTTCATTGAAGTTGAAACGTTTCCAACGTGTTACACGTTCGAAACGTTTCAATTTTAATGAAGCGCGTTTCATTGTGACTATGGTACTACTATAAGAGTCACTATAGGCATCCTGAATCAAGGTTTGTACCAGTTGGACGAACATGACATCAATACTCTAATGCATGTATGGCAACATTGAGTGCAAAAAGAAAAATGCAAAATTTTGGCATTTTGGATTGGGCCATGTGAACTATGGCAGTTTGCAGTTGTTGCAAAGACATGGGAGGGTACATGATATGCCTTCTTTGGAGACGACTCCTAGACACGTCCATGAAGGGTGCATATTTGAATGCCTTTCCTAGAGATGGAAATATTAGATTTGAGAGAAAATTACAGCTTGCACACACGCGCGCCCCCCCCCCCACGTGTATGTGTGTGTGTATGTACACATGCGCACGAACGCACACGCACGCACGCACGTGCGCACACACACACACACACACATGTACGCACATGCATAATCCCTCTTTCCTTGGAGAATTCTTTGAAGGCATTTGACATGTCTTCCCCCTCGTTGTCTATTCTCAAGATCTGCACTTTGCACCCGCACTCTCAGCCATAGCAACAAATTGCTTGAAGCACTGAAAGACATCAAATTTTTCTTTCAACAGTTAACCCATGAAAATCTGGAAAAATAATCTATGATGGTAATAAAATATAGATGCTGTCCCAAACATGGTGTCCTCATGGGACCACACAAGTCACTTGGTGTGTGCACGCGTGGAGATGGCCTCTTCATGTATGACTCTGAATTGTGCAATCAATTTTGGTGGCTTACATTCAGTTTTTCTTGCCTTTGATGATATTTGATAAAGAAGACATTTCTTCTTTCATGTCCACTCTTGGAGACTTTTTAGTGCTCAAAGCATGGCCGTAAGAGTATCAGATTACTCTCTATAGAGCATCTGTGTTCTCCAAAGATGCATGGTGGCCTGAATATATTGAATATTCACATCCACATTTTGGCTCACAAAGGAAAAATGATGCTGCAATTTTTGCAAGGTGATCAGCCTTGGGCTGCCATGATGTGTTGTCTACTTTCGCAGTTGACTAGTCATGCTTTTGGGCACAGGCATCCCACTCCATGGGATTTCATTCTGGGTTGTATTGATTCACAGTTAAAGGCTGTCCTTTTGTTTCCAAAGCGTTTATGGCCTAGAAGGAGATTCTTTCTCATCTCAAATGGCAAAGTCGAGACTCTCTTGATGGGAATTCCTTGCGCACTGAGAACCTGCACTGGTCAAAGGTGTTTCATCGGTCCCTTGCTTTGCAGGAACCTAGGCGCTCGTATTTTATTTCATCAAAAGAAATTACTTTGTCAAAGTGAACCCCTCCTAATTTATTGCCTTTTCCTTTGGTGGTTAGACAATATGGATTGGGGATGCACTATCGACCTCTTTGGTATTATCTTTCTCGGATGCTGCATTGCTTTTTACCGGGTTCTCATGCCTCCTCCTTGGTTATTGCATCATGGAATCAGCTTTGGTTTTTGGATCGTAATGCCAAATGGTGGCGTAAACGATGGCAACAACTATGGTCCTGCAAACTTCTGCTTCATCAACAGGATTTTCTATGGCGGGTAATGCTTGGTCTTACTCCTTTTGGCCACCTCTTGGCACGTAGACATGTTGCTCCTGCTCTAGCCACAGATCTTTGGCTCCCAGGGAATCCTTGCTTCATGTTTTTGGAATTGCCCTATCACCCATGACTTGCTATTTCTTCAGCAGCGCCTCCAGGCCTGCTTTCTGACTGCTTGCTTTGGCAAGCTTTGTTGGGTCTTTGGCACTCACCCACACAGAGAGCAGAGTTTGATCCATTTTTCACATGGGTTCGATATTGGGCACTCTGTACTCTCTAGAAAGACAGGAACCACCGAGTCTTTCGAGAGCCTACTTCTTCCGTGTTCTACTACTTCCTGATGTCACTCAAGCAATCCTTTTATGATGGACTGTCTGCTAGTCAGACAGATGTGGACATGTGTGTCCCCTCATATATAATCATTTTCAGGTGTAATATTGTTGAACATTATCATCATAAAGACGGGTTCTAGACCAGTTAAATTTAGGTTTTTCGTTCATAAGATGGGCAATTGTTCTCTTTCTTTTTTTTGGAGGTGACTGGACTGTAGTTCTTTATTGCAGAGCAGAGAAGATTTATAGTGAAAGATCAAGAGAAAGAGATCACTTCACTTAATGAGCTGGAGTATGTTAATCATGAACTTTGGGCAAATGTGTGGCTGGTAAGTACCAATTTAAGAATTGTCTCAAGAAGTTCGCACTGTAGTGTCCATTATTTGTTATATTTCTTTCTGCAATTTTCAAAGCTATTGAATTACTTATGCCTATGCATGTCATGTTGTTGCTCTTCGATATATGATTGCCATTGCACATTATGAATTGTTGTAATTATGGCCTCTGAAGCCACGTGAGGGAGCCGTCTTAGTCAAATTTTTTGTGCTTATGCAAAGATGGCCTATGTGTTCAGAATGAAATCGAAATTTCAACGTATGTTGGATGGTAGAGAAGGATGTCTTGTTATTTCAGTACATATGGCAATTATAACTTTTGGTGTGTGTTTCCTTTCAAGTTCTGTTGTTTCTTTTGCATAGACCCTGTTGGTACTGACTCGTCACAACTTGCAAGAGTTTTTAGTGGTCATTATTCAGGACTTTTTCTGTCACTGAGAAAGGCAATAATGTTAAATAAGTTTTGTTGCATAGAAGATCAAAATCATGTACAGAACCAAAAAATTTTAAGATACAAATTTGACATAAAAGTTTGCTACATAAGAGGAAGCGTTGATGCTCTCCCTTGCTAGGGTATGCGGACAGGTGGAGTGAAGCTTTATAATTTAGAAGTTAAAGGAAGAGTTTTGCCATTTCTGATTTGAAGCGCAAAGTGTAGGTGATAGAAGACTGTCTGTTGAGTTTCAGGAATGGAATGCTATATTACTGCAGCTTTGAAAATGGTGCCTCATTATAAGTAAGGGATGGGGCATTATTTAATTGAAAAGAAATTGCAAAAACTTTGGGTAAACAAGGGCATGCTTAGGATGACGTCTCTGTGTTTTTTCTATCAACCCTGATAGGCTGACTTTGATATCTCTGTTCAGTAGGGTTAGAAAGACTCAATCATTGTGGTCAGCTTTAATTACCTATGTATGGCCATGTGAAACGTGGCAAGTTACAATGATTTCTTTATCTCTTTCAGCTACCTAACTTTGGATTGGGAAACCCTGGTTGAGGAATACACAATGAACAAGTAAGGGGTAGGGTTATGAAGAATGATTTGCCAAAAGTACCTCCTGTGGAGAGGTTACATGTGTAGGGCGCTTTTGTTTCCTTTTATGGGCCAGATCAAGCTTTTAATATGCTTTTTGTTTGGATGTGTAGTGAGATCTCACCAAACAAGCATGTAGTACTAGCTAGATCGTTTTCATCAGACATTTGAATATAATAGCTCGTTGCATTGCCATGGAGTCAGGTTGCCAATTAACCTTTTGGTCTTGATATTAGTTTCAACAGTAGGTTATGTTCATAGATGTAGGCAGGGTAGGAATTCTGTTTCTTTGAGCTTTGAACCTGAATTACATGTGAGACAAGAGTCCACATCTCTTTGCGCGTGGAAAAGAATGCTGATGTAAATGCTTCTATAAATATGTGACCATCACATATGCTTCTGGGTGCTTATAACATTAATATGGGCTTGATAGTATACATAGGTATACTCTGCTTGATAGATTTTATCATTGAGATTTCTTTGTAAGGCTTTTAATATTGTGAAGCTGCATCCATGCTATTACACATGCCACGGTATGCTTGAAATAGTTTCCGGTTGAAACCTGCATGGAAGGTCTGAACATACAATTTCCTCAAGTTTGGACCCTTTACTACCTACCGTTGGGATATATTAGTGAGCTTAACATAACCAATTCGATTAAATCAAATTAAACCTTAACAAGGGAATATAAAACCATTGGTACCCACTATGTTATGCACTTAGTGGTCTTGACTTAGACTTTTGGTATTTTTTGGACAAAATGGTGTATTTCATCAATCCAAAGTCCGTGCTTTAAAGTTAAGGTCACAATGGATTCCTCTTTTCAAGAGCTTTCAAACGAGTACCCATGTTGTATAGTTCAGACTTCGTCTTGACCACAAAAATTTCTCAACAAGAACCTTGCTTAAAGTGGCATTCCCACTACTCACTCTTAACTTACCCGTTATATTTCTACACTCCCAACTTCTTTCTCTTCATATAAATCCTTAAGGTTCCTCTTTATTGTGTTTGGGGGGGGGTGGTGTGTCAAATTTACAAGCATTTTTTAACAAGCCGTTAAGAGATTTAAGCTAACGAGACTCTAAATGCCAATGGGAATGCACACTTATGTGAACACTCCATTAACAGCCTTAACTAGTGCTCTACCTAACTGGTATTGGGAATCGGCCCTTAGTGATACAAAATTTGGGAAGAAACCTCAACATTTCCTTATCATATGATGGAGAGACATGCATTCAGATATTTGCAGACCGTGCTGGCATTTCCATTCAAAATGTGATGGGATAATTTCTTCCAATTTTTTGATAACGGAAGGATGGACTTGTTCAAGCGGCAATGTCTACAAAGCCGTTTCGTACGCTTATTTGAGCATGGTTTAGCTGAGATAATTTTTGTGGTAGTGAACAAGGAACTTAGTTTTTTCCTTTTAGTGCTTACTGTTTGGCTGGGTCTGCACTGAAGCTTTAAGAAGAGGTAAAAGTCCACTTCTTTGTTTGCTAATTACTGCATGTCCATGTCTGTGTACAGTGTACATGTGTGCATATGCATATGCGCATACATGCCTAGTAGTTGTGAATTATACATACTTTTATATGCTTGTCAATACCAATTATGACAAAATAAGCTGTCATGACATGCTTGGTGAAGTTTCTAATTTTAAGCTTTGTGGATGTCCTCTGGTAAATAAGGAACATGGGCTTTTGATTGATATTTGGAGGTCATAAAACTATATTCATGTGCTTTTTGTTCATAATAGTGGATGAAAATTAGCCTTCTTGGTTTGGAGCTCCAAAAGCTCTTTGTGCTTTTGTGGCTGCCCCTTGTGTCTCGTTTGCAGTGTCTGCACTCTAGGTACGACTCAAAGAGCGGACATTTCAGGTGAAACTGTTTTCTTTCGCAATTTCCATAGGGTTCACATCTCCCTCTTCATTTCCCTTTCCATTCAAAAGACAAAAAAGGAAAAAGAGACAACTGTGTTCATCAAGAGCACCATCAATATGCATAGACAAAATGGTTTTCCTTGCTGCTTGTTTCCTCAGGAGGCTGCTTTGTGGAGTAGCCCAAGATAAGCCTGTGCGAAGGTGTTGGAATGGCAATGCCATCTGCCATCTGCATATACTTATGTTATATGCTAATTTTGTGCATATAGATTCATTAGGTTAGTGACTAATGTCTAGGTTAGTCATTGCATTAGGTTAGTGACTAATGCCTAGGTTAGTCATTGCAATCCCAATACAGATTGTATATTTATACCACCTATTGTATATAGTATCCCTCGTGGTCATGTAGGGCAAGGAAAAGGGGCAGCACAGGAAAGAGAAAGGCAAGCCAAAAAGGGAAATGTTCTACCAAGTGACAATATGAAGCAACATCTCAACGCTAGACCGACCTGAAGTGGGTATTAGACTGCAGTATCGCCCTGTACAAGGATGGTGCTACTCAGCCCCCCTTGGAGATGCCATATCATGACTAGAGACATTGACGGGGCACTCGAGTCCCAGTGCTCCTCTGATGATATCTCCCTCCTAACCTCAGTTCCCTTCTATGTCCTCTCTCTCACACACACATTGCATTCTCTCCCCTCTAGACTTCTTTGCCCACTGTGACTGGACTTTCTCTAGCTTAGTTTCGGTCCCCTGCTCCTCTCCGCCTTCATGCATACCCACCATAGCAACCCTTAAGTCATGCCAAACCTCCATAACATCTTCCTATGAAGATACACGGTCTTCAATAAGATCGGACATGCTAAGAAGCAATGTCTTGAGGATACAGACTAAGGCTATTGATCTCCAGAAGGAGGTAGCAGACCTTCGGTGACAGGTATGACCCTAGGGAGCAGTACAACAATGGATGAGCACATAGCCACAATGCAATCAGCCATTGAGGGGACTTCAAAGTGGATGGATGTAGTGAAATGAGAGCTTGCTAAAGCAACCATTTCAGCTACTCTACTTGAGTAGGAGCAGAGAGCCAATAAGGCTCTCAACATCAGAGTCTGTGGGGTCCCTTGCTAAAGGAGATGAGCAGACGACTGAATGGGAGCAAGAGAGTGAGAGCTGAACATAAGTCTGCAATAGAAGAAGTGAACAAAGTACAAGAGAGAGAAGGTTTTGTCTAAGTGACAAAACCTTATCCTATTCACTAGTCGTAGTTAGTGAACTAACTGTGGTTAGGGGGAAAAACCTCTAAATGAGGAAAAAGTGCCCCTATCCCACTTATTGTCATTACTTTGGTCACTGCCTATAATATATCAATAATTCTAACACCCCCCTGTAGTGCTAATGCCATGTACAAGGAAAAGATCAATCACCAAAAGGAGATAAGTTTAGGACACTGCGAAATGCCTCAAACTTCTCACATGGAAGTGCTTTGGTGAAGATGTCTGCAACATTGTCATGTGTTGACACATAGATCATATTGATCTCCCCTGCATGTAGCTTCTCTCTGACATAGTGATAGTGAACCTCAATGTGCTTCATGCGAGCATGAAACATAGGATTCTTTGCCACTGCAATAGCATTCTGACTATCAGTGAGAATAGGAGAAGGACCCTTCAATGAGAGATAAAGATCAGCAAACAAATGATGCAGCCAAACACATTCAACTATCGCTGTGAAAGCTGCCCTGTACTCAGCTTCACATGAGGAAGTAGCCACTGTAGATTGCTTCTTGCTCAGCCAAGAAATGCAAGCTTTGCTCGAAAAGAAACAATTACCACTAGTGGATTGCTTGGCATCATAGTCTCTAGCCCAATATGAATCGCTGTAAGCATGCATCTGCAAGTCACCCCCCTTGGGAAACATCAAGCCATAAGACTTTGTGCCTTGCAAATAACGGAAGATGCGTTTTATAGCCTGCCAATGTCTTGTCTTTGGGCTGTGCATATATCTACTCACCTGAGATACTGCATACTGAATATCATGCCTAGTATTGCACAAATAGATGAGGCATCTAATAGCCTGGCTGTAAAGTGTGACATCCACTGATTCACCTGCATCATGCATAGTAAGCTTCAGCCTCGGCTCCATGGGAGTGGCTATAGGCTTGCAATCATGCATGTTGAACCTATCCAAGAGCTTTTGTACATACTTGGATTTAGACATAACGATGCCATGCTTGTCTTGTATAAACTGGATCCCCAAATAAAAATTTAACATGCCCAAATCTGTCATGTCAAATTCAGCTTTCAACTCAGCTTTAAAATCTGCAATTATTTCCTCATTTGACCTTGTGAGCGGCATGTCATCTACATAAAGAATGATGACCAAAATATCCCCCCCATCCTTCTTGATGTAGAGGGTGCTTTCCGTGGGACTATTATGTAACCCCTTACTCGCTAGGAATGCATCAATCTTGGCATACCATGCACGTGGGGCTTGTTTTGGCCCATATAAAGCTTTGTTAATCTTGCAAACCTGAAGTTCAAATCCAGGAGGTTGTTTGATGCCATAGCAATAATCGACCTGATGGTGGTCATCCGGGATGTAGGAGCAAAAGTCTCCTCATAATCTATGTCCTTCTTCTGTACATAGTCTTTGGCAACCAGCCTTGCCTTGTACCTGTCAATGGACCCATCTGGCTTCCTTTTCACCTTGAAAACCCACTTGGTACCAATGGCATGCTTACCTGGTGGCAAATCCATAACATCCCAAGTCTGATTTTTCTCAATGGACTGCAGTTCATTGTGCATGGCATGCATCCAATGCACATTATCAAAAGAGTCAGGTTCTTCATCATTAAGAAGAGTACCTGCATAAGTTGTCTCAATTGAAAGTGCTCCCCCTGTGTGCCTTATTGCACTACGAGTCCTGCGAGGCAATGGGGCCTCAAGCCTACTCTCCCTGAGAGTCTGTAGCAACCAATTCGGGACTGTTTTGCCTGCGTGTATCTCTTGAATCTCTTGCCTGATAACTTCATCCACACCCTGTGGAGGTACAAAATCAACCTATGGCTGAATCGGGGCATGTGGATTGGTGATTCCAAAGGAGGCAATGCATCAACCATAGCATGCTTTTGAAGTGTCATTAAGCTGCCATAGCTCATGTGCCCATACCTGGCATACCATAACTCCGCATTCTGCATCGCAATAGTGGGAGTGCTCACTGAAAGTGCAAGATTGGATCTTTTCTCATATGTATCAAGCTGAAAAAGACTCCGATACAAAGTGACAGACAACATCAAAGCATAGTCATTCTCTTTGTCTCTAACTGCACACTTAGCATCATCGAATACAACCTGAAATCCTCCTCTATTGAGAGAGGACACTGAAAGCAAATTCTTCTTTGTACCGGGCACATAGAGTACACCTGAAATTCTGAAATCTGTACCATCAGTGGATGTGAGGATGATGTCCCCTACTCCACACACTAAATAAGAAGAATTATTTGCACAAGTTACCTTCTTTTTAGTAGGTGGAGGATGCAGGGATGCAAAAAGGCTCTTCTTGGAAGTGATGTGCTTAGAAGCACCACTATCAAAATACCAAGTATTCAGTGTCTTATTGACACCGAGAGAGCATGCATCCTTTGAAGGATCATAACTGCAAGTCAAGAAAGCATAAGGATCATCCTCAATAGTGGCTATAGCATCTGAACTACCCACTGAAGAATTTGAAATGCAAGACAAAAAGGCATAGTGCTCTTCCACAAAGTTGGCTATAACATATATATAATGACTTGGCTTCTTGCAGTAGTGACAAATGCCCTTCTTTCTAGGCTTATCTGCATCACTCTTAGCCTTATAAGAGGGTTGTCCTAAATCAGCTTTATGCTGATGTGCGGGCTGATTGGCATGTTGCTTTTGCTGCCCTTTTCCCTTGGGCTTAAACTTAGAAAGCATGGCATGCTCGCCGGCCCATGTTGCCATATCTCTTCGTGTCTGCTCTTCCTGCAACAGAAGTCCTACCAACTCGTGAAATGAGAGAGGATTGCTGCCCCCCCTCAATGACAAATTCAGCGAGGTGTGGAAACCAAGATAGGACTCAAGAAGAGAATTGAGAGTGGTGGTGATCATCTCTGAATTCGGAATAACTTCATCAATATTCAGCAATTGCTCCCTCAAATCCTGAAGCTTTGTGAGGTGAGTATTCATGGAATCTCCCTCATCCATATGCGTGTGAGAAAGCTCTCTCTTTAGGAAGGAAACTGTGGCATCATTTCTTGCTACAAACATACTCTCCAATATCTCCCAAGCTGCCTTTGAGGTCTTGCATGACCGAATGTGAGGAATAATGAACCTCTTGATAGAGAGAGAAATCACTGATAGAGCTTGTGCATCCCTAGAATCCCATCTTTTTTGTGCATCCCTAGAATCCCATCTTTTTTGCTGTGTTGTGGGAGCCCCTGGAGCAGCAGCTCCAATTAATTGTGCTGCATTTTGACCTCTACCCCTACCTCCAGTTGTAGGAGTGACAGGTGTAGCCACAGAATCTGGCCTTGCTTCATCTCCATTGACATAATCCCAAAGATGTCTGCCAACCAAGATGTTGTGGACCATAAAACTCCACAAGGAGTAGTTGGTGCCATCCAACTTATCTTCTTGTGTGAGGATTCCAAACACCTCATTGGGGTTGTTCTGAGCCATTTTTGCCAGATAAACTAAAAAATACAGCAAACTGAACAAGTAAAATCCCTTCCTGGGATGCAAAATGCAAAAGTAAAATCTGCCAAAGAAAATCTGCCCACAGTGACAAATACTGTCACAGTCTATCAAAGGCTCGAAATGCACCACAATGCTTTGCTAATTGCCCAAAAATCTGCAAAGTGGCAAAAGTCTGCAAATTGACTCACTTTGAGTCCAAAACTGCTTGCAAACCTCCAAAATGCTCTTTCAACTGCAAAATTGTAACCCAAATGCCCCAATTTCTTGTGGAAAATTACATACAAAAGAGGAAAAATAGATTGAAAGCCCCAAATGTTGCAAAATTTGCACTCTGCCTGCAAAAGCCACAATTTCTCTGCAAAAATTGCAAGCAAAACCAC
This sequence comes from Dipteris shenzhenensis, assembly GCF_047967505.1. Lineage (NCBI taxonomy): Eukaryota > Viridiplantae > Streptophyta > Polypodiopsida > Gleicheniales > Dipteridaceae > Dipteris > Dipteris shenzhenensis. Next base: position 3,936,841 of record NC_141612.1, read on the forward strand.
AAAGCCCCAAATTCTGGAGTGGATTTTGCAAACTGATTGCAATGTCTGCAAAAGAATAAAATGCCCAAAGTGCGCTCTCGAAATGCAAGCCAAACAATGGCTACTTGCAAGAATGCTTGCCAAAGACCACTTGCAAGAATGGAACAGGCACAAAAGGCTTGTATAGAATCCGTACAATGTACGAAATAGTTGCGGCGTTGCTGTACGAAAATCTATACACAGTATATATAGAATGGGACAGAGCTACATAGACGTACGGCACAGATACAGAACTATACAAACAGAAGCTGCGCCGCACGTGGGGGGAGTTGGGTACGGAACAGTATTGAATGACCACGGGAGCCTATAGTACGGTACGGATGTACGAAACAGTACGGATGGCCATATTGTTGTACGGACGAGTGGCGAGCCGATGGCGGCGCTTGGCACAATGTTGTATGGTCGAAACTCTGCAGGAGTATAGCGGAATTGTACATGATAGATAGTCGGTACGTTAATTTCACGTCCACATGACAACTATCCCCTAAGGGAGGCCTTTGGTTCATGCAATTGGGACTGTATGGCTTCTGGCTTCATGGTTAAGAATGTTGGAGGGTATAGGAGGTGTCGTACTTGACCATAATTGGATTAATTTTAGTTTATATTTTGATCATGACTGCCTTGGATGCCAAGTACTGCAGAGGGGGCTAAGGTCATTTTGTGGATGGGGTGGGGGAGGTGTGACTTCTTCAAGCCATCCAAATGACATTTTGATGAACCTTCCATACTTATAATGCAGCTTCCCCCCCCCCCTGGCAAAGATGGCCTCGGATAGAAAGGAGGGAATGTTTGGCGAGGTCATTGTCTTTGGCATTTTACCTTGCAGATAGAAGGCACTAGGGGTTGTGGTGCAAGTTTGCATGCTGAATGCCTTTGGTCTTTTATCCTCGAGGGTCTTGGCAAAGGTGATTCTTTTAGGATGGTTCTATTTGCAAGGGCAAGAGGATCGTATTTCCTGGAGAGTGTGTGCACATTTTTGGGCAAGGCAGCATTCAGGTTAGGGCAGGACCTATCTACAAAATGTATCCTGTTTCATGTATGGCTTCTGCACACGTCTGCTATGTTGCTTAAATATTCCTCTCAATTCATGTTGCAGTTGTCGTATGTATTCAGCAATGCCAAAGATTCTATCCTCAAAGTAAGGCTAGCGTCAAACAGCTCCTTTTTCTACTTTGGGCATGTGGTTGCATGTAGCCTATTCAGATATAGTTCAAATTGTGGAAGAAGGAATTGGTCTGCAGATGTCATAGCACACATAGGAAAATTGAATGTAAAATGGAGAACGGGAAAGCTACTTTTGAGTGTCTAGGTCCTAGGAGGAACATAAGTTGACCTTGAAAAGAAGACAAACAGGGTTTGTAGTGCCGGAAGTAGGGAGTGTAGTGTGTGAGAAGGAAAAGAGTCGAGGCTAATAGGCCGTCACGTCAACTAGACGGAAGAAAATGAAAATACAAGGTCCAAAAGGATAGACCCTAGGACTAAGTGTCCTAGGTGCCACATAGGACTAAATGTCCTATGTGGCATAAAAGGCACTAAAATACTAAAGTGCCTGGTATGGGCTGAAGGATTCTGGAAACGTCTCAGAATACCTGGTATTTTCTGGTCATGGTGGCACATGTTCATCCAAAAGGATATAGCCACCTATGAATGTACAAGGTATGTCAGATTATGTAATAAAGGGAACCAAGTGTAAAGCCTGTCGGAAGACTTCGAACTTGGGACGAGGAAGTGCCTTTGTAAACATATGTGCTATGTTGTCCTCTATGGGAAGGTAGGACAACTCTCTGTCTCCTGCTAACAACCGCTCTCGAACATAATGATAGTGAACTTCAATGTGCTTGGTACGCGCATGAAACACTGGATTACGCGCAATGGCCAAAGCACTCTGGTTGTCAGTGTAGACTATGGTGGAGGATGTTTGGCGAATACCAAGATCTGTAAGTAATTGTCGAAGCCAAACACTCTCTACTGTAGCGGTGAAGGCTGCCTTGTACTCAGCCTCACAGCTGGATGTGGCAACTGTTAGTTGCTTCTTGCTGAGCCAATACATATATGAACTGCCAAGCAAAAAACAATTGCCAGTATGTGACACTCTGGTGTCGGAACAACCTACCCAGTCACTATCCATGTAAGCATGCATGGTAAGTGGACCCTGATCACCATAGAAGAGGGCTAAATCTTAAGTGCCTCTGAGATCTCTGAAGACTCTCTTCACTGCCTGCCCATGCTGTGAACTGGGCATGTGCATGAACCTGCTGAGCTGGGATACTACATACTGTAAGTCAGGTCTGGTGTGGCATAAGTAAATGAGACATCCAACAACCTGCTGGTAAAGAGTGATATCACATGGTGGGCTCCCATCATGCGCTGAAAATTTGAAGCCAGGGTCCACTGGAGTAGAGATTGGCTTGCAATCCTCAAACTGAAAACGATCAAGGTGCTGTCCAATATACTTGGACTGTGACATCATGATACCCCCCTCAACATGAGCAAACTGAATACCCAAATAATAGTGTAGCTGTCCCATGTCTGACATTTCAAAAGCTTGCTGCAAATCAGCCTTGAAAGTTGCAATATGCTGAGTATCGGGGCCCATGATCAGCATGCCATTCACATATAAGATCGATACTAAGTGTGCATGAATTTTAGCATACCATGCCCTGGGTGCTTGCTTCAAACCATAAAGGGCTTTTCTAAGCCGGCATACCTTGTTTTCAGAACTAACAACCTCAAAGCCAGGAGGTTGTGTCACATAAACTTCTTCCTGTAGATCCCCATGAAGAAAGGCAGTCTTGATGTCAAGCTGGTGCACTTGCCAATGGTGATGAGCTGCAATGGGAATGACACATCTATTAGTAGTAATCTTGGAAGTGGGAGCAAAGGTCTCCTCAAAGTCAATGCCTTGTTGTTTGGCATACCCTTTTGCAACAAGATGGGCTTTGTGTCGATCTATGCTGCCATCAGATTTCCTTTTTAATTTGTAGACCCACCAGGTACCAATGGCATGCTTGCCGGGAGGGAGATCTACTAATTCCCATGTGTCATTTTTGGCAATGGATTGTAACTCAGCTCTCATTGCATCCACCCACTCTTTGCTGTCAAAAGCATCTTTATGGCACAAAGGCTCTTCATTGCAAGCTGTAGCAAGGAGTGCAAACTCAAAAGTGCCCATTCATTTGTCTATTACCTGATCTTGTCCGGGCAGCAAGAGGTTGATCTTGTTTGCTGTCCCTCAATGTATCAAGAAGCCATCTGGCACTTTGCCATAGATGTTCTGCTTCTTCGGAGACTATGCCTCACTTGTTTTGGCATTGTCCGTGCTCTCGTGAGTTTTTTGATTTGCTTTGACAGCATTTGCGAGCGAGATTCCCATCTGTTCCGTTTGGGAAGTTTTTTTGGCTATTTGGGTTTCATCCATCCAGACCGGAGTTTCATCTTTTCTTCGTTTGGGTTCGCTACTGGGCACTATGGACTTTATGGACATATAGGAGGGAAGCATAGGTAACCAAGAGTCAAAGGCATCAAACATGTCAATTTCTGGCTTAGCTTTGCAGTCCACAAGAGGAGAAGCCAATGTTCAGCAAAGATGACATGTCTATTGACAATAATCTTCCCAGCATTTGGTTGGTATAACCGATACCCTTTGCTTTCCTGGCTGTAACGAATAAATATGCATTTGATTGCCTTATCATCAAGCTTATGTCTCAACTGAGATGGTACATGAACATATGCAAGAGACCCAAAAACTCTCATGTGTGAAAGTGAAGGCTTCCTGCCTTTCCATGCTTCATAAGGTGTAACAGTCCTCCATGCCCTTGTAGGTGATCTATTCAGCATATAGTTGGCACACATCACTGCATCAAGCCAACATGCATTTGGCCATCTCCATAGTGGACCTGTTCTTCCTTTCAGGAACATGATTATGATGAGGAGTGTAAGGAGTAGTGCATGAGTGAACAATGCCCCGTGAAGTCAAAAAATGCATCAAACTCCTTTGACATATACTCTCCCCCCCTATCTGTGTTGAGGGTGACAAGCTTGCATCTTGATTCATTCTCAACCATATTCAGCCACGTCTGAAAGCATGAGAACACTTTAGATTTGGCTTTTAAGTATATACCCAGCAATATCTTGTGAAGTCATCAATGAGAGTCATGAAATATTTGTACCCCCCAATGGCATTTGTCCTCATTGGGCCACAGACATCCCTGTGTATTAGCTGCAATTTCCTTTGTGAGAGTTTTGGGCAATTCTTTTGAAAAGGAAACCGATGCATCTTACCCAAAAGACAACCCTCACATACATGTTTAGAAACTGTGTGAGTTTGAGGTACATCATTTGCCATGTCTTGTGAATGTAACTTGGCAAGAGCTCTATAATTGAGATGACCCATTCTCTCATGCTAAAGATGAGTCTGTGAATCTGAAATAGCAAATGCTTCAATAGAGAGTGCAGCTGAGTGATCATCAAGGTGATAAAGCCCCTTTTTCAAAGTGCCAGTGAGAACTATGGCATTGTCATCACGAAGATCATATACTAGGCATGTGTATCCATCAAAAATCACTCTGAAACCTGAAGTGGCAATTGCTGAAATTGAAATCAAGTTGACTTCAATTCCGAGCACAAAAAGAACATTAGTCAGAGTGACAGGATGGCTTGAAATGGATGTGAGCTGCACATCTCCAATTCCTTTTACAACATAGGAGGCATTATTAGCACGTGAAGTCCCCCCTTGAGGTGCATTAGCTAAGGAATGAAACAACTGTCTGCAAGATGTGACGTGCTTGGAAGCACCATTATCAAAATACCAAGACTGAGCATCATAAGCAGCAGTAAAGAATGCATCAACTTGGGAGGGATCAAAGGAGCAATGGACAGCCCATGCCCAATCATCCTGGAGAGCATGTGCATGTGAGGCATCTGCTGGCTCGTGGGATTCAATTGCATGTGAGGCATTAACTGTCAATCTTGCTTTCTTTTTCTCCGAAGCAATGCGCTTCCTGCATTCTGAAATTTCATGCCCGGGCTTGCGACAATAGTTGCATCTTTTCTTCTTTGACTTATATGCTGTATTTTTAGATGCATTGGATGAATTGCCACTGTTAGGCGCATATTTAGGCTTGCCCATAGGCTTGGAAGCCTTGCCTTTTCCTGTCTGCTGTGAAGCAAATGCATGATTAGGAATAATAGCTTGTCTATTAGCACGACTTTGCTCTTCCTGCAGAAGCAAAGTGACTAGCTGATCAAAAGAGTAGTGGTTTGGATTACCCATGGCCACTAATCAAAGGGTTGTAGCAAACCCTTGATATGTATCTGGCAGTCCATTCAATGTGGTACTGACAAGCTGAGAATTTGGCGCCACCTCATCAATATTGGTAAGTTGTTCCATGAGGTCCTTGACCTTTGTCAGGTATGCATCCATAGAGTCGCCTTCATTCATATTGACTTCCTGCAATTGCCTTCTTAAATATGCAGCACGTGTCTCATTGCAAATCTGATAAAGAGAAGCCAATTTGTCCCAAGCATCCTTTACTGTCCTACAAGACCGGATGTGTGGAATAATGATTCTCTTGCATGATAAAGCAATAGAGGAATGCGCATTTGCATCTCTTGCATCCCATCTTGTTTGTTCCCGAGTTGGAGCAGCAGTAGGGGTGCTAGAGGATAAAGCATCAGGAGGAGCCAGTAGTAGGGGCAGCCAGTGTAGCATTGGCTGGCCTTAGATCAACCCCAGAAACAATATTCCCAAAATGCCTTGCAACAAGAATATGTTTCATAAGATAAGACCACATCGGATAGTTGGTGCCATCCAACTTATCAACTTCACGAAGAATGCCAAATAGATCGTGATTGTTGCCAGCCATTGCAAATGGGAGATCCTGAAAAGAAAAGACCTGAAAACACAAAAGCCTCAAGGCTATTACTGCAAAGAGCTGGCTGTCCAAAAAATGACAGCAAATGTTTGCAAGTGAATGTCCTGCAAATTTCTAGCCCAAATCAAAGGGCAGATGCAAATTTGACCCAATTGTGACAGTGTCAGGCAATGTTCACTGCAAAAAATAGCAAATTTGGCAAAGGCCCCAAATTTAATGAGGGCAAAGAGGCCAAAAAGAGGGCAGATACAGAAAAGCCCCAAATTTTGCTGAGATTTTGCAAATGTGACCCAATGTCTCGCAATCTGACCCAATGTCCAGCAAATGTGACTCAATGTCCTGCAATTTGACCTAGAAATTGCAAACCAAATCCCAAAGCTCCAATGTCTTGCAAGAAATTGCAACCAAAGGAAGTGAAAAGAACTGAAAGCCCCAAATTTGCCAATATCCTACAAAAGCCCCAAAACTGCAAATGTCTGTAGATGATTGCAGTGAGACCCAAAAAGGGTTATAGCAAGCAGGAACCAAGAACCCGGTTCACAACCAATGCCAAAACAGTTACGGAACCTATAAGTAGATTCGCACGTGCGAGATTGTACGGAAGATCGTACAGAGAGCAGATATCTTGTATGAAATCTGTACGGTGCAGGTCATCTGTATGGAATCTGTACGGCGTAGGTACCTTGAACGAGGGAGTTCCTGCGCAGGTAATGTAGGTACCTTTGTATGATGCACGTACCGTTGTACGGTGCACGTGCTGTTGTACGGAGCAGGTGCGACGGCCAGAGCGGCTTGTACGTACCATTCTAGGTACGGAGCCGGTGCGACATGCATAACAGCTTGTATGTTGTTTGAACGGGCATGCGTACAGTCGTACGGACTGTATGGATGAGAACACAAATCGAGCCGGGAGCAAGGAGCAATGCAGGTCCGGGGGCGAGGGAGCATATCCCAAGAGCTCTGCTACCACTGTAGGTACGGTGAGTGTGTGAGCAAGTACAAGAGTCGAGGCTGATAGGCCGTCATGTCAACTAGACGGAAGAAAATGAAAATACAAGGTACATAAGGATAGACCGTAGGACTAAGTGTCCTAGGTGTCACATAGGACTAAATGTCATATGTGGCTTAAAAGGCACTAAAACACTAAAGTGCCTATAACTATGCCTACAAGGCACATACTAGGGTCCATAGGGCATCACTACAACCGGGAGAAGATGGTCTACAGGGAGAAAGAGCTGGAAGAAAGGGGAAATAACATGATTGATAGGCGGGCCTTGTAATGGGAGATGGGAAAGAGGCGTGATCTTGGAAAGAATAGCGTGAGTGAATAGGCATTGTAATGGAGGACACAAGGCATTGTAATGTGAGTGGGAGATGAGACATGATCTTGGAAAGAATAGCCCGAGTGATAGGGCATTGTAACCGGAGACGCAAGAGCTGAAAGAAAGGAGAAGCAGAGTTGTGCTAAAATTTCATTTCATACTACTGTGGAGCTGTGGCTATGCTTAGTATTAGTATTGCACTTGTTGTCATGAATTAGGATGTGAAAATATACGATATCTTATTCAAGATAGAGCATAAAAATATGAGCATTTTAAATTTTTTCCAAAGCAAAACCTAGAGCTAGAATGACGAGATTCGAAATTCAAGGTTTGCTAAAAGCTATCATGACTTGGACTCTCTAGGCTGCTTTACCATTAACATTCATACTAGAAATTGTTGAGATGCACTTGACTTTTTGAATTTGCGTTTGATGAACATTCATTGTCTTCTTACATTCTTGTTATGGATACCTCTTTTTATGGAAAACTCCTGGGGATAATGAAATTTTGCTTCTGCAGAAAAACTGCATTGTAAGGATCTCTCCAGAAGATGGGCGGGTGCTTGGGTGGATTCTTCTGCACAACTTGCGGTAACTTCGTAGTTTTGCAAGTATTTCTGGTCCTGTTGCTATCTTGATTTTCTTGCTTCCCCAAGCTGAAATGCCATCTTCTTTGGCAGGAGTAACCTACTTGCCCGAGGCTACATGGTGGGTTATCATGTTTCAAGTTCATTCCTCAATTCTTTGACTCTTCTGCATCTTCTTTTCTATGGGCTGTGAGTGTGGATAGTAGTCTGTTGCATCAAGCTGGTGTCATAGTTGTGAAGAGTTGAAGCAAGGAAAAATAAGATTCTATGAAGAATGCCAGAGAAATGCCATTGGCTTATTTGTTTTTTGTTTTTTGTTGCAGCACGTGGATGTTTTAAATGGCATAGCTTGGGATGGTGACCACGACAGAATATATGGTGAGTTTTCTGTACATGAAGAAATCTGCCCTTGCTTGAACTTTCATTGGTAGAAGTTTTGTATATTATTAATGATAAATTTTCTCTGTGGTATGGACAGTCACAGGGAAGCATTGGCCGAAACTATATGAAATCAAAGTTCACTCACATCCAAAAAATTTTACAGATCGAGAGGAAGTTTGGAAGATGTGCAAGATTTAGATGTATTCATAGATTTAAAAATGGGCTCCAGCCAAGAGGCTCACATGCAAATGCAAAGTTGCAAACTGCTTCTGGTTTGAGTACTTGAAAAAAACTTATTAACTGTTGTTTGTCAGTACTATGTTGTGGTGGAGTTGGGAAGACAGCTGCCATTGAAATGCTCACGATAAAACATACATCGAATGTGTAGATGCTAGGGCATGCTCTCTGACTTGAGAATGCGATTTTTTATCGGCCATTTTGAGATAGGCCGCTGGTTAAGGTTGCGTAATGTCATTGCATGAGGATACCCTCATGGCTGAAGCGTTTGTTGTCATGATCTTGGGCCTCAAGTGCGGTTCTTATTTTAAGCGAATGGTATATTTATTGCATTTTCATTTTCTTGGCTTCTGTTAAATTTAGATTTAAGTTTAATTGACACCCAGTAAATTTCAAGGATTAGGTGGATGGTGATATAGAATTAAAAAGGTTTCAGAAAGTGTCCCATCAATAAGTGTGAATCTACTTTTGTTAGAATAAATGAGTTGTAACGGCAGACATGCCTTGACAGTTTGCAATCTTCAAGGGATTGTGGAATTAGGAATGCTAGTGTTTGTTAAAGTGGTTTTTAGTATGAACAGTTGTTTACGCATGTGTTGAGGCCTGAGGTGGATGGGGCACTTAGGAACTACAGGAGGTGCTTTGTGTACCTGAAGGACCACACGCCGTTTGCTTGGCAACACTAGAAACAAAATCCATTGGGAACTGTTAAGGCATGCAAATAAGGGAAGGGATGTTACAATTCATGATAACTATGTTAACTTATAACCAACTAGGGTAAAGCATTTTGTCGATAGTAAAGTCCCATAACATGATTAAGAATGGTAATATTCATTTTAAATTCAAGAGACTAATTATAATGAATTCCCGTAAGAATGATTATATGTGGTGCAAGATTGACAGAAATAACAAAATCAGCTTTGGTTCAACAAGTTTAACCCAGGGTTAAACTGGTTAAATATTATCAAAACCAACATGAACCAACCAAAATAGTGTTCCTGTAGCATCCTATGATTGTGGCCATCGGAAATTTCATCCTAGATTTGAACGAAGTAGAGATCGCATGTATAGCAAAAGCATTAATGATTGAAGGAAGCTAGACACAAGCATGTTCATATTGTTTGGACTAACCCATATGATTTGAACTACGAAGCTAGACACATAAGCATGTTCCTATGATTGTGTGGACTAGCCCATATGATTTGAACTAGTGATGATGATGATAGGTCCACAAGAAAGCATCCTCAAAGTCCCAGGGTGACTCCCACACAACCACCTTGGTTAAGGATGATTGATCAACAAGGAAGGAGGCATCGCATCATGTGCCTCTATTTAGAAGACTCGATGACCTTGGATCCTCTAAGCTGGAGAGATGGGATCGATCGAGAAGGTGTGACCCCTCTCCATCACCAAAGCAGTCATCCCCTAAGTGAAGTTTTGTTGCATCCTCTGTGTCCTGGCAAAAATTTGGAGAGTCCCCATCCAAATTCTCTATGTTGTAGGGCAGCTCCAAAGAAAATGTGAGATCGTCTCCATATCTCTATTTGCATAGCAGAGGCATCTACTATCTATGTATATCTGCTCCAATCATGGACTGATGGGCATGGACCACCATCTAGAAGAAATAAGAAATCTTGTATGGCATACATTGGTCCATAATTGTGAGATAATCTCCTGGGGAGCCTAATGCCATTCTTTGGAGGGAGTCCGGGCAGTTGCCTCCACCTAAAGGAGACGACCAATGTGTGTTGTGTATAAAAAGAAGGGCATCTCTTCCACCTTCGAGTGTCCTACATGTGAAGGCAAAAACCACTCTTCCAAATCCTATTGCACCTTAGGAAGAGGCTAGCCCTCCCCTCTTTTGTGATCCCTCCCATGCATCGAAACAAATGGCATGCAACTTTGCATCAATCATTCTACATAGCATATTTTTGACATTGCAATATTTCTATATGTTTTTCTCCCCATCACCTCTCTCCACAAAAGCCAATTGAAAGGCTGCAATCTTTTGGGTTAGGCCATGGTGACTATGAGAGGTTGCTAGGCTGATTGAAAGCTTCAATGATTATCTCAAGTGTGTTCATGTCTTTCGCTCATTCATTGGAGCACGACCTGAGTCTTTGTTGGGCCTCAAAATTTAAAATCTAGGTCCAGATGAGGAGATCATAACTTTGATTGTCTACACTCAATAGCTCATGTATAGTCATGAACATGCTCTCGCACCTACTTGCCTCAATGAACCTTCCCTTCGATTCCTAGCTTGCTTGTGCACACCCTTCTACATCTTTTTGGTCACCTACTTGCCTCGATGAACCTTCCCTTTGACTCCTAGCTTGCTTGTACACACCCTTCTACATCTCCTTGGTCACCTTAAGGTGCATCTAGTTCCACTTAGGCAAGTGTTATATTTATTTAAAAAAGAGGAGGCAATTCTTTACGAACCACACAACAAAGAGTGATTAAACAGTGAAGAAGCGGTCATTTAAGTTGTCCCATTTGTCCTTGGTTCACCTTCAATTATCAATCTGCTTTGCTTTTTTATTAGATTGATGATCTTTGTACGTTTCTTGTGGCTGGCTTGTGGAATTATGCTTGTTAGTATTAAAATTCGAATAAGTTCAGTTAGTGTCTTGCATGCTGCACCTTCTTCTTCTTGCCATTGGCAGCATTGGTTTCTGTGAGGACACAATGGAAGCTGAGTGGGTGAGAGGGAGCTTGACAGACACACGTTTTGGTGGGTGCAGGACACCCTAATCTTCTATTTCATCCATATATATATGTGTTTGAGTATTGTACATAACCGAGGTTACGGTACAGTGGCCTTTAACCCCCACAACCTCCCACTTAAAGGCCAATGTGCCTTTAAGGGAGAACAACCAATGAGCATACTATCCAATGTCCATCAATACACGACAATACTCAAACCGCTGACTAGGTAGACTCTTTGTTAGCATATCTGTAGTGTTATCATTTGTATGAACCTTGACAAGCTCTATGCGCTTGTCCTCAAGTACCTCCCTGATAAAATGGTACCTGACCTCAATGTGTTTGGTCTTTGCATGAAAGACCAGATTCCGTGCTAGTTGAATAGCACTCATGGAATCACTATGCAATGTCGGTACACCTATATGAATCCCCAAATCTCTCACTCGCCAATCAAGCCATATAGCCTCCTTACAACCCTCTGTGGCTACAACATACTCAGCCTCTGTGGTAGACAAAGCAATGCACTTCTTTGCACGAGACATCAACGACACTGCACCACCTGCAAAGGTGAACACATAACCAGAAGTGGATCTCCTGCTATTCACATGCCCTGCATAGTCAGAATCTGTGTACCCAAATACACGCATCTCTCCTCTACCAAAGCAGATACACACCTCCTTGGTACCCTTCATGTACCTCATGATGCACTTAACTGCCTCCCAATGCCTCTTTCTTGGATTAGCCATATACCGGCTAACAACTCCTACTGCAAATGCAATGTCTGGTCTAGTAGCTATCATAGCATACATAAGACTCCCAACCACTGACGGATAAGGAACCTTGGCCATCATGGCCCTCTCCTCATCTGATTTGGGACTATCTGCCTGACTCAGTTTCACATATGGAGGCAATGGAGTAAATGCAATGTCCAGTCTAGTAGCTATCATAGCATACATAAGACTCCCAATTGCTGGCACCTAAGGAACCTTGGCCATCATGGCCCTCTTCTCATCTGATTTAGGACTATCTGTCTGACTTAGTTTCACATATGGAGGCAATGGAGTTCTTACTGCCTTCCCCCCCTCCATATTGAAACGCTGCAACACTTTTGTAACATACTCCTTTTGTGAAAGCCAAAGGAGTTTCCTACTCCGGTCACGCGTGATGCGCATACCAAGAATATGACTTGCAGGTTCCAAAGCCTTCATGTCAAAGGCCTCATGCAACTTGGCCTTCAATGCATCAAGCTCATAAGTATTCTTGCTAGCCAATAACATATCATCCACATTAAGTGCCAAGAGCATCAAGCTATTATCCTGAGTCCTTTTAATGTAGAGGCAGTGATCAATCTCACTTCTTTTGAAACCCTGGGACCGAATGAAAGCATCAAACTTCTGATACCATTCTCTAGGCGCTTGCTTAAGGCCATAGAGACTCTTTTTTAGCTTGCAAACCAAAAGCGCTTTGCCCTTTTCTTCAAAGCCTTCTAGCTGTATCATGTAAATTTTCTCATGCAAATCCCCATGCAAGAAAGTTGTCTTGACATCCATTTGCATAAGCTCCATATCCTCTATTGCCACAAGTCCAAGTACAAATCTAAGTGTGGTCATCTTCACAACCGGAGAGAATATCTCATCAAAGTCCATACCCTTCTCTTGCTTGAACCCTTTACTAACCAAATGGGCCTTGTACTTAGGCACATCATCACATGTGACCTTCATCTTGTAGACCCATTTACATGGCAATGCTTTCTTTCCATGTGGCAAAGAAACCAAGTCCCAAGTCTTATTCTTTATCAGTGAACTCATCTCTGATTGCATAGCATACTCCCACTTGTGCTGATCCTCGTGCATCATAGCCTCTTTGTAGCAAGAAGGCTCCTTGCAACAATCAGTAAGCATCACATAGTCTACCCCTGGAACAAATCTCTCAGGCGGTCTAGACACTCTAGATGTTCTTCTCAAGGGCATTTCAGCTTGTTGTCCCGCCTGCATATCGGCCACATTTGGCTCATCATTGCCACCAATAGATGATCCATCATCTGCCATTGATGTGTATCTGTGGGAATACCTAGTGGCTCCATTTCTTGCACATTCGGGTGCATGGATAGCTTGATGTCTATCAACATATGCGGGTGGATTCACATCCCGGAAAGTGATTTTCCTCATTTCCACATCCCTCATGGGTGTCTTATGCATCTTCTTCTCATTGAAGACCACATCATGGCTTCGTATAATTATTTTTACTTCTGGATCCTTGAGACGATAGCCCATCTCTCCGCTTACACCATAACCCAAAAAGATGCATTTCCTAGATTTAGAATCTAGCTTCTTCTGAAGCTCTTTTGGCACATGTGCATGAGAATGCTCTCAATGGAAGCAAGAACGGAAGAGGGAGAGAGAGAAACAGACAGCCACACAAGTTTTGGTGGGTGCAGAACCACCCTAATCTTCTTTTTCATTCATTTATATATGTGCTTGAGTATTGTACATAACCGGGGTAAAGGCACAGTGACCTTTAACCCCTACAACCTCCCACTTAAAGGAAAATGTGACTTTACGGGAGAACAACCAGTGAGCATACTATCTAATGCCCATCAATACATGACAATACTCAAACTGCTGACTAGGTAGACTCTTCATTAGCATATGTGCAGGATTATCATTTGTATGGACCTTGACAAGCTCTATGCGCTTGTCCTCAAGTACCTCCTTGATGAAATGGTACCTGACCTCAATGTGTTTGGTCTTTGCATGAAAGACCGGATTCCATGCTAGCTGAATAGCACTCATGGAATCACTATGCAATGTCAGTACACCTGTATGAATCCCCAAATCTCCCACTAGCCGATCAAGCCATATAGCCTCCTTGCAACCCTCTGTGGCTGCAACATACTCAACCTTTGTGGTAGACAAAGTAATGCACTTCTGTACGCGATACATCCACGACATTGCATGATCTGCAAAGGTGAACACATAACTAGAAGTGGATCTCCTACTATCCACATGCCCTGCATAGTCTGAATCTGTGTACCCAAGTACATGCATGTCTCCTCTACCAAAACAGATGCACATCTCCTTGGTACCCTTCATGTACCTCATGATGCACTTAACTGCCTCCCAATGCCTCTTTCCTAGATTAGCCATATACCGGCTAACAACTCCCACTGCAAATGCAATGTCTGGTCTAGTAGCTATCATAGCATACATAAGACTCCCAACTGCTAATGCATAAGGAACCTTGGCCATCATGGCCCTTTCCTCATCGAATTTGGGACTATCTGTATGACTCAGTTTCACATATGGAGGCAATGGAGTACTCACTGCCTTCCCCCCCTCCATATTGAAACGCTGCAATACTTTTGTAACATACTCTTTTTGTGAAAGCCAAAGGAGTTTCCTACTCCGATCACACGTGATGCGCATACCAAGAATATGAACTGCAAGTCCCAAATCCTTCATATCAAAGGCCTCATGCAACTTGGCCTTTAATGCATCTAGCTCATAAGTATTCTTGCTAGCCAATAGCATATCATCCACATATAGTGCCAAGATTATCAGGCTATTATCCTTAGCCCTTTTAGTGTAGAGGCAGTGATCAATTTCACTCCTTCTAAAACCCTGGGATCGAATGAAAGCATCAAACTTCTGATACCATTCTCTAGGCGCTTGCTTAAGACCATAGAGACTCTTCTTTAGCTTGCAAACTAAATGCTCTTTGCCCTTTTATTCAAAGCCTTCCGGTTGCACCATGTAAATTTCCTCATGCAAATCCCCATGCAAGAAAGCTGTCTTGACATCCATCTACATAAGCTCCATATCCTTTGATGCCACTATTCCAAGTATGCATCTAAGTGTGGTCATCTTCACAACCGGAGAGAATATCTCATCGAATTCCACACCCTTCTCTTGCTTGAATCCTTTAGCGACCAAACGGGCCTTGTACCTAGGCACATCATCACCTGTGACCTTCATTTTGTAGACCCATTTACATGGCAATGCTTTCTTTCCATGTGGCAAAGAAACCAAGTCCCAAGTCTTATTCTTCATAAGTGAACTCGTCTCTGATTGCATAGCATACTCCCACTTGCATTGATCCTCACATATCATAGCCTCTCTGTAGCAAGAAGTCTCCCCGCAATCAGTAAGCATCACATAGTCTATCCCTGGAACAAACCTATCAGGCAGTCTAGACACTCTAGTTGATCTTCTCAAGGGCATTTCAGCTTGCTGTCCCACCTCCATATCAGTCACATTTGGCTCATCATTTCCACCAATAGATGATCCATCATCTACCCTTGATTGTATACCTATGGGAGTACTTAATGGTACCATTTCTTGCACATTTGGTGCATGGACAGCTTGCTGTCTATCAACATATGCAGGTGGATTCACATCTTGGAATGTGATTCTCCTCATTTCCACATCCCTCATGGGTGCCTTATGCATCTTCTTCTCATTGAAGACTACATCATGGCTGCATATGATCTTCTTTGCTTCTAGATCCCAGAGACGATAGTCCCTCTCTCCACTTTCACCATAACCCAAAAAGATGCATTTCCTAGAGTTAGGATCTAGCTTCTTTCGAATCTCTTTCGGCACATGTGCATATGCCTCACACCCAAATATACGCAGATGAGAGTAAGAGGGCTTTTTGCCACTCCATGCCTCTTTAGGAATACCACCATCCAAACTCTTACTAGGTGATCTATTGATCACATGCACTGCAGTCTTCATTGCCTCAGCCCAAAAACCACCAGAAAGACTTGCATTGGAAAGCATGCATTGCAACCTTTCTTGAATGGTACGGTTCATCTTTTCTGCAATTGGATTTTGCTTTGGAGTACAAGGGGATGTGAGCTCTCTCTTAATCCCATGTGTATCACAGAAATGCTGAAAGTCATGAGAGACATACTCTCCATTATTGTCAGTCCATAGGCATTTAAGCATTCTACTTGACTGATTCTCAACCAAGGCCAGCCATTTCTGAAATACCTGGAACACATCACTCTTCCGAGCTATAGCATAAGCCCACACTTTCCTAGTTGCATCATCAATGAATGTCACATATTATTCAGCCCCGCCTGATGACCGTGTAGGCATGGGACCACATACGTCTGAATGCACCAAATCAAGCTTCTCAAACTCTTTCTTTTCCCTTCTTTTATGGGCTGATTTAGTCTGCTTCCCATAGAGACAGTGCTCACGAAATTCAAAATCAGAGAAACTCAAATGCGGTACATAACCCAAACAGCATAAGAGTTTCATTCCATTCTAGCTCATGTGCCCCAACCTGTAATGCCACAAAGAAGTGCTTGGTTGCTCGGTTATTGCAACAACATGATCAAATACCCCTGATACATGTAAGGGATACAAAGTTCCACACTTGGCACCCCTGGCCAAAGGCATAGAGCCCTTTTGAATTTTCCAACTCTAAAAGCCAAAAGTGATGTGAAAACCAGCATCATCTAGCTGACCCACTGAAATAAAACTCTTGGTCAACTTAGGCACATGTCTCACATGTTTCAAAATAAATGCAGACCCATTTGTAAAAGAAAACTTTATGTCACCTACTCCCACTATGTCACATGCATAGTCATTTCCAAGATGCGCACAACCTATCTTTCCACTGTCATAAGTGGAGAACCATTCCCTATGGGGAGTAACATGGAATGAAGCACCAGAATCCAAAATCCAATCCTGGGAATATGCATCATCTGAAGTGGTAAGCGACTCTGCAGATAAACTAAACATGAAGAGAACATCATTGTCACTATCATGTGTGACTGCATTGATCTCCTCGATCTTCACCTTTCCTTTGTCCTCCCTTGGACTCTCTTGCTTTTGATTTGCACCCCAATTTGCATTCTTTTTCTTACCCTTTTGCCCTCTTTTCATCTTATAGCAATCCTTTTTCATATGGCCCTTCTTGCCACAGTGGTAGCACTCAATGTTTCATGCCTTGGATTTGCTACGAGACTTCCCTCTTTCTTGGGACTTTCCCCTGAACTGTGATTTGCCCCTTTGCACATTTAAGGATGCATCCTGCTTGTTTCCATCCATAGACTTCCATCTAATCTCCTCGGCCAACAAGCTACCCACAACATCATCAAATTTCAGTACTCCACTAGGTGTAGAGTTACTGACAACTGTACGGAAGGTACCCCATGAGGATGGCAATGAACATAAGAGAAATATTGCCTTAGTCTCTGCATCAAAATTCATCTTCTGAGCCTGAAGCTGGCTGGAAATAATATTGAATTCATTCAAGTGAGAAGCAATGGAGACCCCTTCCTTCATCTGGTGCTCAAACAACCTCTTCATGATGTAGACTTTATTAGAGGTAGTTTCCTTCTCATAAGTGGCACACAATTTCTTCCACAAATCTTCCGTAGTCTGCTCATTTACTACTGTGAAATAAACTGACTTTGCAAGATGAAGTCTAATAGTAGACTTTGCTAATGCATCCAACTCATTCCAATCATCCTCAGACATATTTGCAGGCTTAGCTTCAATCCCTGCCAAGGGTTTAATCTACTTCTTTTGAATAAGCACATTCCTTATATGTTCTTTTCACAAAGAAAAGTTTGTCCCATCAAACTTTTTAATGTTGAAAACTCCTTTTTAGACATGGAAGAGGATGCCATGATGCAAATAAAGCAAAATCCCAAATGCTAGTGCCTATAAGAGAGAATCACACCAAATACTAGGTGCACCCCAATGTGTATGCCATAATAGACTGAAATATCACCAAAACTCAAAGCTTAAAGCATCAAAAGATACGGCTGACTTATGTGCATGTACTATACATCCATATGAGGAAATCTAGCCCAAAAGAAAATGCCAACTGCAATGGCAATCCAAAATGCCAATAAGTGCCAAATGGCTCAAGCATAAACATAGTCCATGGGCATATGCATTACCAATATCTCATCCAAGAGAGCATAACACTATTAGTGCATCTCCTCCAATGTGTCAAAGCTATCCCTCAGCATAAAATAGCATCTATCTACAAAGCGTCCATAAAAAATAGCATCCCACAAGGCAATATGGGCCTATCAATGCATCTAATAAGGATCACAATGCATCCAAATGGCCTATAAATCATCCACTGCAACCCAATGCACACCATGAATGAGCGCACATGGCTCAAATTGCAACCAGAGTGATCTGCATAAGGTATGCTCAAGAAATCATGGTTCTACAGAAAAGACCGCTACTAAGAATAGAACCTGAGATGCCTTAAAACATGGGCACCATTACATAATCGGACTTAGCAAGAAAATCTGCAAAAATCTCTCTTCTGCCAGAACTACAAAATCCCAACCGATGAGTGAGAAATGGGAGTCAACACTTATCCACTGCCATGTGGTATAAATCTAAGGTTTCAAAACCTTAGAATGAAAAATGCATGATAGAGAGATGAAATCGAATACACAGAGATCTATAACTCTAAAAATACTCCACCGAATCGCATAAGAATTGACAAGTAGGGGTTTTTGGGTGTCCCGAATGCAATGGGATAGACGGTTTTGGAAACCGTGGTCTCAATCTCTAGGTCCAATGCACGGACTGAAAAATGTTTTGGGAAACAAAACTGTTTGTAAACTCCACTGGAGTATGAATGATGAGCAACATAGAAGTTTTAGGACCTCTTAAGTCCACCGGAACTAACAGATTTGCAAATAGTTGCTCCAAACTTGAGTTCGAACACCCAGGCAGAAAAACGTAGGAACTGACACAGTGAGTCAGAAATCCAATGAAATGATCCCAGATTCAAGAATGAAGGTGTTTCCAAGCTCCTGAAGTAAAGTGGACACCAAAAGCAAGCAATAGTTGCCTCTACAAGTCAATACAAAGTTTCTGTCGTTGAATGGAACAGGGAAAAGCTTAAAAAATGACTTTTTCTTTGAAAATACTTAACAGGCTCTCAAAACCACTTTGCAAAGCCAACGTGACTTTTCCAAAGGTTCCTCCAAGGTCTCTGCACACTCGAATGCAAGTAAAGTCACCCACAAAGCTTCTCCTTCCTCTCACAGAGCTGCTAAGCTTCCTGACATTCACGCACGCTTAGTTAGATCACTCGAGCTCTGATACCAGTTGAGAGTGCTCTCAACAGAAGCAAGAACGGAAGAGAGAGAGAGAGAAACAGAGAGCCACACAAGTTTTGGTTGGTGCAGGACACCCTAATCTTCTTTTTTATTTATTTATATATGTGTTTGAGTATTGTACATAACCAGGGTAAAGGCACAATGACCTTTAACTAGAAAGACTTGCATTGGAAAGCATACATTGCAACCTTTTTTAAATGGTACGGTTCATCTGTTCTGCAACTGGATTCTGCTATGGAGCACGAGGGGATGTGAGCTCCCTCTTAATCCCATGTGTATCACAGAAATGCTGATAGTCATGAGAGATATACTCTCTGCCATTATCAGTCCGTAGGTATTTAAACGTTCTACTTGACTGATTTACAGCCAAAGCCAACCATTTTTGAAATACTTGGAACACATCACTCTTTTGAGCTATAGCATAAGCCCACACTTTCCTAGTTGCATCATCAATGAATGTCACATAGTATTTAGCCCTGCCTAATGACCATGTAGGCATGGGACCACATACGTCTGAATGCAACAAATCAAGCCTTTCAAGCTCTTTCTTTCCCCTTCTTTTATGGGCTGATTTAGTTTGCTTCCCATAGAGACAGTGCTCACAAAATTCAAAATCAAAAAAACTCAAATGCGGTACACAACCCAAATGGCATAAGAGTTTGATTCCATTCTGGCTAATGTTACCAGCCTGCAATGCCACAAAGAAGTACTTGGCTGCTCAGTTATTGCAACAACATGACCAGACACCCTTGATACATGTAAGGGATATAAAGTCCCACATTTGGCACCCCTAGCCAAAACCACAGAGCCCTTCTGAATTTTCCAACTCTGAAAGCCAAAAGTGGTTTGAAAACCAGCATCATCTAGGTGACCCATTGAAATAATAAGACTCTTGGTCAACTTAGGTACATGCCTCACATTTTTCAAAACAAATGCAGACCCATTTGCAAAAGAAAACTTTATGTCACCTCTCCCACTATGTCACATGCATAGTTATTTCCAAGATGCACACAACCTTCTTTCCATTGTCATAAGTGGAGAACCATTCCCTATGGGGAGTAACATGGAATGAAGCACCAGAATCCAAAATCCAATCCTAGTAATATGCATCATATGAAGTGGTGAGCAAGTCTGCAGGTAGATTAGACATGAAGAGAATGACATTGTCACTATCATCAATGACTGCATTAATCTCCTCGATCTTCATTTTTCCTTTGTCCTCCCTTGGACTCTCTTCCTTCTTATTTGCACCCCAATTTGCATTCTTTTTCTTATCCTTTTGCTCTCTTTCAGCTTGTAGTAATCCTTTTTCATATGGCCCTTCTTGCCACAATGGTAACACTCAATGTTCCGTGCCCTAGATTTGCTACGAGACTTTCCTCTTTCTTGGGACGTCCCCCTGAACGGTGATCTGCCCCTTTGCACATTTAAGGCTGCACCCTGCTTGTTGCCATCCATAGACTTCCGTCTAATCTCCTTGGCCAACAAGCTACCCACAACATCATCAAACTTCAGTACTCCACCAGGTGCAGAGTTATTGATAGTTGTACGGAAGGTATCCCATGAGGATGGCAATGAACATAAGAGAAATATTGCCTTAGTCTCCACATCAAAATTCATCTTCTGAGCCTGAAGTTGGCTGAAAATAATATTGAGTTCATTCAAGTGAGAAGCAATGGAGACCCCCCTCTTCCTTCATCTACAACTCAAACAACCTCTTCATGAGGTAAACTTTATTAGAGGCAGTTTTCTTCTCATAAATGGCACATAATTTCTTCCACAAATCTTTCATAGTCTGCTCGTTTACTACTGTGAAATAAACTAACTCTGCAAGATGAAGTCTAATTGTAGACTTTGCTAATGTATCCAACTCATTCCAATCATCCTCAGACATATCTATAGGCTTAGCTTCAATCCCTACCAAGGGTTTAATCTGCTTCTTTTGAATAAGCACATCCCTTATCTGTTCTTTCTGCAAAGAGAAGTTTGTCCCATCAAACTTTTTAATGCTGAAAAACTCCTTTTTAGACATGGAAGAGGATGCCATGATGCAAATGAAACAAAATCCCAAATGCTAGTACCTACAAAAGAGAAATCACACCAAATATTAGGTGCACCCAATATGTCTGCTTTAATGAAGGATAGTGTCAGCAAAACTCAAGGCTCAAAGCATCAAAATGCATCTGACTCATGTGCATATACTATGCATCCATATCAAAAAATCTAGCCCAAAAGAAAATGTCAACCCACAATGACAAAACAATGGCAAATATAATGCCAATAAGAGCCAAATGCCTCAAGCATAAACACCATCCATGGGCATAAGCATCAATAATGTCTCATCCAAAAGATCATAGCACAACTTGTGCATCCACTACAATATGTCAAAGCTATCCCTCAACATAAAATAGCATTTGTGTGCTAAATGTCCATCAATAAAGCATCCCACAAGGTAATCTAGGCATATTAGCACATCCAACAAGGATCGCAATGCATCCAAATGGCCTATAAAGCA
Organism: Dipteris shenzhenensis; assembly: GCF_047967505.1. Taxonomy (NCBI): domain Eukaryota; kingdom Viridiplantae; phylum Streptophyta; class Polypodiopsida; order Gleicheniales; family Dipteridaceae; genus Dipteris; species Dipteris shenzhenensis. Next base: position 3,958,610 of record NC_141612.1, read on the forward strand.
TCCACTGCAACCTAATGCAAACCACAAATGAGTGCACATGGCTCAGACTACAACTCGAGTGATCTGCATAAGGTATATCAAAGAAATCACGGCCTTACAGCAATGACTGCCAGTGAAAGTAGAACCTGGGATGTCTCAAAACATGGGCGTCACTACATAATCGAACTTGGCAAGACAATCTGCAAATATCTCTCTTTTGTCACAACTCCAAAATCTCATCCAAGGATGGGGAGTATGAGCCAGTCAACCCTTGCATTTACTTGTAAAAATGAACCTTAGGAAACTTAACCTTAGCCAAAATGCCACATGGCAATCAATGAGAAGGTCTTGGAAACTTTGAGAAATTTCCTTGAAAGAGACGACGAAAAAACACAGAGAATCATAACTCCCTCAATTCTTCACGGAATGTCAAGCAGCTTTGTAGACATATGTTTTAGGCATTCTCGGATCCAACGGGATAGACAGCTTTACAAATAGACACCCGGATGTTGAGATCCCACTCACACAAGAAATGGTGAAATGAAGACGTCAGAGTAGACAGAGATCCACCACAGCTTCAAAAGTTCACGGAACCAGAAGCAACTACTCAAGTAGAAGTTTTGGACCCACTCTGGATCCACTGGGAGTGTCAGAACTGCAAATGGTGACCTGGATATGGAGATCCAACACACAAAATCCTCACAGGAAATGAATTTCGTCAGTTTTTGTAGGAGCTGTAACTTTTCACTGAAAACTCAGATGACAGAGATGTTGGAAGTGAAAATGTAGCTCTCAATTTGATCTAAAACTTCCTTGAAAACTTCAAGTCAAAATTCGATCTCTAACTCTGGATATTTGTGCCACTACATATGTGTGTCTAAGAAGATTTGCTTATATCCTATGCCTTTAACTTTGCAAGCCAGTAAAAGAAATGCCCAAGAGGATTTTGCCCCTTTCTGTCCAACTGCTATAGTAGCTCCAAAATCTATAGCTCCTTCTACTGAACAAGGATCTTTAGGAGCACCACTCTCTCTCCGGGCTAGAGGCTGCATCGGGCTGCTCACGCTACTTCTAGGCTCTACTGCCAAGCTCTGATACCAGTTGTGAGGACACAATAGAAGCTGAGATGGTGAGAGGGAGCTTGAGAGGGTTTATATTATATGATTCCAACATGATGATGATGATTACAAGTGGGGTATCTAAAATATACTATGCTAAATGTATACATCCATTAGAGCCTTTATTTATGACAATATTTTATAGAATGTGCATATATATCCATTAGACCATTTATCGAAGATAGTATTTTATAGATTAGGGGGGTTGATTATGCAATTCCAACATGATGATGATGATGTGTAATAGTGCTAGCATATGCAATGAGATAATTAGAGTGTGGAGATGGGCTTAGACAAGGAGGCTCTATAGTGCAACAAAAAGAGAAAGACAAGACAAGGAAGGGTCCCATGCAACTGCCCCTCTTATGCCAAGGCGATAAACAGAGGAATAGAAGCTTCTTAAAGATCTCCTTGAACCAAAAGACAACAATGGGAGAAGCCCTTATCCCTAGCATCACATGAAAGCTGTATCACAATCACAAATATTAGATTGTGCTAAAAGAGGGCCAAGAATTGGCAACTCAGATGCAAGAGGCGCTTGGAGGACTCAAGAAGAATTTGGTACATATCCTTCCATTAAGCTTCATACCTGCTTCATACAAAAGTGCTTAACAAAACGACCAAATGGTTGTTCTCAAAGGCAATAGTTGGATATGTTCATGGAGCTAGGCCCCCAACAGCTTTCCTAGAAGGGGTGGGAAAGAATCACTTTGTTAAGAAGGGTGTGCAAATCTTAAATATCCATTTTCTATTTGATTCTTGTTTTGAAAAGGCCAAGATCCAAACCATCAAGAACTAGCCCCTATTCATGTAGCTATGGGACTCAAATTTTTCACCTAATATACCCCCCTCCAAATGCACCTATTTGGGTAGAATTTCCAACTCCATCCCTAGCCTTATTCCTCAGTTAGAGATGTTATGTGCACCTTTAAGACAATTCCTATCAGTAGACAAGAGAAGTTTATTAATTGGCATGGTAATCTTCAATCATGTGTATTGATGGACTTAGTCATCAACCCACCTACTACCATAGGGATTGAGGATAGTTTACTCAAAAAGCATTTTTCAACATTTTCCTAAATTCATGCTAGGATATATGATTTTTGAAGGTAGAATTTAACTAGACTATGAGAATCATTACTATCTCCTTAGTGGACATGCGACTTGGACCCAAGTTTTCAAAATTTATGGGAATTCGCCTAGTTCAAAAGGGGCATATGATGATTAACATGCATTTCATTAATTTTGGACTTTTTTTTCCTATTTGGATTTTGCTCAAAATTACTTCTCAAATGAAAAGTTTTCCTTCTGGAAATATCCTTCACAAATCAAAAGTTTACTTTGTGGCACTATTCCTTCCATATAAAAAGATTATTTACTCACACTATGATTTTATGTTAATAATGGAAAAACTAGAAACTATAAATCGCATCTTGGTTTTTCTTAATCTTAATAATAATTTAAATCTATTTTAGAATAATCCTTTTCTCTCTTATACAAATCCTTTTATTTAAATATATAAGAAATAAGTAACAATTGCATGCCTAATCCATTGTTTTTCCCTGTTTTTTTCCCTCCTTTTTTTGCTCTTTTGTGCTTTTCTCTCTCCTCCCTTTTTCTCCATTGAAAATATCCTCTTTAAATTTAAACTTCAATGTAAAGAAAAATTGGCACTCAATATGCACACATTAAAAACCTCTTAATACAAAAGTATCATGAAAGACTCATTTGTATTTCAAAGAATAGCAACCCTATCCTTGTATTTTTTTGTTATTGTACTATGTTCACAATAGGATTGACACACGTGTCTTTTTACAAGAGAGTAGGGCAATGAGTCTACCCAAGGCATTTCTAATGATTGAATTTCGTCTTTCCAATAATTGAATTCCATATGGAACCCGAGTAGATGTGTACTAGCATGACAATGATTGAAGTATAAATGTTTGGACATGACATGTGTCTATTGCAAGGTGCTGTTTGGCCATTATATTATTTATCCCATGTCACACCAACAACTATTGGGATGGCATCTACAATAACTCTCATCTGACCCCACCATGGTTGCTCACCTTTATTCTTACTTGAATGGTGTTGGAAGACAACACAGAACGATGGGTTTGTTGTGCTTATTGTTGAGTCCCCTGTCCCCCAATTACTCGTTTCATTCATCCCTCAATATGAATCTATTATCACAAAATTCTTCATTTGCACTATCTTCTTCTACTTTCTCGTTAGCGAGCATCCTTAAAAACTGTTGTATATGTACAATACTTGTTTCTGGTATTCTTATCTCGCTCTTATCCTTCCTTTTATCAATTAATGCTTCAAGTGCTTCTTAGTTTTTTCATCTTTGACTTCCAAGGCACTATCATTATTTCTGTTGGTTTCTTTGAAATTCAATCCTAGTTTGGGACCCTCCTTTTTTTATACAATTAGTATACAATGTGTTGTCATCCATACTCCTCATCTTGCCTCTTGGCTCATACCATACCACTGTAAATGTCATAGCTCTCCCATGACCATTCCTCTTCGTATCCACTAATTTGGCAACCTAGAACTTCATATTCTCATATTTAATTGATGGTCAAACTATAACAAACCAATCTACTTCTAGAATCTATATCTATTTCTAGCATAAGCTCTTTCTTTTCGCTAGATGTCCCACAAAATGGCTAGCCATATCCAATATTTTATTTGGTGAATCAACACTTATTTCAGCATCAAGAAAACATGCATAAGAGAAGTTCTTTTTTCCTATAAAAATGCATGTGCAAAGTGAATCTCTTTCTCTTGAACATGCTATGTGAGGGCCCAAAAAAGGAAAGAGATTCCATTGCAAATGCATTCTGATAGTAGGGAAAAAGAAATTCTCTTGCACATGCCAATGGTCTCTCCATATAGCTCCTTATCCATTCAAGCTAAATGCTCTTGGCAATGTTCACAGAATCATTTGAATGAGGTTAAAAGAGAATAGAAAATTCCTTCCACTGTGCAAGATTTCATAAGGAGAACGTTTCCAAACTGTTGTCAAACCTTGCTTTTTGCAAGGCAAAAAAATGGGAGAAGGTTCCTCCCACGAGGTTGTGATATCACACCCTCTTGGGAGGCACCTCCTCCCTTTTTTTAAATCCCTCCCATTTTTTACATATGCAATTATATATTTTTTACATACACATTTTTTATTTGTGTAGGCAATAAAAGTGGGATGTTGAAGCCTTTGACAAAGTCCATCTTAGCTCTTGCACATGCTCTAAGGCCAAAATAAATGGGAGGAGGAGCCTCCAAAGAGGTTGCAATATCACAGTCTCCTAGGAGGCTCCTCCTCTTAAGAGGTCATGATATCATGGCCTCTTGGGGGGCTCCTCCTCCCATCTTTTTCTCTCTCCATAGTGCATGTGTGAGAATGAGATGGCGTTCTCCAAGCCCTTTTTTTGAGACTTCATAAATGATACACATGAATGTAAGCAAGTCATTCCATTTCACCTTTAAAAATTATATATGTTAACATCCTTGACTTCACCCATCATTCTCACTCCCTTGGACTTTGCAAAACCTTTGCTAAATATTGCCTTTTTAAGAGACAATACAATGGGAGGAGGAGCCTCCCAAGATGCCATGATATTGTTGCCTACTACTAGGAGGCTCTTCATCCCATTATTTTTGCCTCCCAAAAGTCTATGTATTGGGAAAAATTAGCTCTTGCACATCCCCTATGAAGGGTGAAAAGAATTGCAGGAATAGACTCCTAAGAGGCTACAATATTGTGGCCTCTTGGCAAGCTCCTCCTCCCATTTTCTTCACCCTTCATAGGGCATGTGCAAGAGCTAAGATGTCATTTGTTCAAGCCATTTAGCATCCCTTTTTTTAAAAAAACCTCTCCTTTGAGAACCTTTAGCATAAGAAATAAAAATGTGTATGTAAACAGAATTATCTTTTACATACCATTTTCTGGGCCTATGCAAACGATACATGTGTATGTAAACAAATCATATCTTATTTCATCTTTTAAATGTTTATGTAAGTAGCCTTTCCTTCACCCCTCCTTCTCACTTGACCTTTACCAAATGCTTCCTTTTGAAAGAAATAAAAAGGGGAAACATTATGATCTCTTTTACATGCCCAATGGTGGGCCAAAAACCTTGGGAGGAGGAGCCTTGTAGGAGGTTGTGATGTTACAGCCTCTTGGGATACTCTTCCTCCCTTTTTTTTGCCCTTTAATGAAAATTTGTGAGATCTAAGATGATATTTATTCATGCCATTTAGCATCCCATTTTCAAATATCAAAATGCAAAACAATCCCCACATACATTAATTGCACTACATGGATCATATTCAAACATACTTGTGCATGCCTACAAATAGGTAATTTCTTGTTATTATTTGGCCACCATTTGCATTTACAATGTTTTAATGAGAATATGCCACTTCAAGACTTCTAGATGTCATTCTTTCTTTTTGTTTCTCATCTCTATCTCTCTTTCTCCTTGCTGGTCCTCACTTTTGCATTGCTCCTCTCTATCAACTCACCTTTACTTAGTGGTAGGGATTGATCATTCATCATCTTCCAATGTCGTCCTTCCTTATTATCAAACATGGTGCTTAGACTTTGGAAATCAGCTATGACACTACTAGTTGTGAGGTTTCTCTATTGCAACTCATTGATTTCTTTGGTTTGAAAAGTAGTGACATTGTTATGCAAAAAGAAACAAGAATTTAGGATGCCACAATTATTCACCAACTCCTTGAGTTGTGTTAACCCACGTGTGCCATGTCTCGGTATGTGAGTTGCCAGTAGAAGAGGGTGGGAGAAGACCTTTTGTTAAAAGAGAGAGAGAGGTTCAAGAGATAGGGTTGGCCATCTCTTCAAAAGGTGGATTGTGCATGAGACCAAATTGTTGACTTTGGTTTTCATTGTGTATTGCAACCTTTTGGAAATACAAGCTCTCTCATTCTCTCCATCCTTGTTGAGTTGAGTCTTCTTGCTTCTCCATTGTTCGTTGCCTTGTGATTGTCACTTACCCCCTTTCACTCTCCCCCTATTTTCCATACTCCCTCCCCTCCCTTATCTTCCCTTCCTCTCTCCCTCCCCCTTCTCCTTTCTTATGGAATCACACTATCACAATCCGATAAGGTGCTTGTATGACACAAGTGTTAGGTTATTGCTTTGCAAATCTCTCACAAGGAGTTGTTTAGGAGAGGAGTCTCAACAACATACCTTTAAGATGCAAGTCACAGTTGGCCTACACATCTTTGGAACCACTACTGCAGAGGTAAAGGTATGCTTTTGCATAGCATTTTGCCTCCTTGTAAACTACCCATTAGACAATGCTTTCTAGCATAAGTAGAGGTGTTGTTAGTGGAGATTAGGGGTGGTTTGAGTGGAAAAGGAGTGTGCTTTGAGTAGAAAAGCAAAAACTATCATTTTCCATCCATAACCATTCACTTATGGATAATAAGACGATGATTTTTTGTGAATGACCATGTAGAAAGTCGTCATTTCCTTCACCACTTGCATCACAAAATGCTTCCCTTTATTGCTCGCCAACTTAATCAGACAGTCAAAAAAACGACTGAACACATCCTTGTATAAACACTTGGCTATGGAGCATGCAGTGTTGCCCCATAGTGCCCAGGCTTCCACCCACTTGGTGCAATAATATGTGGAGCTGTAGACTTGAAGGGACCTATGAATTCCAATCCCCACTTTTGGAAAGGGCCCAAAGGAAGCACTCTGCTTGCATCGGCATGCGGTCCCGGTCCGAAGGCTGTCCTAGCCACCGTTGACATAGATCAGATTGCAACACAAATCGGTGGGAATCCTTATGTAGTGTTGGCCACCACAACCTTGCTTGCATCACCTTCTTGGCCATAATTGCTCCCACAAAGTGACCACCCTCCACTCTGTGATGCACCTCTATGAGCACCACTTTCTGCTCATGTGATGTACACACCAAAATAGAACATCCATCAAATGTTTACAATAGAGTTGACCAACCACTACTTCAAATCTACGGCTTCTAAGTGCTAACTACTTCCATTGATCCCTATTTGAGATAATTTGGATCTGTCTGGATGTCATGAAGTGTATCATCTCATAATACCATGATCGTGGAATACCCTAAGTTACCAGCCCCTCAAGTGGCTCTGCAAAACCCAACCAAAACTACATTGAGGTCTACATTCGGGAACTCATCTTCAAATCCAATTACGGGCTCCCCTGTTTCAAGGCACTAGTACTCTGCCACCACATGCTGGGATCCTGTCAATTTACCACCTCAAAATCATACTCTTATAGTAGTAGCATCCATCTTGCTAGCCTTTCAGTCAAAATTTGTTGCTTAAACAGGGACACCAACACCAAATGGTGGACATGAAATGTAAAACGGTGCCCCAACAGGTAGTGGCCGAAATTCTTCACATATAAAACCATCCCCGGGCATAAGCTTAGGTGGGAAAGAAGTATTGATCATGAGAGTTGATGGAGGCTGTCACCTCTATACTTGGGGGGTGCACTAATAAGAAACCTTACATATCATGTGCATTCAAGGGGTATTTAAAAAACCCCTCAACTAAAATTTTACCCCTAATAAAAACACTACTCTACTTATGAACTAAGTGATTTTTTTCTAAAGTTGAATTAAAAACCCCTCCTGTTATTGTAATTCTCTTGAATTTTTTCAAAAAGTTAAATTGAAATACCCCTCTTTTTGAATGCACATGGTACACTAAAATTTTGTGAGGTGAACCCCTCGAGCCTCTATAGGGGTTTGAGAATCTAGGAAAGTGTCGTAGTGTTTAGAAGAAGGCCACTGGTACATATGGCGAGACAAGTACGCTGCGCTTGCCCTCATGGCACGAACATGCTTATGGGGCTTTTAGTTCATCCGTGTTGGTGTGGGATTCTTGCCACAATTATTGACAAAGAGGAGGGAGGAGGAAAGCGAGAGAAAAGGAGAGGGAAAATGAAAGCAATGGGCAAGTACTCACATGATACCAAAGACCTTGATGTTGATTGATAAAATAGACAATAGACAAGTACTATAGTTATGTTCATGCACATTCACTGAGTAATTTTTCTTTGTTGTCGATGATAGTCTATAACTTGCATAATAGACTGGTCGGAACCACCCAGCCTCATCTTGTTGCATTAGAACACCTCCAAATTGGTCTCGATCCGAGGCATCCACAAAAACATGGAAGGTCTTCTCCTAATTTGGAGGAATCAAGATAGGTGCCCTGGATAGTTACATCCATCTTGCCAACCTTTCAGCCAAAATCTATTGCTCAAATATTTCTTGTTAGGGTTGGATGGAGGACGATGATGGTGACATCGATGGCAACCTGTGTCCCTCGCAATCTAGGCTCCCTCCACTCCCTCTTAGACCTGCGTATGGTGCCCTCCCTGTGTCATTCGTGTCTCACTCAACTCACACTTCGTCAAATATGACACTCATTGAGAATCCCTCGCTCTGCATCCAAGATGTGATAGTGGCTGCGCCCCTCATTCCCCCTTTTGGAAGAGACTACTTTGACCCTGATTTCACAGACCTTGTTGCATTTCCACCACTAGTAGACAACTCGACTATGCTCTCCTAGATGAATGTTGGAGATGGATATAGAGATACCTGGACCTCTCCTACTGGCTCCCAAGAAGGAACCCAAAGAGGAACTAATGAACGAGGAAACTCCTATGCCATTGCCGGTCATGGAGGTAGTAAACTTGGAAGGCCCTCAGGTCGTGGTGCTTTCAACACCGAAGTAGCATCTCCTAGTTGCCCTAGACAAGCTTCAGCACTCGGCGCCTCATACACAGGCACTCTTCAGCAGAGAAAAGGGGGCTTCTTCTCCATCCCCTTCAAAGAAAGAAAAAACCTTATGGTATCTCTCGAACAAGCAGGCGTACAAGAAAAGAGGAACGGGACCCAAATCATAGCTGAAAAGCCGACCCAAGAGGAAGGTCAGCTGACCGGTAAGATCCCCAACAAAGATGATGCCCCCACCCCCAATGGAACAGAAGCAAGAAATAGATCATGTGATGCTGCATGAGGCTTTCAAAAGCAGAGCTCAAGCATTCCAGGAGAGAGGACGTCTTCTGAACTAGGCAAAACTACGTTTGCCCAAGTTGATGAAGATCTTCTTGATGAATCAGTTGAATGGCTCGAGTCGTATGCACTTGTTGGGTATCTGCATGGTCCTTGTCCCCCAACTGCATTCCTCAAAAATTGGTTTAGAACTAACTGGAGCAGGAGAGGCAATATAGTAACCAATTTCCATTTCCTCTATAGAGGCTGTTTCATTTTCCTCTTTGAAAAAGCAGAGCATGCTACAAGAGTCTTGCTACATGGCCTCTGGACTGTGCACAACCAACCTCTTTATCTTGACAAGGGTCTCCTTTCTTCGATTCGGATAACTCGTGCTCTACGATTCTACTGGTATGGGTAGAGCTTCCAGATTTTCCTTTCTCACATATCTATCACAAATGACACAGGTAGATGATAGAGTTACACAAGCAAGAGCTAGATGCCAGTCTCGATCATCAGGGCTTGGAAGTGCCTCTAACCTTGGGAGAACTCAAGGAAGCAATTCTATCAATGAAAGACGACAAAACTCCTAGAGAGGATAGCTGACCTATAGAATTCTACAAGGTCTTTTGGGATTGGATAGGCCCAAACTACTTGAAGTTTAGTAGGAAAGTATCTCCATTTCCTCTCTCTCTTACAGCGGGATAGTTAAACTTATCCTAAAAGATAGAAGAAAAGATCTTAATGATTGCCACCACCTTATCTGGGTCAACCACTATTCCTTTAGTGCTAATCACATGCCTTAGCAAGTGGCCACTTCGCACCACAAATGCACACTTCATTGGATTCAGGATAAAAGACACTTCTCTGCAACATTGAAAGCATAGTCACAAGTGATCCAAGTGATTGGCTATGGTTCTAAACATGTTGAGGTCATTTAGGAAGATTTTCATGAAATTTGTTAAATATGCCTCTTGCATAGGCCACTGAAGTAATGCAGGTTTCTTCCCAACTTCTGCATCACTCTGCAACATCAAGTTACCACATCAACTTCCAGTGCAAAGGCTGGGTCGTCCTCCACAATTTGTGCCATGATGTGCTGGGCATCTTCCCTGCCATCTTCTGGCGTTCTTGCTTTTGACGATCCCATTCTTGAGCCTCAAGGCACTCATTCTGCTAGTGACCTTCACTTAGGCAAAAGAAGTACGTCTTCGCTCGCGTACCACCTCATCCACCACCGTGACCCCCTCCACCGCCACCTTTGGATAGAGGTTCATCTTGAACTTTCGCGATGCCAGCTTGCTGCACATACGTCACTGTGGGCTCCGTAGCTAGTGGTTGTGGGCATTGAGGTTGGCCCTGTGTACATCAGCTACATCTGTTATCGTTGTAGTGCTCCATTGTGTGTGTATTAGTCCAACAAATTGCACACCATTGCTGGTTCATCATGCACTCCCTTGCGGAATGCCTCGGATTCCTACAATGCACACACCAAAGATCCACATTCGGACATCTCGATGAGTGACTTGCGAACATTGCGGAGTTTCCCTTCCCTCCTTTCGATGTCTTTCTAGGATTATTTACCTCGTTCACCTCTGATTCATCACTGCTTTCTTCCAATGAACTTTTTGCCAAACTATCCTCGTCGGACTCTTCATCCCTATCCCTTTGTTTTTTCCTTAAAGACTGCTTTTTGTTTTTTCCCTTACTCTTGCATGATCGTTTATGCTTTGATGCTCCCCCTTGTAGCACTTCACCCACTTAGATTGCCTAATTGATCAGGTCATTCAAAGGTAAAGTGACCTTGTCCACCATCGCCAGTGTTGTCCGCACGTCCTTGGCTAGGCGACTGATAAAATAATTGTTCAACATCACCACTGCCGCTTGTTAAACCATTGGAACCTTTTGCAAAAGTTGGTGGCATTGAGCTGCATAATCCTCCACATCTTGGTCACCTTGTCTCAAGATCCTCATCCCCTGTAGCATCTGCATAATCTTTTTCTCCTTATAAAAATGCCACAGAAAGGCAACCTTGATTTCATCGTAATTCTGGAAGTGGTCCAAGGCATACTCTACCAACCAACGTGACACTTTAGGAGGATTACCAAAAATTGAGCGAAAAGAACCGAGCAACAAAAAATGAGCAAACCATGCATTATAGAGACATTCTCCATTCATAAATTTAATTGAAGCTCAATTAATCTAAACAAAAATTCTAACTCTCCTCCTCCTTTTCCCAAACATATAAAATCTTTATTGAAAGTTGTTGGCCCCTCCCTTGCCTCCTTGCCTCCTATTTCCCATTGTAGCTACCTTTCTTTATCACCTCTTGCCTCTAGAAGTGGAATCTCTATTTGTTTACACCTATTCCTCATTTAGAACAAATGGTAGTAGTACCAAAAGCCATCATTTCTTGTTGTATTTCCTAACCTGTTCTTTTTTACCCCAAACTTCGCATGACTCTGAAAAGACATTTTTCTTGTGCCTTCTAGAGGGAATTTTGTCACATTATTTTAAGGATATCCAAATTTTTAAAAAAACTACTTAGCATCCATAGTCATGTACTAAACCTTATCATCTACACCATTTCAAAGTCAACTTTCAACATGAAGCTTGAGGGGTGGTAGAGATAGCATATTAATATGTTGCACAGAGATGGTCCTAGAAGGCTCAAAATCTCTACTTGTAGAGGCCATAACTCTTGCTATAGACCTCCGATTGAGATAACTTAAAAACCAAAACTATAGTACTCAAGCTCATATAGACCATTCCAAGGTAATATTTCAACATTAAGCTTGAGGGGTGGTAGATACCATGTATTAATACATGGTGTAGAATGTTCCTAGAAGGCCTAAAATCTTGCTTGTAGAGGCCATAACTTTTGCTCTATAGACCTCTGATCAAGACGATTTAAAAACCAAAATTGTAGTATGTGGGGGTTAAAGGTCACTGTGCCTTTACCCCAGTTATGTACAATACTCAAACACATATATAAATGAATGAAAAAGAAGATTAGGGTGGTTCTGCACCTACCAAAACTTGTGGCTCTCTGTCTCTTTGTCTCTCTCTCTCTCCTTCTTCCATTCTTGCTTCCGTTGAGAGCACTCTCAACTGATATCAGAGCCAAGTTGATCTAGTTGAACGTGTGTGAATGCTTGGAAGCTCAGCAGCTCTGTGGGAGGAAGGAGAAGCTCTGTGGGAAGCTTTGTGGGCGACTTTACTTACATCCGAGTGTGCAGAGACCTTGGAGGAACCTTTGGAAAAGTCACTTTGGTTTTGCGAAGTGGTTTTGAGAGCCTGTTAAGTGTTTTCAAAGAAAAAGTCGTTTTTTGAGCTTTTCCCTGTTTCGTTCGATGACAGAGACTCCGTATTGACTTGTAGAAGCAACTATTGCTTGCTTTTGGTGTCCACATTACTTCAGGAGCTTGGAAACACCTTCATTCTTGAATCTGGGATCATTTCATTGGATTTCTAACTCACTGTGTCAGTTTCTGCGTTTTTTGCCCGGGTGTTGGAACTCAAGTTTGGAGCAACCATTTGCAGATCTATTAGTTCCGATGGACTCAGGAGGTCCTAAAACTTCTATGTTGCTCATCATTCGCACTCCGGTGGAGTTTACAAATAGCTCTGTTTTCAAAAACGTTTTTCAGTCCCTGTGTTGGACCTAGTGATTAAGACCACGATTTCCAAAACCGTCTGTCCCATTGCGTTCCGGACGCCCAAAAACCCCTACCTATCAATTCTTGCGTGATTCGGTGGAGGATTTTCAGAGTTATAGATCTCTGTGTATTCGATTTCGTCTCTCTGTTATGCATTTTTCATTCTAAGGTTTTGAAACCTTAGATTTATGCCACATGGCAGTGGATAAGTGTTGACTCCCATTTCTCACTCATCGGTTGGGATTTTGGAGTTATGGCAGAAGAGAGATATTTGCAGATTTTCTTCCTGAGTCCGATTATGCAATGGCGCCCATGTTTTGAGGCATCTCAGGTTCTATTTTCAGTAGCGGTCATTACCGTGGGACTATGATTTCTTGAGCATACCTTATGCAGATCACTCTGGTTGTAGTTTGAGTAGTGTGTGCTCATTCGTGGTATGCATTGGGTTGCAGTGGATGATTTATAGGCCATTTGGATGCATTGCGGTCCTTATTGGATGCGCTGATAGGCCCAAATTGCCTTGTGGGATGCTATTTTTTATGGACGCTTTGCACATGAATGCTATTTTATGCTGAGGGACAGCTTTGACACATTGCAGGTGATGCACTAATAGTGCTATGCTCTCTTGGATGAGATATTATTGATGTATATGCCAGTGGATGGTGTTTATGCTTGAGTCATTTGGCACTTATTGGCATTTTCTTTTGGGCCAGATTTGCTCATATGGATGCATAGTATATGCACATGAGTCAGATGCATCTTTTGATGCTTTGAGCTTTGAATTTTGGTGATATTTCACTCTATTGTGGCATACACATTTGGGTGCACCTGGTATTTGGTGTGATTCTCTCTTGCAAGCACTAGCATTTGGGATTTCGCTTTATTTGCATCATGGCATCCTCTTCCATGTCTGAAAAGGAGTTTTTTAGCATTACAAAGTTTGATGGGACAAACTTTTCTTTGTGGAAAGAACAAATAAGGGATGTGCTTATTCAAAAGAAGCAAATTAAACCCTTGGCAGGGATTGAAGCTAAGCCTGCAAATATGTCTGAGGATGATTGGAATGAGTTGGATGCATTAGCAAAGTCTACTATTAGACTTCATCTTGTAGAGTCAGTTTATTTCACAGTAGTAAATGAGCAGACTACGGAAGATTTGTGGAAGAAACTGTGTGCCACTTATGAGAAGGAAACTGCCTCTAATAAAGTTTACCTCATGAAGAGGTTATTTGAGCTGCAAATGAAGGAAGGGGTCTCCATTGCTTCTCACTTGAATGAATTCAATATTATTTTAAGCCAGCTTCAGGCTCAGAAGATGAATTTTGATGTGGAGACTAAGGCAATATTTCTCTTATGTTCATTGCCATCCTCATGGGATACCTTCCGTATAGCTGTCAGTAACTCTGCACCTGGTGGAAATTTGATGATGTTGTGGGTAGCTTGTTGGCCGAGGAGATTAGACGAAAGTCTATGGATGGCAACAAGTAGGATGCAGCCTTAAATGTGCAAAGGGGCAGATCACAGTTCAGGGGGAAGTCCCAAGAAAGAGGGAAGTCTCGTAGCAAATCCAGGGCACGGAACATTGAGTGTTACCACTGTGGCAAGAAGGGCCATATGAAAAAGGATTGCTACAAGCTAAAAAGAGAGCAAAAGGATAAGAGAAAGAATGCAAATTGGGGTGCAAATCAAAAGGAAGAGAGTCCAAGGGAGGACAAAGGAAAAGTGAAGATCGAGGAGATCAATGCAGTCACACATGATAGTGACAATGACGTTCTCTTCATGTCTAGTTTATCTGCAGAGTTGCTTACACTTCAGATGATGCATATTCCCAGGATTGGATTTTGGATTCTGGTGCTTCATTCCATGTTACTCCCCATAGGGAATGGTTCTCCACTTATGACAGTGGAAAGACAGGTTGTGTGCATCTTGGAAATGACTATGCATGTGACATAGTGGGAGCACGTGACATAAAGTTTTCTTTTGCAAATGGGTCTGCATTTGTTTTGAAACATGTGAGACATGTGCCTAAGCTGACCAAGAGTCTTATTTCAGTGGGTCAGCTAGATGATGCTGGTTTTCACATCACTTTTGGCTTTCAGAGTTGGAAAATTCAGAAGGGCTCTATGCTTTTGGCCAGGGGTGCCAAGTGTGGGACTTTGTATCCCTTACATGTATCAGGGGTATTTGATCATGTTGTTGCAATAACCGAGCAGCCAAGCACTTCTTTGTGGCATTGCAGGTTGGGACACATGAGCCAGAATGGAATGAAACTCTTTGTGAGCATTGTCTCTATGGGAAGCAGACTAAATCAGCCCATAAAAGAAGGGGAAAGAAAGAGTTTGAAAAGCTTGATTTGGTGCACTCAGACGTATGTGGTCCCATGCCTACACAGTCATTAGGTAGGGCTGAGTACTATGTGACATTCATTGATGATGCAACTAGGAAAGTGTGGGCTTATGCTATAGCTCAAAAGAGTGATGTGTTCCAGGTATTTTGGAAATGGCTAGCCTTGGTTGAGAATCAGTCAGGTAGAACGCTTAAATGCCTATGGACTAACAATGGTGGAGAGTATCTCTCTCATGACTTTTAGCATTTCTGTGATACACGTGGGATTAAGAGGGAGCTCACATCCCCTCGTACTGCAGAGCAAAATCCAGTTGCAAAAAAGATGAACCGTACCATTCAAGAAAGGTTGCAATGCATGCTTTCCAATGCAAGTCTTTCTGGTGGTTTTTTGGCTGAGGCAATGAAGACTGTAGTGCATGTGATCAATAGATCACCTGGTAAGAGTTTGGATGGTGGTATTCCTGAAGAGGCATGGAGTGGCAAGAAGCCCTCTTACTCTCATTTGCGTATATTTGGGTGTGAGGCATATGCACATGTGCTAAAAGAGCTTCGAAAGAAGCTAGATCCTAAGTCTAGGAAATGCATCTTCTGGGTTATGGTGAAAGTGGAGAGATGGGCTATCGTCTCTGGGATCCAGAAGCAAAGAAGATCATACGCAGCCATGATGTGGTCTTCAATGAGAAGAAGATGCATAAGGCACCCATGAGGGATGTGGAAATGAGGAGAATCACTTTCCAGGATGTGAATCCACCTGCATATGTTGATAGACAGCAAGATGTCCATGCACCAAATGTGCAAGAAATGGTACCACCAAGTACTCCCACAGGTATACAATCAAGGGTAGATGATGGATCATCTATTGGTGGAAATGATGAGGCAAATGTGGCTGATATGCAGGTGGGACAGCAAGCTGAAATGCCCTTGAGAAGATCTTCTAGAGTGTCTAGACCACCTGATAAGTTTGTTCCAAGGGTAGACTATGTGATGCTTACTGATTGCGGGGAGCCTTCTTGTTACAAAGAGGCTATGATGCACGAGGATCAATGCAAGTGGGAGTATGCTATGCAATCAGAGATGAGTTCACTTATGAAGAATAAGACTTGGGACTTGGTTTCTTTGCCACATGGAAAGAAGCATTGCCATGTAAATGGGTCTACAAAATGAAGGTCACAGGTGATGATGTGCCTAGGTACAAGGCCTGTTTGGTTGCTAAAGGGTTCAAGCAAGAGAAGGGTGTGTGGACTTTGATGAGATATTCTCTCCAGTTGTGAAGATGACCACACTTAGATGCATGCTTAGACTAGTGGCATCAGAGGATATGGAGCTTATGCAGATGGATGTCAAGACAGCTTTCTTGCATGGGGATTTGCATGAGGAAATTTACATGGTGCAGCCGGAAGGCTTTGAAGAAAAGGGCAAAGAGCATTTAGTTTGCAAGCTGAAGAAGAGTCTCTATGGTCTTAAGCAAGTGCCTAGAGAATGGTATCAGAAGTTTAATGCTTCCATTCGGTCCCAGGGTTTTAGAAGGAGTGAAATTGATCACTGCCTCTACACTAAAAGGGCTAAGGATAATAGCCTGATAATCTTAGCACTATATGTGGATGATATGCTATTGGCTAGCAAGAATACTTATGAGCTAGATGCATTAAAGGCCAAGTTGCATGAGGCCTTTGATATGAAGGATTTGGGACTTGCAGGTCATATTCTTGGTATGCGCATCACGCGTGATCGGAGTAGGAAACTCCTTTGGCTTTCACAAAAAGAGTATGTTACAAAAGTATTGCAGCATTTCAATATGGAGGGGGGGAATGCAGTGAGTACTCCATTGCCTCCATATGTGAAACTGAGTCACACAGATAGTCCTAAATTAGATGAGGAGAGGGCCATGATGGCCAAGGTTCCTTATGCATCAGCAGTTGGGAGTCTTATGTATGCTATGATAGCTACTAGACCAGACATTGCATTTGCAGTGGGAGTTGTTAGCCGGTATATGGCTAATCCAGGAAAGAGGCATTGGGAGGCAGTTAAGTGCATCATGAGGTACATGAAGGGTACCAAGGAGATGTGCATGTACTTGGGTACACAGATTCAGACTATGCAGGGGGCATGTGGATAGTAGGAGATCCACTTCTGGTTATGTGTTCACCTTTGTAGGTGGTGCAGTGTCGTGGATGTCTCGTGCACAGAAGTGTGTTGCTTTGTCTACCACAGAGGCTAAGTATGTTGCAGCCACAGAGGGTTGCAAGGAGGCTATATGGCTTAATCGGCTAGTGGGAGATTTGGGGATTCATACAGGTGTACCGACATTGCATAGTGATTCCATGAGTGCTATTCAGCTAGCACGGAATCCGGTCTTTCATGTAAAGACCAAACACATTGAGGTTAGGTACCATTTCATCAGGGAGGTACTTGAGGACAAGCGCATAGAGCTTGTCAAGGTTCATACAGATGATAACCCTGCAGATATGCTGACGAAGAGTCTACCTAGTCAGCGGTTTGAGTATTGTCGTGTATTGATGGGCATTGGATAGTATGCTCACTGGTTGTTCTCCCTTAAAGGCACATTGTCCTTTAAGTGGGAGGTTGTGGGGGTTAAAGGTCACTGTGCCTTTACCCCAGTTATGTACAATACTCAAACACATATATAAATGAATGAAAAAGAAGATTAGGGTGGTTCTGCACCCACCAAAACTTGTGGCTCTCTGTCTCTGTCTCTCTCTCTCTCTCTCTCTCTCCTTCTTCCGTTCTTGCTTCCGTTGAGAGCACTCTCAGTAGTACTCAAGCTCATCAACACCATCCCAGGGTCAGATTTCATCATAAAGCTTGAGGTGTGGTGGAGACGGCGTATTAATACTCGGTGCAGAATGGTCCCAAAATGCTCAGAATCTCCACTTGCAGAGGCCATAACTTTTGCTAAACAGCTTCGAGCAAGATGATGTTAAAACATAAATTGTAGTAATCAAGCTCGTCTATAACTTAAAAGGTCAAATTTTAATAATTAGCATATATTTTTGGTTGTTCATAAAGATACAACAATTATGAGGATAAAATGGGAATAGTCTGTGATTTTTTTTTAAATTCGATTTAATGCTCTTTGATGGAAATTATTATAGTTATTTGGTTGTGCTTAGGGAGATCAGGTTCTCAACATCCTTAACCCTAAACTTAATGATGCATGGAAAAAGGATTCATTGTTAAATTTGGACCAATTAATACTCTTGATTGTTTGAATATTGGGATTCATTTTGTCAATTTTTTGGTGAGAGTCCACCTTATGTTAATAAAGAAAATGAGGAGAGGACCAATCAAGATCATTAAGGAATTCCTCATTTTTGTTAAGATATTTATGATTTTAAAATAATGATGATTCTCTATTTCTAATATTGTGAGATTTACATTTTTGTTACTAATATCATAGGAGTGAAAGTCATGGAAGAGATCACCACTCATGTATTTTATCCTTTTTCACCTATAGATATCATCGTGTGTCATAGAGACATAATTGAGTATTTGGGGATTAAATTGCCATGGAATTGGACTTTTCTAGTGAAAAAAAGCTTGCTAGATGAAAACATCGTAAGGTGGCTAGAAATAGCGTGTTCCAGACACTTGCTATTTGACTAGTGAAGCACTAATATTTAGAGTCTTCTATGATTTTCCAATACTACGAGGTGATTTTTAGACTCTATAGTCTCTTTACTTTATAAAATGCACAACGAAGTCAAAGATTTTGATTTCTAATTATAGATATTGTGTTTTATTTTTATGCTACATAGATAAAATAGCATTCCACTTTACCATGCTTTCACCCTGCTGCTTACATGCAAGTAATGTGTTTCTTGAATTTTCCCTTGGCTTTGAGATGTGTGGAGATGGTATACCTACATGGTACCATCTCATAAAGGGTCACTTTAAGGTGTGGTATAGTTGTGATTACAACAATATTAGATGATCAAATGGTGGCTAGTCCTTATTTGCCCATAAGTGGTAGGAAATACTTTATTGTAGTTCTATACTATTTAAGAGTTTAAGCATGGATGCTCTTTATCTATATGACTATTCTATCATTTGCCTATGAATGAGAATGCATTTCTTGCAAGTCATCTTCTATGTCAGTGGCTTCTTCTCCTGACTTGACACGAGACGTGTGATTGGTAGTGCTGGGCACCTTTGTGGACCACTATTTTGAAATTGAATTCTTGAAGCAAGAGTAGCCATTTGGTTATTCTTCTTGTTGTACATGGATGGTTTACAAAGATAAAGCAATGCTTGATTGTTGGTGTGAAGACAAAATCATTTGCCAATAGATAGTGTTGAAATTTCTTAACACTCTACACCATTGCTAGGGCTTCTCTTTCTGTGGTGGTATTTGATCTCTGCATCATTGAGTTGTCGACTGGCAAAGTAGAATGGGTAGTCTTTCTTATGTTCACTAGGTTGGCAAAGCACACTCCCAATTGCATACTTGAAGCCATCAGTATGAACATGAAAATCGATATCCCAATTGGGAGATATAAGGATGGGTGTTGTGATTAGGCGCCACTTTAAAAGCTCAAAGGCTTGGTCACGTTCTTCTGTCCATAAGAATTTCACTAATAATTTGTAAAGTGGTTTGGCTATCATGGCATACCACAAGATAAATCTTCTATAATAGCCAACATGTCCCATGAAGACTTGTACACCTTTGGAATTTGTAGGAGGAGGCAATTCCATGATGATTTTGATTTTATCCATGTCAGTTGTTACAATCCCATGTTGAGAAACAATGTGTCCCAAAACAACTCCATGGGTGACCATGAACTGGTATTTTGTTGGATTTAGGCAGATGCCATACTCCCTGCATTTTATTAGAACTGCTTCAAGACATGTTAAGTGGCCTTTTTTGTTTGAGTGGATGCACAAATAATCCAAGAACACCTGTTAGAACTTATTCAGAAATGACTGGAAAGCGGTGAACATGACTCTCTGGAATGTGGTCGGGGCATTACAAAGGCCGAATGGCATGGCTCTATATGCAAAGATATCCCATTCCGTAGTAAATGCTATTTTTGATTGGTCAGCACGAGCAATTTGCACTTGGTTATAGCCACTAAAGAATCCAAGAAGCTGTATATCTTTGATCCAGCCACCTTTTCCAACATTGTTTCTTTTAAGGGTATGGGATAGTGATCCCTGATTGTGGCGGCATTCACATTCTTTAAGTTAACACATATTCTTAGCTTCTTATTGCGTTTAGGCAGCACGATGATGATGCGTGAAACCCAATCAGCGTGCTCTATCTCATAGATGAATCCGACATCTAAGAGTTTTTCCAATTCATCATAGACCATGGTGCCATATTTTGGATTTGTGCAATAAGGTGGGCACCTTCCCTAATAGGTATCGTGTGTACTGTCACTTATGGTGAAATTCCCTTCATTTCCTTGTATGACCATACTAGGCAATCTCGGTAATATTAGGAGTGCTTTTAGTGTTGTTTCCTCTTCTTGTGTGAGTTGTTTCCCAATGAATACTAATTTCTCTTCCTCCCCTTCAAGGGCAAGGTTTATTGTGCGAGTTTTGGCCTGTTCCTCATAGATCAGAGTCTCTACAATGATATCGATTTCTTGCACTTCAGATTCTCTTACTGGCTTTGGCATTGCTATGGGGACACTACCACTTGTGTAGTTCTTGAAATAATCTGGCACTTCTCGAAGATCAATCTCGAATGGTGTTGAACTAGCATGACATGGGCTATGGGCACTGGGTGGCGTATGATTATTAAACAAATTTTAAGGCTCTTATGGACTTTCTTTTTCTGAAGTCTCATTATCAAGTTTCATCCACGCATGTGGCTTAAACTTTTGAAACTTCTTACGTTGGGAATTGTGGGGTAACTTTTCCACTGGCAAAGTATTTCCACGTAATGGTTCATTTGCTGTGCATACTCCTTCAAGTCCATTAGGGGACCATTCAAGAGGAGGGGGCTCAAATTTTGGGAGAGCTGGCTTGGTAAGATATAACTCGACGATCCTAGTTTGGACTCATTCAAACTCATTGAAGTAGTTGGCATTGGCTTTGCGGTTGATGTCCTCCTTCAGCTTTCTTATGGGATCTTCTACTATTATTAAACTTTGGAGTTTCAACTTTGGGAAGTTCGACTGCCATTAGGGCATCGATAATGGCTAAATCATTGTCAAAGACATGGTCTTTAAGTTGAGCATTTTCAACCTCTGTTTCAAGGTCCCAAGGAAAATTTGAGTCCTTATTGGAATGGGTAGCTTCGTCAGGGTCACTATTCCATTCAAGGTCAACCATAAAGAATGGTACCTCTGGATCGATTGGTTCTTCACGTGCGAGTGGAGGATTTAGCTGCATGACCTTAGGATCAATTTGCAAGAAGATAGGATCGAGTGTATGGCAGTTGTCAATGGTTGCCAATGCTTGGATCCAATTGTTGACGTTGCTTTGTGTATCTCCCGCTAAGGCATGCTGTTGTGTGTTGGGAGGGGGGGGAGGGGGGGGGCTTATTTGCTTCAGATTGTCGTTGAAGAGGTTTCATCCAATGCTCTAGGCAAAATTGGTTTGATTTCTCCTGTCCCCACATTGACTCTTACTGTGGTGTCACAATTTTGGATGGTCAACTGATCAGTGCCCCAATCATGGAGGACTGATGCCTCTCGTAACCAAGGACATCTAAGCAAGATTTGATAAGATTTTTTTGGAAGATCCAAGATTGTGAATTGAAGAGAAAAGCGGACTCCTGTGACTTTTGTTGACACTCCATTCACTATTCCCAAGGGCTTTGCATGTGAATCATCTGCAAGGCATATGTTGAAATTAGCCTTTTGCATTGGTGGGAGACCCCATTCATCATAGAGTTCCTTGGAGAGGACATTCACACCCACTCCACCATCTAGTATGGCCTGGACTTCATCATATGCTTTATGGATCAATGACACGATGATGTTGCATATGTCAGCTCTCTCACCTATCTGCACATGGATATATTCTATGTCTTCCATAGGTGGAGGGGGATTTGCTAGTTCAATCCATCCTTTGAAACTATCCCAGAGATTGGGACAATTTTGTAAGAGGATTTCAATGGGAATTGATACCGGGCAACTTAGAATTCTAGAGAGTGTGGCACCTTCAAGTTGGCATGGCGGTACATTATGTTGTGGATCTTGTTGCTGGAATAGAGGCTCTAGTGGTCAGGGATGGGATCTTGCGCTTGCTTCTTAACCTCGAATTGAGCTTGTTCTTTTTGCACCCATTGTTGAATTGCCTGAAATGGAGCCTTCTCCACTTCTGCATTAGGGTATGGAGCTTCTTTTATTTGAGGCTCGGGAGCTGATGTGGATGAGCTTGGCTACTCATTGCTTGGCAGAGGTATAGGCACTTGTGCTTTCTTTTGAAGAGGTCTTCTTAATTGAATTGGAATATTAGGTCCCTTGGTGGCCTCTTTTTGCTGGCATGTAATTACATTCACAGGTTGTGATAATATGCTTACTAGCCCTACGGCCCTAGACTTTGATGGTCCATCCCAATAATTCCAATTGGGATGTCAAGCTTTGTTGTGAGACCTTATTTTTCATGGGACAATCCATACAAGCATGGCCAATGCCACAATCTCTGCAGAGTGGTTGTATTGTAAAGTAGCGAGGCTACCATGATGAGGGCACTCTATGATCCGTCGATTCTCTCCACAACCGTAGCACTTGATTGGCGCTCGATATGTGTTGGTCCGAACTTGATTCACATAGATAGGCATTAAACCTTCTGCTCCTTCCACATAGTACATTGGATACTCAACTTCATACTCGAATTGTGAATCCACTTCCTTGGCTTGAAGTTGTTCTATTGGAACTACTGGAGAAGCTAGATTTGACGCTCGTGGATATGGTCGTGGATTTGGATTCTTGAGTAATTGCGGGACGGACGGGAACAAGATTCGACCTCGGAGCTAGGGGTGCTTGTGTAAGTGCCGGACTTCTGCTGCTGCTTGAACACAATGCACCCCACGTTGCTTGCTCTTGCTTGTTGTGTCACTTTATAGCCTTGCTACTACCACTGTGACTCCTGTGGAGTGTACATGCTATCCTGTCGTTACCCCTTGCTTGCACAGGCATTATGCCTGCTTTTGCTGCTACCTCACTGCCCCATAGGCTGCTACTGTTGCTCTTCCACATGGCCGCGTGCATGATGGCCTATGTGGAATGTCTTGGCTGCCAGTGGCAACCGTAGGACTGCTAGTCATACCATGTGATCTTGCATAGGTTGCACTTGCCAGCCACTGAGGATTGTCGTTTAGCGTTATGCTCCAATCCTTCGGAGGTCATGCTATCCCGACTGGGCACTATCCTTAGAGGACAGACACTTATAAAGTACTTTGTGTTGTGATTTATGTGTCTGATCAAAAGGTCATAATGCCAAGGTCATCTATCTTCACTGGAGCATAACATTCAACCTTAAGACTCGTCCAAACCACCCATCTATCCCTATGCTCCAGCTTCACTCACATGATCTCTCATGAACTCATCCCTATAAATTACACAAACAGCATGCTGCAGATGCCTAGGAAAGTGCACCTATATGACATTATATACCTAGATGAATCCAAGAACATTCCCAAATTCATCCTCTAAAAACACAACATAGTGTAGTTTCAATCTCACGATAGTCACTCATAAGATTGAAAACCATAAACTCCATCACGCAAGCTACTATGACATCCCCACTTTCGTCATCAACGCCCAACAGTGGGTGTAGACCATAGTATAAAAATATGCTCTCACACATACAAATGCACACACTCACACATACTTGAGCATCCATTTATACAAAGTCTTCGTACTGAGTTTCTGTCGGCACTCCGGAGGTGAAGGGCAAACTCAGCCATGACGAAGGCTAGCACTAAAGGAGAAGGCTAATCAAAAAGTAGTCCAAATCTCTTCATTCATGCTACAACTGCTTGTGAAGTCTAAACGATTTCATTTTAGTCTCTCCAAAACCAGGATCTAAATCTAGCTGATAGGGCAACACACCTATATGACATTGCCTGGAACAGCAAACATGTGAGTGCCAAGATGCTCTTGCACAGATCAGTGGTGTGCTGAACCATCTCAGGAAATCTGGTAAAGTAGTGCATAGGGCATGAATTATTCTCAGAGCAAGAGCATTCCATGAGAGGATGCTGCAAAGTTTAATGGCTAAGCATACAGCAATTGGAGGCTCAGATTGAATTAAGTTTTCCTTACAGGAGCAGTCCATGAAATTTCAAGTATATGGTTTAAATTTGATCGTAAGATGTGATGATGATATCAGAAACACTTCAATCTTTGAGGGGTTAATGTGCCAAAGCAATAGAGATCAATAAGAGCTTTGCAGAAATAGGTCACACCACATAATTCACCCCGTCGAGGGGTCAATGCAGCATGTAAAGTGAATTGTAAGGGAGGGACTCCAGTGAAATTTGCCACATTATTAAAGGCTAAACCTATGTTGTGCGAGCATCAGTAATGTGTGATATTTAGGGCACTACCTGCCCAAAGGCAACCCCTCAGATCTGTCAACATTTACTTCTAGTCATATTGATAGAATGTCTAAACTTGATCCTGCACAATCTTTGGGCATCCATACATTGTCTCTGATCTCGATTTGTGTACCTCTACTTTGCTCCTGTGAATCCTCCAATGCACTTGGATCATTTTGATTTCCATCAAGAATCTGGTTACTGTTTTCAGGCATGAGGCTCAGGCTTCAAATTTTTGGACCCTGAAGAGCATATCATCGCGATGGTGATACAAATTTATTAACCTATCTTTTCACAGTGACCCCAAGCAGTGTTAATTGTCCAGTCCACAGTAACCACAGAAATTGGAAGAATTGTGCTTACATAGCAGGAAAGCCTCATTTGATTAGAAGGATCTATTGAAAGAGCACTTGATGCCTTAATGACATTAGTTCAAGCAGAGGTTTTGTTTGCCATAGCGTGATTGCAACTACGAGGCACACAAGGCATCTGGCATGTCCTCCAGCATTGACTCAAATATCACGTCCAAGTGCAGTACATGCCCTCCCTCTTTCAATATGTTGCCTAATCTCTGCAGCTTGGCATAAATCTTGCCACGTTGTTCGTGGCATTTGCCTCCCATCATGAAATCGTGCATTTTCTTGTTAACCTCTATCCAGGCCTTCCCAGGTTTCTTCCACGCACCTGCATTTCTTCTCATTTCATTTACTTTAGTAGCATCCTCCCACATGTGAGCGTCAGCATACAAGCTTGACATGAGCATATAGCCAGTTGCATCGGTGGGATCCAATTGAACAACTTGAGCAAAGCATCGCAGTCCACGCTCAATGTTGCCATGTGTTCTGCAGCTCGTGAGCAAAGACTTCCACACAATAAGGTCTGGTGAAAGTGGCATGATTTCAAGAAAGCGTTCAGCCTCCTTTAGGCGCCCTGTGCGGCCCAGAAGGTCAACCATGCAGCTGTAGTGCTCAAGTGCCGGCCGAATGCCATAATCCACGCTCATTGATTTGAAGTACCATTGGCCTTCATCTACAAGGCCAGCATGACTGCAGGCTGCAAGTATACTAGTAAAAATCACATCATTTGGCTCCAATCCTCCCTGTCGCATGTCTTCAAGAAATTGTGTCACTTTTCTATAACTGCCAGCCTGGGCATATCCTGCAATCACTGCGCCCCATGAAATTAAATCTCTTTTTGCCAATTGGATAAACACTTGGAATGCCTCATCTGGGATCCCACACTTGGCATACATATAAACCAGAGCATTCCCAATTTCCATGTCAGATTGGAGGCCACGTCTCATGATCTGTTCATGTATCAGTCTCCCCTGAGCTAAGGCTCCTACATTGCTACATGCTTTAAGAGTACACAAAAATGTAACTTTGCTTGGCTTGGATCCCTCCTCTTGCATTCTCTCAAAAAGTTCAAGGGCATGAAGGCAATTTCCATGCTCACCATATCCTGCAATGATAGCACTCCATGACACCGCATCTCGATTATGCAATCCATTAAAGACTTTGTATGCCTCTTCCAAGCTCCCACATTTGGCATACATGTCAACAAGTGTGTTTCCAATCGCCAAATTTGATTCAAATCCACTTGTGACTACCTTCTCATGTATCGATCTCCCCTCTCCTATGGCTCCTAAGATACTACACGCCTTCAAGGTGGACAAACAGGCTACCCTGTCTGGCTTTAAGCCTTCTTCTTGCATCTTCTCAAATAACTCAAGAGCAGAAAGACCGTGCCCCTGCTGGACATATCCTGCTATCATTGCACCCCATGACACAATATCCCGATCTGGCAACTTTGAAAATAATTTGTATGCCTCATCTAAACTCCTGCATGTGGCATACATGTGGACAAGGGCGCTCCCAATAAGTAAGTCTGATCCTAGTCCACGCCTGATGATGTGGTCGTGTATCAACCTGCCCTGCGATGTATGTTCTAAGCTGCTACAGGCTTTTAACATGCTCAAAAAAGTGACTCTGTCTGGTCTTATGCCCGCTTGCTGCATCTTATAATACAATTCAAAAGCAGTCTTACCATCTCCGAGCTTAACATGACCTGAAATAATTGCATTCCAAGTATACAAAGTTGGTTTTGAAACCTTGGAAAATATTAGGTTTGCTTCCGACAAGCTCCCGCACAACGCGAAGAGACGAACAAGGTGGTCTCCCCAAAACGCAATCGAATCAAGTCCATTACGTGCCAGTAAGGAATGTAATCGCCTGCCAGCTGCCAGATCCTTCTTTTTGGTGTATATCCCCAGAAGACGGAAAATAGTGTCGCGACATATAGGGACCCCTTCCTCTGATATCTGGTGCATGCCCATGATTGCCTCGTCCAGAGGCTTCTCCTTACTCCCTCCGCCCAAGTCTCGAACAGATTCCACAGTTCCACCATAAGCCGACATTCTATGTATTCGTGATCGTGTGAGCGTTAAAAGTGTAATCGTCATTCCTTCTCAACTCCAAAGGCAAAGCGTCTAAAAACTTGTGCAAGCCCATCACGATCCCGTGGCACATTAGCGACATCAGACACGCTTAAGGATAATTCACAGGATGTGCGCTCAATAGATGTGATATTGTGTTCTATAAATCCGTGAAAGCGTGTGGGTGGCATATGCAAGAGAAGCATGACGGATAAGCCATTCAAAGAAGCGCTTTCTCGCATATATGTAAGCATGATGAGCAGCTCAGGAGCTACAACCACCATCAAAAGACCAAACAAGCAACTACAATCGCAAAAGAACATCCTAAAGACCGCCATGGTGATTGTTTTTCAATGGGCAGTGCCTCAACCGAGATGACAGCACTTAATTGAGTCAGCAACTCAGTCACACACATGCATTTGAACTAGATCGATCCGCGGTAGGCAGACGACAGTGAGGACTAATTCTTATTTTTTTTGTTAATTTGTTTGGGTAATTTCAGTTTTTTTTTTGGTACTGTAGTCTGTAGTCTGTTTCCACAATAGACGAAAGAACGAAAGATTTCTCTAAAAATAATGAATTGCATAGCAATGAATTATGGAATTCAGACATAATTTAATCACAATAAGCTTTAAAGAAAGTGAAGATAAAGATTGATTGTTTGTATGATCATCTATTGAATAATAGAGCAAAAACGGAAGATTTTATTTTAAAAAGAGCTGCATAGCAATGAATTATGTAGGTCAGTTAAAGTAGAAAGTGTGAAAAGTCACCGAAATTGTTGATATCGAGTCAATGTATTTGTAAAAAGTATCTGAAACGGTGTAACAAATATATAGGCTCGATTCGAGCTCTCTCAAAAATGCAATCAAATAATTTTCCACTTCAAGTAGTAATACTTCCTAAGGCTTGTTGGGTTTCCTTTTCTGTTATTGTATCCCCTAAAGATTGATGTTGTTCCTAGGCGTAGAATATGTTGGTGCTCCAAGATATTTGCCTCCTTTTTGCTTGCTGTCGATGCTATTATCTCCATCTTGAAGTGGCTTTCAAATGCGGCATACCTGAGTACATCATCGGTCATTTTATTTGGTGGGTTAGTCTTGTGCTATTGTAGTCGTTTTACGGTGTTTGTGGCCAATGTATTTCTTTCCGTTGTCAAGACAAGTGATGCAATAGATAAAATTCATTACCGAAGTGTCGTTTTCGTTTTTCTCGCTTTGTTCTGTCTCTGCAAGTTTTGTGGATATAATGGAGAAAAGTGTTAGTTTAATCTCATGTTGTTGTAAAAGCAAGTTTATAGACAATTATGTAAACTGCAGTTTACCTTCAGTTTTGATCTTTGTTGGTGTCGGGAAGATAGTTTCCACCTTTCCGTAATGTTCTTTAGCGAACTGAGGGTCTACCTTGTACGCCACTTTCTCATTAGTAACTGGCCACTGACCTGGCTGCATACCGTATACGTCTTTGAATTCCTCAAGTATGGTATCTATCTCTTGCTTATCCAATTGGGTGACCTCTTCGATGTCGAAGTTGAATGCAAAGTGTAGCATGATCATGCAGTTCGTTGATATTCCTTTGCTATATTTGTCAAGTAGTGTCTGCGCCATGGAACGAGTCATCTCTTCATTGACTGATTCTTTTCCATCTGAGAGTTTGTGTATGATGTGCTTAATTAGCCCATCTGTGAGGTTGTTTGATCCTCTTGGTTTGTCTAGCAAGATCCGTGTCACTCTTGTCACGAGTGGATGATATTCTTCGTGAGAATTGAATCCATAGATGTACTCTATCGACAGTACTCCTGCTATATTAGCTCTTCGCATTTGTTTATCGTTGAAGAATACCCTCGGGGGGGTCACTCATCATATGTAACCCTATCACGTGAGTTCCACAGAAGGATATTTTTTATTTCTAAAATTTATAGAAATAAATATACATAAGGGGCTATTTAAAATAGATTTGGAAAAAATTTACAGATTTGTATAGAAAAGGGGTACATTAAATTAATGAAAATTTTACGGATAAGGGATTTTAGAAATAGGCCTTGAACGCACGTGATATAGAGGGTTTATAAATAGTGACCCCCCCGAGAGAATACCTTTGTTTCTTTTTTCTGCATCTTGGAGGCACATTCCTATTCATTTATCTTTTGTACTGCCTTTCTTTTAAATTGTTGGAAGAGCTACAAAGTAGTGACGGTTAAACTTGCTGAGGATCGTCGAGGCATGTTTACTTTAATGTAGTGATGTGGAAATGTGAAAGCATATAGCTTTACCTCTTTTGCACTAGCCATTACTTTGAGGTCTCCTTTTTTTTTTTTGGTGCTCCTTGATCTGTGAAACCGAGGAATGTTATTGAAGTTATATTTTTCAACATTTGCTTGATTTATTCTTAACAAACTTCTAGTCAAAACATAAGAGTGAATGTGATGACAGTTTTTTTAATTATTCATAGCAAATTGCTAGTGGAAACGTAAGAGTGGACATGATGGTTGTTTTAAATAGAATACCTCATTTATTCCGGTGGTGTGATGTATGGCATCATCACAAAGTTAGTCGATTTTATGACATGTAAGATCCGAAGATTCTGATGTGTAATCACTTGAGAGAGCATGACATACGTTAGTCCTAGAGCAAACGATTGTCGTATCATGATTATTGCCTTCCCTTGTAGTGTTGTACCTTGTGACTTGTGGCTAGTCATGGCATATGCGAGCGTGATCGGGAATGTGGTTTTGTGGTACCATGTTCCATTCAGGACCCTTTGAGTGTGCTTTGAGGGTCTAAGGATTATACACTCTCCTGTCGAGGAGAGGATGGCATGGATCTTTACCAATGTGGATGTTGCTTTGTACCACTCCAATCTTTGAATAGTTCCTGTTGTTCCATTAGCTGCCTCGATCATCAGCTTAATGTTCTCTGTTAGCATGAATTTTGCCTCAATTGCCACATGAGGAACTTCGTGGAAATTTGGGTCCATGATCTAGTCTTTTAGTTCATCAATGTTGGTGGCATTCGACATGACTTGGATTGGTACGATGTTGGAGGCTACGATTCGTGATGTCAATATTGCATCGTTAAATTGACGTACATTCTGTCTGTGAGTGCATAGAATAGTCGTGTCTATGTCCATGAATGTTGTTGCCTCCTCTTCTGTAATCATGAGACCATCGAGGTATCGTTCGATCTGCTCTTTCGTTGGTGGTGTTGTGCGAATGATGTTTAAGAATGTATTGAAATCTAGATCTTCCAGGTGCCGTATGGAGGCGTGCATGTAGTGAAATCTTCCCATGCTCCAAAAGGGTGAATTACTAATGTGGCATTTTTTGTAATAGTCCTTTGCAACAACCCTACATTTGCATACCGGTGGTAGTTGTTGCATGTCACCAAAAAGAATCACTTTCTTGGATTGGAACGGGTCTAGCGTAATGTTCTTGCAAACCTCACATAGTTGTCAAACCACCAGATTCATCATTTGCAACATCATCATAGATATCGCACCAATGATGATTGTGTCTGCCGCAAGTAAAGCAGAGTAGCGTTCATCAGAATTGGCAAGTGTGCTACGAAACATATCGTTCTTCTTTGGAAGGGTGAATTGATCATGGACTGTTGTTGCTAGGCGGCTCAAGCATAGTGCTACAACACTAGTTGTCACTGACAGAACTATTGATTTTTTGTGCAGAACGTGATTGTACGTAATTTCCTTGATCATGAATGTCTTACTTGAGCCTGGTGTTCCATAAACAATGTGCAACCCTCCTATCTCGAAGATATTTTTGTAGATCGCACTTTGATCTTCTGTCAGCGTACTATCTCCCATGCCTTTGAATTCGTCTAGTAGTTGCAGAATCTTGATTCGGCTCCTCTCAATTGTGTTGTCACTTGCATCCTCGCAAATGGTCAGAGAAGTATCCTCCATGGCTCGCATAGGGCTCTTTTGCAAGATGATGTTGGTAATTCGTTGTCTTATCTCGTCTACAAGCATATGAATCTTACAAGAATTCGAGACAAGTGTAGCGATGTCATGCTTTGTATGGATAACCCCACTCATGTGACATTCCAAAAAGTATGACCTTGTTTGATTAGATGTTGAGAGCAATTCGTTCTCATTCCTGAAGGGAACCTTCTTTAGCAACTTGTTGAAGAAGAAGCCCTCAAAGTGGTGGGCAGGATGGTAATCGGTGAAGCGTACGAGCCGTGTGCTAGGATATACATAGTTCCCGAATAAATCCTCCATTGTTGCATGGGTTCTATCGCACCATCGTTCCTTTTAGGGCGTGAATGCTTTCCAATATTGCTAAAATGTGAGGTGCTCTAGTACCACCGGGCGCATGCACTAAGTGTCAATTGGATGCATTGTTGCGATGCAATAGTTTTGCAACAAGTATCTTTGATGAAGCTCTAGAGGGGAGGAGTCAATCAAGTACACAGCTTCGCTTTGATGGATTGTTGGTACTTGCAAGCATGCCATTGTTGCCTCTGTCAGTGATGTCGACTTTGACAAGACATATGTGTTCTCTATGTGCCAACATGGACTTAGGTAGAATAGAATGTGTCTGTAGAGTAGCGGCAAAGCTCTGCTTGTACTTGCATAAGGCTAGAAATAATCCCTCTTAGAAATCCAACTTGCCTGTTCTACATGCAAGTTCTACATACGATTCCTACATGCAACTCCTACATGCGAGTTCTACATGCAACTCCTACATGCAAGTTCTATGTGCCTGTTCTACATGCGAGTTCTACATACGATTCCTACATGCAGCTCCTACATGCGAGTTCTACATGCAACTCCTACATGCAAGTTCTATGTGCAAGTTCTACATGCGAGTTCTAAAGGCTGTTTCCAATTAGTAATTAGACGTTGAATACTCCCAGCCCGAAATGCTAGCAGATAAATTTAGCCACCTAGATTCTCCAAGTGCATAACATACATGCTTACAAATCAGCCCTTTCTTTCTGTAAATGCAATGAACACAGCCCATAAATTCATAAAACAGTTCTCTTCACCCAAAATTCAGCCTTCTCCCTTAAATCCAAATGCGTAAATTCAGCCTTCTCCCTTAATGCAGAGAGAGAAGCTTTTTAACTTGTATAAATACCCCATAATGGAATGAAGCCCAGTTTCTTTGGGGCATTGTGTTGAGTTCTACTTTGGTATTCCAAGCAATTGTCTTAAGTGTCCATGTTTCCTTGCACTCCACATCCAAAAGCATGTCCTAACCTTGCAACTCCTCCTCCCCTCTCTTCCAACCTTGCAACCCATCCTCTCCCTCTCCTCCTCCCTCCTCCTCCTCCCTTCTCCTCCTCCCTCTTCCTCCTCATCCTCCCTCCTCCTCCTCCTCCTCCCTCCTCCCTCCTCCTCCTCTCTCCTCCTCCCCTCTCCTCATCCCTTCTCCTCCTCCCTCCTCCTCCTCCTCCTCCTCCTCCTCCTTCTCCTCCCTCCTCTCTCTTCTTTCCCCCATGCTTTTACACCTTCTTCCTCTCCCACTCCTATGCTCCCCCTAAACCCTTAGTTCCTCAGCCCTTAATCTCCATGATCTACAAGGGAGGTGAGTTCTCCACCATGTACTCTACTCTAAACCTTGGAAAGTCTTCTAAACTCTGGAACTCCTTCTAAACTCTGGAACCTCTCTCTAAACCTTGGAACCTCCTTCTAAACCTTGGAGCTTCTTTTAAACCTTGGAACCTTCTTCTAACACTGGAACCTCTTCTAAACCTTGGAACCTCCTTCTAACCCTTAAACTCGTCCTAAACCTTGCAACCCCCAATGAAGACAAAAGCCTTCATTACCTCAACCATGATGATACACATTCCTTTTACACATGCATGCACTATGTTTGCTTACCACACTTAAGCCTACGTCCCTCACTGGAACATGACTCGAGGTCCTAAGCTACATGTATACTACAAACGATAACCCTGATATATCTGTAGGTGACAAAAAGCCTCGAAATCCTACATATTAAGAATACCCTGCTCTTCCTACGGAAGCCGTAGGAAAGAGCCAACATTTGGCACCACTGCCGGGGAGACTAGAGTCTCAAGTAATGAGTAAACATATGTAGGTATGTGTAAAAAACAAACTACTTCGAACTTTCATGAACATAACACTCAAGGGCAAGGAGAGTAAAATTTTTTCCATTTCTAGCCAAACATATCAACCCCAAGCATTAACCTTGGGTTAACCTGAAGATTTTTTTTTCTTCTTAAAAAGAAGCCACTTGATAAACAATCAGGCTAGGTAGTGGACACGAATGCGTAAAGCTTACAATTTTGATCACTTCAGCTTTTTGCAGAAGAGCAAACCAAGCTAACCATAAAAAGTTACGGCTCGGGAAGAGTTTAGGGTTTAACCCTAAACCTAAACCCATTTCCTATGAAAACCCACTTCACCCCCTTATTCTTCATCTTTCACATCTTGCCTCCATCCTCTTCCCCATTCTGAGCCCTATGCAAGACACTCCTCCCTCTCCATCGACCACCACCCTACTCCCATCCTTGCATGGTAAGTTACTTCGAGCATCTCGCAGTGATAACCTAGCCATCCACCCACCGTCCATTGGTCCTCAACAATCTCGTTGCATCGAGAAAGACTAGGAAAGCGTTCATGTGACAACCTATTCCTCCCTTTGGATTTTCATGAAAGTCTTTTGTCTGTCAAGTTTTTTTTCTTTTTTCTTTTTCCCCTCCCCCTTCACCATTCCCACCTCCCTCCCATCCCCTCCATTCCCCCCCCACCCCCTTTAGCCCCCCCTCCCTCCATTCTCCCCCCCTCTCCTCCATCTCCACCAACCCCCCCTCCACCACCTCCCCCACCTCCCCGTCCACCATTTCTGCCCCCCCCCCCCCCCTTCCCTCCACCCCTCTCATTTCCACCACCTCTTTCTTCTCTCCCCACACCCCCCTCCATCTCCACCACCCCCCCTCCTCCATCTCCACCACCTCCCTCTCCACCATTCCCCCCCCCCTTCCCTCCACCCCTCCCATTTCCACCACCTCTTTCTTCCCTCCTCCAACCCCCCTCCATCTCCACCACCCCCTTTCCCCTCCCCCCCCTCCATCTCCACCACCCCTTCCCCCCCCCCCCCCCCCCCCTCCCTCAATTCCCCCCCCCCCTTCCCTCCACCCCTCCCATTTCCACCACCTCTTTCTTCCCTCTTCCCACCCTCCTCCATCTCCACCCCCTTGCTCCATCTCCACCACCCCCTTCCACCACCACCACCACCCCCTCCCTCTCTCTCTCTCTCTCTCTCTCTCTCTCTCTCTCTCTCTCTCTTTTCCTCTCTCTCTCTCTCTCTCTCTCTCTCTCTCTCTCTCTCTCTCTCTCTTTCCCTCCCCCTCTCTCTTTCTTTCTCTCTCTCTCACCCCCTTCTCTCTCTCTCTCTCTCTCTCTCTCTCTCTCCCCCCCCTCGCCGACCGCTCCCCACACAAAACTAACCTAATAACCTACCTACTAAGCAAGTGCCTTAAGGCCCTTGCTGCTAAGAGCCAGCGCCTACAACGGTGCGCCTATCGACTAGGCGATGCCCGCACATAGCACCAGCCCTAGGTGGCGCGTCGGGGATGCCCGCCTAGCGCCCCCACCACCTCCTCCCCGTGCCCTGCTCGCCCCCTCTGCCTGCCCTCCCTCTGCCCCGCCCCTCGCCTGCCCACCCCATGCCCCTCCTCGCCCCCTCCGCCCGCCCCTCACCCACCCCTCAACCCTCCCCTCCCCTCCACCTCCCTCCCCTCCTCTCTGTTCAAACCCCCCCCCCTCTGCCATTGCTCGAAACCTCCCCCTAGCCGCCGCCGTGAAATTCCCTCCCCCCACCCCCGCCAAAACAAACAGTTCAAAAAAAAAAACTCACCTAACCATTAATCTAACCCTAGGTTAGGTTAGTCTAACTTAGTTAGGTTAGAGCACGCCACATGGGACCTACTTCAAACATAATTTAAACGATGCTTTCAAATGGAGAGGCTACAAGATGATCCCGCTCTCCAACTAAGCAAGATTGAACAAGGCCGTCGAGAAGATGTATGCATATACTTGGGTAAGATGAAAAAATTCATCGCCAAATGTGACCCACGCCAAGATGCAAATTACCTCACGGCATGGTTCATTGCGGGACTAAGAAAGAAAATCTGAAAGGATATGAAAAAGATTAGCAGCTATGAAATGTTTAGTGCTGCTCATGTGGTAACCATTGACATTGAGGATCGCATGACTGACTCACACACTAGCAGTGATGACGGCAGATCTAGTACACGAGATAAGCGCTCGAAAAAAGGCGAATCCAAGTCCACTATCGAAACATCAAATGAAGATTGCCTAGAGGCCATGACCATGAATCCTTGAAAGAAAGACTCTATCTGTTGGAGAAGCATACAGAAACAAGAGTAGTCGCCTACCATGCCATGACAACAGAAAAACGAATGGTTTGACAGAAATCTTAAAGCTAAAGACATCAAGGAAGGTGACTTAGTCTTGTTATACAATGCCAAAGTACACAAGGGGAAACTGAAGTATCTAGGTCAAGGACCCTAACGAGTATGAAAGATGAATCCCATTGGAGCTGTACTGCTAGAAACATTGGATGGAGTCCAATTCAACACAATAATAAACGGGAGCCAACTGAAGTGCTACTACATCAACATGCAAGCCATCCGTGACAAAAATGAAGATTTGGGAAACCAAGTCTTCCTTAGTTAGGATTAGATTGTATCATGAGCACTCACTTGCATAAGCATGTCTTCGCACATATAGGTAGCATCAATCGATTTTAACCTAGGGCTCAGAAGTGATGCTTGAGTTCTAGCTACCCTATGAAAATCCCAGCAACAAAAAAAAGCATATAGTTAGTCCCTACTTAGCTACTAGGTCATGTGCACTCACACGCTTTTGCTTAGACACATAGATGATTGCACGAATAATTGTACCACACACTTTCATTCCACACTCTCAGAGCATGTATAAGAATAAGATTTCTCACACACACACAGAAAGGACATACCAGTATGCCAACCAATATAATGATCAATGGTACACCACATGCACATGGATGCAAGTTTAGAAAAGATGCCACCACTAAAGAGGATGCGCAGAAAGAGCCCATCGCCTCAACCACGAGACCCCCTCCAAAGTTCGCAACCATCTACATCCTCTCAAGCATGGTGACCATAGGCATTTATGGTCCAGAGCGATAGCTTCGAAGAGGATTCAGTGCATGACCAAGAAGAACAAATGCCACCCGTCACCACCGGCCTACATAGCCATTGACAGGGCCTAGTCATTGGAACTTGTTTGGCCACCCACATCAACTTATGCTCTTTCCCAGGAAGCAACATCTTACTTAGAGCAAAGGGGTCGAGGCAGTTTGCATGAGAGCCTAAAATCCTTGGACAGTCCTACAATGACCACATATATCAAGGATCTTCTCCATTCTTACCACTCCAGCAATGCAAAGGTTGGCAAGTACGGTACAATCACTATACATCAGAGCCCACTAAACATTATCCTCGATAGTACAATCATTCAAAGGGCTTTCTCACTACCAACTCAAGGTGCCAAATACCCTACACGGCCTGCTGATGCAAAGTTTATCGAAGTACAGTCTCTCCTCATCACCAAGGGTACACTATTCCATAGGGGCGGCATATTGCTTCACAGAATCCTTAACCATCACCTCAAAGAAGCAGCACAATTCCTATCCACAATCCCGGGGGTTCAGTGCAGCATCCCTTCCACTCCGTACATTTGTTTTGCTAAGTAGGAAGCTAAAACAAGAGTGGGTCCAGCACTTAGTCATCTTCTTTACAAAGAAACTAGATGGTTCTTCACGCCAAAAATGTAAAATTTGACACTTATTGGCTATAATCATCAAAAAATAACTACAAGAAAGAGAAATGACTCTACCCCAGTCACCAAAACCAATTGAGGAGTTGGACATACCCTTCTCACTAGTATGGGAGCCATCACCAACTTCTCCTACTATCACATTGATAAGTGCAGTTGCCTTAAAAGTATTAAAAAAAACAAAAAGAGAGATATAGGAAGCACCCAGGAGGGAGGAACAATCTCCTCCAGAATCAGCTCATATTCACCCACACAATACAATTGATCAATACTAAGGTCACACCCATACATAGTAGATAAGAACTAAGTATAGTTGAGTCAGTGTGACACCTTATTCACCTACTCACACAATAGGAATAATAACCGAGAGCTTGATTCCCAACACTCCCCCTCAAGCTCAAGTAAGGAGCATAACACCAAGTAGCTCTCTAAAGTATGTAAACTTATCTCTACCCAGTGACTTGGTAAAGATATCTACAACCTGATCTTTAGTCTTCACTTGTATAAGATCAAACTTCTTGGATAACATTCTAGCATGATCAACTGGATTACTTGCCAACTGCACACTACTCATGTTATCACAATAAAGTCTAACTGGTTTTTCCACATGAAGTCCCAAATCCTACAAAAGCTTCTGAAGCCAAGAAATCTCACATGCAGCCAATGCTGCATCTCTGTACTTTGCTTCTATACTAAACAATGCCACTATGGGTTGCTTTGTGCTACTCTAGCTAACCATAGCACTTCCAAGGCTAAATGCATAACCACTAGTGGATCTCCTGTCATAGGCACATCCTGCCCAATCTACATCTGTGTATCCAACCAGTTCTATATCCTTTCCATACTCATAAAAGAGTCCATACTGATATGTTTCCTTGACATAGCGCATAATCCTTCTCACTGCATCCAAGTGAGGCTTCCGTGGCATCTGCATAAATTGACTAATGAGTCCCACAGCATATATTAAATCAGGCCTGGTAATAGTCAGATAAATCAAGCTTCCAACCATCTGCCTATACATGGTAATGTCATTGTTGTCTCTTTCCTACTGCTTTCATAGGAAGAGCAGGGTAATCTCAGTATGCAGGGTTCTGAGGCTTTTCGTCACCTACAGATATATTGGGGTTGTCATTTGTAGGACCTCAAGTCGTGTTCCATTGAAAGATGTAGGCTAAGTGTGGTAAGCAAACATAGTGCATGCATGTGTAAAAGGAATGTGTATCTTCATGGTTGAGGTAATGAAGGCTTTCACATTCATTGGGGGTTGCAGGGTTTAGGAAGAGTTTAAGGGTTTAGAAGGAGGTTCCAACGTTTAGAAGGAGGTTCCAGGGTTAGAAGGAGTTCCAAGGTTTAGAAGGAGTTCCAAGGTTTAGGAGTTCCAAGATTCAGGGAAGAGTACATGGTGAACTCGTCTCCCTCATAGATCATGGAGTTCAAGGGTTGAGGAACAAAGGGTTTAGGGGGAGCATAGGAGTGGGAGAGGAAGAAGGTGTAAGAGAATGGGGGAAAGAAGAGAGAGGAGGGAGGAGGAGGAGGAGGAGGAGGAGGAAGGAGAAGAGAGGAGGAGGAGGAGAAAGGAGGAGGAGGAGGAAGAGGGGGGAGGAGAGGGAGAGGATTGGGTTGCAGGGTTGGAGGAGAGGGGAGGAGGGGTTGCAAGGTTAGGACATGCTTTTGGATGTGGAGTGCAAGGAAGCATGGACACTTGAGACAATTGCTTGGAATACCAAAGTAGAACTCAACACAATGCCCCAAAGAGTGTGGGCTTCATTCCATTATGGGGTATTTATACAAGTTGGAGAGCTTCTCTCTCTACATGGAGCAAGGGAATGTAGAATCTTCAAAGACCAACTTGCTACCATTCAAGAGGCTAGCACTTCACAAGCATAAGTCTTGGACCAATGGTCCAATACCCCTAAATACATTCCTCAATAGGCAAAGGTCACCTTGCAAATGAGAAAGCTTAAGGAGGCATACACAACCATCTACCATCAATACAAAGAAAAATGAATGAGATGCACTCCCAAAAGATAATCATCTCCAAGCTCGAACTCCAATTGTTAGTGCACAACAATGAGGCATTGGAAGAAAACACTAATGAAGCCCCACTTCAATGCACAACAGTGGTGTACCAAGAGCTTGTAGCTGCTCTACAAGTGGAAGATCACCTCAACGCATGCGTTCTTGTCCAATGGAAGCAACTCCAAATAAAGATCATATCTACTCATCCAACAATCAAATGGGAACGTTCCATTGGGACCAAAATCGTACACATAGTTTGCCAACACTTGTCTGAAGATGAGAAAAATATCTTCTACCTGTCTACACATGCTGGGTTTATAACACTCAGGATGGATGCTTTCATTGCATATGTCTGCCTCATGGGTAGTCCTCCCCTCAGGGTTATTGCAAGTTTGTCGCCATTGCTACAAAGGCCATTTCTATTATTTGCAAGGCATGACATAACCAATATCCTACCCATGCAATTGATCATCCCATCGCACCAGCAAAAAGAAGTGCCAGAAGATGACAAGGCCTATCTCACATCAACTTCCCATATCTAACCACTCCCACCATTTTCAACTAACCCAACAGTCACAAACTTATGAGCCCCTCACACCTAGCTTTTTCCCCTCCCTTGCTAATCCTACCCTTGAGGATTACCAACTGCTCAAACCATTTGCGTAGTCCTTCCCCCCCTTCCCTATGCTCCCCCTTCCGCAACTATCACTCTGCCATATTTCTCCCCCATGTCCCCAGATTCTCTCCCTGGCCTGTCATCACCTCCGACACTTCTAATGCTTCCATCAGCAGAAAATGACACAGTATTTGATTTTGAATATCAGGATCCGAATAATCCAAATCATACACCCATGCCAAGTTCCAATGATGGGTATGATTTTGATGAGATACCACTTCCCAATAACCCCATCAAGGAATTTTGGAGCAAATATCCTGATATGAAAACTCGAGGTGGATGGACCCTGGACAACTTTCCTACCAACCTTCGTCAGCGACAAATTAGTGAAGGTTGGATTAGCAAGTTGGATCCACAACCTAATTGGCACCGTCCCAAGCTCTTTGATGTAATCTTCTTAAAGGAGTACCTACGGGCACCTCCATGTCTCATAACCCATCCCAAGTTCTATGCAACTCCATGGTGTAAAAAATGGGAAGCCAACATACACACTTTGGCTAAAGATCTCGAACCATTAATTGGCCAATGATCGAGCCATACTCTGGTGTAGCAATGGTCCGAGCACTTCAGCAGCATAAGCAAATAATGCATGGCAACATTGATTGCTTCCTTCGCCTAAGTGCTATATTCTATAAAACATTGGAATTCATTCTGGAGGTCCCATGTTACCTTGATTCCCATTTGCCTCCACTCAGCTTTAATCCCAATGAAAGGGTCGATGCTCAGATCATAAGCTGACTCTATCAAAGAGTGATCTCATTAGAAGCATGCCACATATCTCTATTCGAGCAAATGGTGGATACAGGCTACTTGGAAATTGCACAAAAATTGTATGGTGCCAAGGCTTTACAGTAGGATCGATTGGCATGACACAAGTTCCACAGCCACTAGACTAAAAGCATGGCATTCCAAGTACGTGCTTGCAATCAGCCATAACCCAAGCATGGGTAATCAAATGGATCCGATAGTATGTTGACTTTGTGCCAACATGGACTTATGTAGAAAGAGAATGTGTTACAACTTCTATATGCGAGCTCTACATGTAGAAAGAGAATGTGTTACTTTCCAATTCAATTAAGAAGACCTTTTCAAAAGAAAGCACAAGTGCCTATACCTCTACCAAGCAATGAGTAGCCAAGCTCATCCACATCAGCTCGTGAGCCTCAAATAAAAGAAGCTCCATACCCTAATGCAGAAGTGGAGAAGGCTCCATTTCAGGAAATTCAACAATGGGTGCAAAAAGAACAAGCTCAATTCGAGGTTGAGAAGCAAGTGCAAGATCCCATCCCTGACTTAGCCTGACCACTAGAGCCTCTGTTCTAGCAACAAGATCCACAACATAATGTACTGCCATGCCAACTTGAAGGTGCCACACTCTCTAGAATTCTAAGTTGCTTGGTGTCAATTCCCATTGAAATCCTCTTACAAAATTGTCCCAATCTCTGGGATAGTTTCAAAGGATGGATTGAACTAGCAAATTCCCAACGTAATAAGTTTCAAAAGTTTAAGCCACATGCGCAAATGAAACTTGATAATGAGACTTCAAAAAAAGAAAGTCCATAAGACCCTCAAAATTTGTTTAATAATCATATGCCACCTAGTGCCCATAGCCCATATCATGCTAGTTCAACACCATTCGAGATTGATCTTCGAGAAGTGCTAGATTACTTTAAGAACTACACAAGGGGTAGTGTCCCCATAGCAATGCCAAAGCTAGTAGGAGAATCTGAAGTGCAAGAAATCGATATCATTGCAGAGACTCTGATCTATGAGGAACAGGCCAAAACTTGCACAATAAACCTTGAAGGGGAGGAAGAGAAATTGGTATTCATTGGGAAACAGCTCACACAAGAAGAGGAAACAACACTAAAAGCACTCCTAATATTACCGATATTGCCTACTATGGCCATACAAGGAACTGAAGGGAATTTCACCATAAGTGACAGTACACACGATACCTATTAGGGAAGGTGCCCACCCTAAGTATGTGGAACTTATTGCACAAATCCAAAATATGGCACCATGGTCTATGATGAATTGGAAAAACTCTTAGATGACGGATTCATCTATGAGATAGAGCACACTGATTGGGTTTCACCCATCATCATCATGCTACCTAAACACAACAAGAAGCTAAGAATATCTGTTAACTTAAAGAATGTGAATGGTGCCACAATCAGGGATCACTATCCCATACCCTTAAAAGAAACAATGTTGGAAAAGGTGGCTGGATCAAAGATATACAGATTCTCGGATTCTTTAGTGGCTATAACCAAGTGCAAATTGCTCCTTCTGACCAATCAAAAAGAGCATTTGCTACAGAATGGGGTATCTTTGCATATAGAGCCATGTCATTTGGCCTTTGTAATCCCCCGACCACATTCCAATGAGTCATGTTCACTACTTTCAAGTCATTTCTGAATAAGTTCTAATAGTGTTCTTGGATTATTTGTGCATCCAATC
This sequence comes from Dipteris shenzhenensis, assembly GCF_047967505.1. Taxonomy (NCBI): domain Eukaryota; kingdom Viridiplantae; phylum Streptophyta; class Polypodiopsida; order Gleicheniales; family Dipteridaceae; genus Dipteris; species Dipteris shenzhenensis. The sequence continues at coordinate 4,000,669 of NC_141612.1, forward strand.
GAACAAAAAAGGCCACTTAACATGTCTTGAAGCAGTTCTAATCAAATGCAGGGAGTATGGCATCTCCCAAAATCCAACAAAATACCAGTTCATGGTCACCCATGGAGTTGTTTTGGGACACATTGTTTCTCAACATGGGATTGCAACAACTAACATGGACAAAATCAAAATCATCATGGAATGGCCTCCTCCTACAAATTCCAAATGTACAGGTCTTCATGGGACATGCCGGCTATTATAGAAGATTTATCTTGTGGTATGCCATGATAGCCATACCACTTTACAAATTATTAGTGAAATTTTTATGGATAGAAGAATGTGACCAAGCCTTTGAGTTTTTAAAGTGGTGCCTAATCACAACACCCATCCTTATATCTCCCAATTGGGATATCGATTTTCATGTTCATACTGATGGCTTCAAGTATGCAATTGGGAGTGTGCTTTGCCAACCTGGTGAACATAAGAAAGACTACCATTCTACTTTGCCAGTCGACATCTCAATGATGCAGAGATCAAATACCACCACAAAAAGGGAAGCCCTAGCAATGGTGTATAGTGTTAAGAAATTTCAACACTATCTATTGGCAAATGATTTTGTCTTCTACACCAACCATCAAGTATTGCTTTATCTTTGTAAACCATCTGTGTACAACTAGAAGAATAACCAGCTATCTACTCTTGCTTCAAGAATTCAATTTCAAAATAGTGGTCCACAAAGGTGCCCAGCACTACCAATCACATGTCTCATGTCAAGTCGGGAGAAGAAGCCACTGACGTAGAAGATGACTTGCAAGAAATGCATTCTCATTCATAGGCAAATGATACAATAGTCATATAGATAAAGAGCATCCATGCTTAAACTCTTAAATAGTATAGAACTATAATAAAGTATTTCCTACCACTAATGGGCAAATAAGGACTAGCCACCATTTGATCATCTAATATTGTTGCAATCACAACTATACCACAACTTAAAGTGACCCTTTATGAGATGGTACCATGTAGGTATGCCATCTCCACACATCTCAAAGCCAAGGGGAAATTCAAGAAACACATTACTTGCATGTAAGCGGCAGGGTAAAAGCGTGGTAAGGTGGAATGTTATTTTAGCTATGTAGCATAAAAATAAAACACAATATCTATAATTAGAAATCAAAATCTTTGACTTTGTTGTGCTATTTTTAGCCACCTTATGATGTTTTCATCTAGCACACTTTTTTTCACAAGAAAAGTCCAATTCCATGACAATTTAATCCTCGAATACTCAATTATGTCTCTATGACACACGATGATATCTATAGGTGAAAAAGGATAAAATACATAAGTGGTGATCTCTTCCACAACGACTTTCACTCCTATGATATTAGTAACAAAAATGTAATTTAATCTCACAATATTAGAAATAGAGAATCATCATTATTTTAAAATCATAAATATTTCAATAAAAATGAGGAATTCCGTAATGATCTTGATTCATCCTCTCCTCATTTTCTTTATTAACATAAAATGGACTCTCACCAAAAAATAACAAAATGAATCCCAATATTCAAACAATCAAGAGTATTAATTGGTCCAAATTTAACAATGAATCCTTTTTCCATGCATCATTAAGTTTAGGGTTAAGGATGTTGAGAACCTAATCTCCCTAAGCACAACCAAAAAACTATAATAATTTCCATCAAAGAGCATTAATCAAATAAGGAAAAAAAATCACATACTATTCCCATTTTATCCACATAATTGTTGTATCTTTATGAACAACCAAAAATATATGCTAATTATTAAAACTTAACCTTTCAAGTTGTAGAAGAGCTTGATTACTACAATTTATGTTTTAACATCATCTTGCTCGAAGGTCTGTAGCAAAAGTTATGGCCTCTGCAAGTGGAGATTCTGGGCATTTTGGGACCATTTTGCATCGAGTATTAATATGCCGTCTCCACCACACCTCAAGCTTTATGATGAAATCTGACCATGGGATGGTGTTGATGAGCTTGAGTACGACAATTTTGGTCTTTAAATCATCTCGATCAGAGGTCTGTAGAGCAAAAGTTATGGCCTCTACAAGCAAGATTTTAGGCCTTCTAGGAACATTTTACACCATGTATTAATACATGGTATCTACCACCCCTCAAGCTTAATGTTGAAATATTACCTTGGAATGGTCTATATGAGCTTGAGTACTATAGTTTTTGTTTTTAAGTTATCTCAATCGGAGGTCTATAGCAAGAGTTATGGCCTCTACAAGTAGAGATTTTGAGCCTTCTAGGACCATCTCTGCACAACATATTAATATGCTCTCTCTACCACCCCTCAAGCTTCATGTTGAAAGTTGACTTTGAAATGGTGTAGATGATAAGGTTTAGTACATGACTATGGATGCTAAGTAGTTTTTTTTTAAAATTCGATATCCTTAAAATAATGTGACAGAATTCCCTCTAGAAGGCACAAGAAAAATGTCTTTTCAGAGTCATGCGAAGTTTGGGGTAAAAAAAGAACAGGTTAGGAAATACGTCAAGAAATGATGGCTTTTAGTACTACCACCATTTGTTCTAAATGAGGAATAGGTGTAAACAAATAGAGATTCCACTTCTAGAGGAGGTGATAAAGAAAGGTAGCTACAATGGGAAATAAGAGGCAAGGAGGCAAGAGAGGGGCCAACAACTTTCAATAAAGATTTTATATGTTTGGGAAAAGGAGGAGGAAAGTTAGAATTTTTGTTTAGATTAATTGAGCTTCAATTAAATTTATGAATGGAGAATGTCTCTATAATGGATGGTTTGCTCATTTTTTGTTGCTCGGTTTAATTATTTTGCTCAGTTCTTTCCACTCAATTTTTGGTAATCCTCCTAAAGTGTCACATTGGTTGGTGGAGTACACCTTGGACCACTTCCGAAATTACGATGAAATCAAGGTTGCCTTTCTGTGGCATTTTTATAAGGAGAAAAAGATTATGCAGACACTGCAGGGGATGAGGATCTTGACACAAGGTGATCAGGATGTGGAGGATTATGTAGCTCAGTACCGCCAACTTTTGCAAAAGGTTCCAGTGGTTCAACAATCGGTAGTGGTGATGTTGAACGATTATTTTATCAGCGGCCTAGCCAAGGACGTGTGGACAACACTGGAGATGGTGGACAAGGTTACTTTACCTTTGAACGACCTGATCAATTAGGCAATCTAAGTGGGTGAAGTGTTGCAAGGGGGAGCGTCAAAGCATAGACGATCATGCAAGAGTAAGGGAAAAAACAAAAAGCAGTCTTTGAGGAAAAAACGAAGGGATAGGGATGGAGAGTCCGACGAGGATAGTTCGGCAAAAAGTTCATTGGAAGAAAGAAATGATAAATCATAGGCGAACGAGGTAAAGAAGCCTAGAAAGACATCAAAAGGAGGGAAGGGAAACTATGCAATGTCTGCAAGTCACTCAGGGGGATGTCCAAATGCGGATCTTTGATGTGTGCATTGTAGGAATCCGAGGCATTCCGCAAGGGAGTGCATGATGAACCAGCAATGGTGTGCAATTTATTGGACTAATACACACACAATGGAGCACTGAAACGATAACGGATGCAGCCAATGCACACAAGGCCAACCTTAATGGCCACAACCACTAGCTACGAAGCCCATAGTGACGTATGTGCAGCAAGCTAGTATCCCGGAAGTTCAGGATCAACCTCTATTCAAAAGTGGCAGTGGAGGGGGTCACGGTTGTGGATGAGGTGGTGTGCAAGCGAAGATGTACTTCTTTTGCCTAGGTGAAGGCCACTAGCACAATGAGTGCCTTAACGCTCAAGAATGGGATCGCCAAAAGCAAGAATGCTTAAAGATGGCAGGGAAGATGCCCAGCACATCTACGGCACAAATCATAGAGGACGACCCAGCCTCTACATAGGAAGTTGATAAGTAACTTGATGAGGCAAAGTGATGCAGACCAAAGTTTGGGAAGAAACCTGCATTACTTCAGTGGCTTGTGCAAGAGGCACATTTAATAAATTTGATGAAAATCTTCCTAGATGACCTCAACGTGTTTAGAACCATAGCCAATCACTTGGATCACTTGCAACAATGCTTTCAATGTTGTAGAGAAGTGCCTTTTAGCCTGAATCCAATGAAGTGTGCATTTGTGGTGCGAAGTGGCCACCTACTGAGGCATCTAATTAGCACTAAAGGAATAGCAGTTGATCCGGATAAGGTGGTAGCAATCATTAAGATATTTTCTTCCATATTTTAGGATAAGTTCAACTATCCCGCTGTTTAAGTGTTCAAGAAGAGAGGAAATGAAGATACTTTCCTACCAAACTTCAAGTAGTTTGGGCCTATCCAATCCGAAAAGACCTTGTAGAATTCTATAGGTCAGCTATCCTCTCCAAGAGTTTTGCCATCTTTCATTGATAGAATTGCTTCCTTGAGTTCTCCCAAGGTTAGAGGCACTTCCAAGCTCTGATGATCGAGACTAGTGACAATTAGGAGAAGACCTTCCATGTTTTTGTGGATGCCTCAGATCGACCAATTGGAGGTGATCTAATGCAATAAGATGAGGTCGAGTGGTTTCGACCAGTCTATTATGCAAGTCGTAGACTATCATTAGTGACATAGTGGAATTACTCAATGATAGAACATGAAGGCCTGGGGATGGTTTTATATGTGAAGAAGTTCCGCCACTACCTATTGGGGCACCATTTTACATTTCATGTCCACCATTCGGCATTGGTGTACTTGGTCAAGCAATAAATTTTGACTAAAAGGCTGGCAAGATGGATGCTACTACTGCAAGAGTATGATTTTGAGGTGGTAAATTGACCAAGATCCTAGCATGTGGTGGCAGAGTACTAGTGCCTTGAAATAGGGGAGCCCGCAATTGGATTTGAAGATGAGTTCCCAAATGTAGACCTCAATGCAGTTTTGGTTGGCTTTTGCAGAGCCACTTGAAGGGCTAGTAACTTAGGGTATTCCACGGTCATGGTATTATGAGATGATGCACTTCATGACATCTAGGCAGATCCAGATTATCTCAAACATGGATCAATGGAAGTATTAGCACTTAGAAGCCGCAGATTTGAAGTAGTGGTTGGTCAACTCTAATGTAGACATTTGACGGATGTTCTACTCTGGTGTGTACGCCACATGAGTAGGAAGTGGTGCTCACAGAGGTGCATTATAGAGTGGAAGGTGGTCACTTTGTGGGAGCAATTATGGCCAAGAAGGTGCTGCAAGCAAGGTTGTGGTGGCCGACACTACATAAGGATTCCCACCGATTTGTGTTGCAGTTCCATCTATGTCAATGGTGGTTGGGATAGCCTTCGGATCGAAACCGCATGCCGATGCAAGCAGTGCTTCCTTTGGGCCCTTTCGAGAAGTGGGGATTGGACTTCATGGGTCTCTTCAAGTCTACAACTGCACGAACCTAGAATTCCTATGTGCTAGTAGCCACATATTATTGCACAAAGTGGGTGGAAGCCTGGGCACTATGGGATAACACTGCATGCTCCATAGCCAAGTGTTGTGGGGGTTAAAGGTCACTGTGCCTTTACCCGGTTATGTACAATACTCAAACACATATATAAATGAATGAAAAAGAAGATGCACAAGGCACCCATGAGGGGTGGAAATGAGGAGAATCACTTTCCATGATGTGAATCCACCTGCATATGTTGATAGACAGCAAGCTGTCCATGCACCAAATGTGCAAGAAATGGTACCACCAAGTACTCCCACATGTATGCAATCAAGGGTAGATGATGGATCATCTATTGGTGGAAATGATGAGTCAAATGTGGTTCTCTATTTCTCTTTCTCCCTCTTCCATTCTTGCTTTCGTTGAGAGCACTCTCAACTGGTATTAGAGCTCGGGTGATCTAGCTAAGCGTGTGTGAATGCTTGAAGCTCAGCAACTCTGTGGGAGGAAGGAGAAGCTTTGTGGGTGACTTTACTTGCATATGAGTGTGTAGAGACCTTGGAGAAACCTTTGGAAAAGTCACTTTGGTTTTGCAAAGTGGTTTTGAGAGCCTGTTAAGTGTTTTCAAAGAAAAAGTCGTTTTTTGAGATTTTCCCTGTTCTTCGATGACAGAGACTCTGTATTCACTTGTAGAGGCAACTATTGCTTGCTTTTGGTGTCCACTTCATTTTAAGAGCTTGGAAACACCTTCATTCTTGAATCTAGGATCATTTCATTGGATCTTTGTCTCACTGTGTCAGTTTCTGCGTTTTTCTGCCCGGGTGTTGGAACTCAAGTTTGGAGCAACAATTTGCAGATCTGTCAGTTCCGGTGGACTCAGGAGGTCCTAAAACTCCTATTTTACTCATCATTTGCACTCCAGTGGAGTTTACAAATAGCTCTATTTCCAAAAACGTTTTTCAATCTGTGTGTTGGACCTAGTGATTGAGACCACGGTTTCCAAAACCATCTATCCCATTGCGTTCCGAATGCCCAAAAACACCTACATGTCAGTTCTTAAGCGATTCGGTGGAGGATTTTCAAAGTTATAGATCTTTGTGTATTCGATTTCGTCTCTCTGTTATGCATTTTTCATTCTAAGGTTTTGAAACCTTAGATTTATGCCACATGGCAGTGGATAAGTGTTGACTCCCATTTCTCACTCATCGGTTGGGATTTTGGAGTTTCGGTAGAAGAGAGATATTTGTAGATTTTCTTGCTAAGTCCGATTATGTAATGGCGCCCATGTTTTGAGGCATCTCAGGTTCTATTTTCGGTAGCGGTCATTATCGTGGGACTATGATTTCTTGAGCATACCTTATGCAGATCACTCTGGTTGCAGTTTGAGTAGTGTGCGCTCATTCATGGTGTGCATTGGGTTGTAGTGGATGATTTATAGGCCATTTGGATGCATTGCGGTCCTTATTGGATGCACTGATAGGCCCAAATTACCTTGTGGGATGCTATTTTTACGGATGCTTTACACATGGAGGCTGTTTTATGCTGAGGGACAGCTTTGACACATTGCAGGTGATGCACTAATAGTGCTATGCTCTCTTGGATGAGATATTATTAATGCATATGCCAGTGGACGGTGTTTATGCTTGAGTCATTTGGCACGTATTGGCATTTTGGATTGCCATTGCAGTTGGCATTTTCTTTTGGGCTAGATTTGCTCATATCGATGCATAGTATATGCACATGAGTCAGATGCTTTGAGACATGAGTTTTGGTGATATTTCACTCTATTGTGGCATACACATTTGGGTGCACCTAGTATTTGGTGTGATTCTCTCTTGTAGGCACTAGCATTTGGGATTTTTGCTTCATTTGCATCATGGCATCCTCTTCCATGTTTGAAAAGGAGTTTTTTAGCATTAAAAAGTTTGATGGGACAAACTTTTTTTTGTGGAAAGAACAAATAAGAGATGTGCTTATTCAAAAGAAGCAGATTAAACCCTTGGCAGGGATTGAAGCTAAGCCTGCAAATATGTTTGAGGATGATTGGAATGAGTTGGATGCATTAGCAAAATCTAATATTAGACTTCATCTTGTAGAGTCAGTTTATTTCACAGTAGTAAATGAGCAGACTACGGAAGATTTGTGGAAGAAACTGTGTGCCACTTATGAAAAGGAAACTGCCTCTAATAAAGTTTACATCATGAAGAGGTTGTTTGAGCTATAGATGAAGGAAGGGGTCTCCATTGCTTCTCACTTGAATGAATTCAATATTATTTTCAGCCAGCGTCAGGCTCAGAAGATGAATTTTGAAGCAGAGACTAAGGCAATATTTCTCTTATGTTCATTGCCATCCTCATGGGATACCTTCCGTACAGTTGTTAGTAACTCTGCACCTAGTGGAGTACTGAAATTTGATGATGTTGTGGGTAGCTTGTTGCCCGAGAAGATTAGGCGGAAGTCTATGGACGACGACAAGTAGGATGCAGCCTTAAATGTGCAAAGGGGTAGATCACATTTTAGGGGGAAGTCCCAAGAAAGAGGAAAGTCTCATAGCGAATCCAGGGCACAGAACATTGAGGGTTACCACTATGGCAAGAAGGGCCATATGAAAAAGGATTGCTACAAGCTGAAAATAGAGAAAAAGGATACGAAAAAGAATGCAAATTGGGGTGCAAATCAAAAGGAAGAGAGTCCAAGGGAGGACAAAGGAAAAGTGAAGATCGAGGAGATCAATGCAGTCACACATTTTAGTGATAATGACATTCTCTTCATGTCTAGTTTATCTGCAGAGTTGCTTACCACTTCAGATGATGCATATTCCCAGGATTGGATTTTGGATTCCATGTTACTCCCCATAGGGAATGGTTCTCCACTTATGACAGTGAAAAGACAGGTTGTGTGCATCATGGAAATGACTATGCTTGTGACATAGTGGGAGTAGGTGACATAAAGTTTTCTTTTGCAAATGGGTCTACATTTATTTTGAAACATGTGAGACATGTGTCTAAGTTGACCAAGAGTCTTATTTCAGTGGGTTAGCTAGACGATGCTAGTTTTCTCACCACTTTTGGCTTTCAGAGTTGGAAAATTTAGAAGGGCTCTATGCTTTTGGCTAGGGGTAAAGTGTGGGACTTTGTATCCCTTACATGTATCAGGGGTATTTGATCATCTTGTTGCAATAACCGAGCAGCCAAGCACTTCTTTGTGGCATTTGGGTTATGTACCACATTTGAGTTTCTCTGATTTTGAATTTTGTGAGCACTGTCTCTATGGGAAGCAGACTAAATCAACCCATAAAAGAAGGGGAAAGAAAGAGTTTGAAAAGCTTGATTTGGTGCATTTAGGTGTATGTGGTCCCATGCCTAAACAGTCATTAGGCGGGGCTGAATACTATGTGACATTCATTGATGATGCAACTAGGAAAGTGTGGGCTTATGCTATAGCTCATAAGAGTGATGTGTTCCAGGTATTTCAGAAATGGCTGGCCTTGGTTGAGAATCAGTCAGGTAGAATGCTTAAATGCCTATGGACTGACAATGGTGGAGAGTATCTCTCTCATGACTTTCAGCATTTCTGTGATACACGTGGGATTAAGAGGGAGCTCACATCCCCTCATACTCCAGAGCAAAATCCAGTTGTAGAAAGGATGAACCATACCATTCAAGAAAGGTTGCAATGCATGCTTTCCAATGCAAGTCTTTTTGGTGGTTATTGGACTGAGGCAATGAAGACTGCAGTAGTGCATGTGATCAATAGATCACCTAGTAAGAGTTTGGATGGTGGTAATCCTGAAGAGGCATGGAGTGGCAAGAATCCCTCTTACTCTCATTTGCGTATATTTGGGTGTGAGGCATATGCACATGTGCGAAAAGAGCTTCGAAAGAAGCTAGATCCTAAGTCTAGGAAATGAATCTTTCTGGGTTATGGTGAAAGTGGAGAGATGGGCTATCATCTTTGGGATCTAGAAGCAAAGAAGATCATACGCAGCCATGATGTAGTCTTCAATGAGAAGAAGATGCATAAGGCACCCATGAGGGATGTGGAAATGAGGAGAATCACTTTATAGGATGTGAATCCACCTGCATTTGTTGATAGACAGCAAGTTGTCCATGCACCAAATGTGCAAGAAATGGTACCACCAAGTACTCCCACAAGTATACAATCAAGGGTAGATGATGGATCATCTATTGGTGGAAATGATGAGCCAAATGTGGCTCTCTATTTCTCTCTCTCCCTCTTCCATTCTTGCTTCCGTTGAGAGCACTCTTAACTGGTATCAGAGCCCAGGTGATCTATCTGAGCATGTATGAATGCTTGAAGCTTAGCAGCTCTATGGGAGGAAGGAGAAGCTCTATGGGAAAAGTGTTTAGACAAGGATGTGTTCGGTCCTTTTTTCGACTGTCTGATTAAGCTGGTGAGAAATAGAGGGAAGCATTTTGTGGTGTAATTGGTGAAGGAAATGATGACTTTCTACATGGTCATTCACAAAAAAATATCATCTTATTGTCCACAAGTGAATGGCTAGGCGGAGTCTTCCAATAAGCAGTTGAAGCAGATTACCACATTACTAGTGAATAGTCATCACATGGATTGGGATGAGAAGCTCCTTTATGCAATCTAGGCATATCGTAATTCATTCAAAGTCGCCACTGACCTGACACCATTCAAGTTGGCATTCGGGGTGGAGGCCATTACACCTATGGAATATGTTGTGCCAAGCCCCCGCATTGTGGTTGTCGACAAGTTACTTCCACGAGTCCATGGAATTCTAACTCGATGCTCTAGAGTAGTTGGAGGAAGAGAGAATGGAGAGCTATTACTAGACCTAGATAGTTCAAGCATGAAGGAAGAGATGAGTAGACCTGGTCGAAGAAGAAATGGTTTATGAAGGGGCAATTGGTCTTGCTCTTTAACGGTAGCATGGGCTACATGCCGAGGAAGCTCAAGATGCAGTGGTTAGTTCCCTTTTGGATCTTTGAGTGTTGTAGATTGACATCTTTCTATTTGGCAGATTTGGAAGGGTGGGTGTTACCGTTGCCTGTGAATGGATTTCAGTTGTGGAGATATCATCATCATGAAGGTTGCATTAAATGCCCATTCCCTGTCATGTGCAAAGTACTCATTCCATGGATCGAGCAAAGTACTCATTCCATGGATCGAGTTAGGTGCACAATATCCAATGGTGGGATCGTGCACTCCTTGTGGTGATGAGCACGTACCTACAGATGGGATCTTGAGTTCAATAGTAGCCACCACCATGCATTTACCCACCACTACGCTCAGTCAGTTCAGCTATGCTCCTTGTTCACGACTAGTTTCTCACACTTCTGCTTTCCTATTATCTCCCTCACACTCGTAGTTTCCTATTCCTACCTTTCACATGTCCACATCCTCAGCATTCCTTTCACTTCCAACACTTCCTTCCTACCTCTTCTTCTTCTCCCAGACTCATGGGCATGGTGTTGTGTAGACCAATATTGTGAAACCTCTTTGAGGTCAGAAAGAAAAGACAATCGATCATTGGCTATGCCTACTAAGGCTGAGGATTTTTTTGAGCATCGATTGGGCTTGAATTGTAGTGCACCTTGCGATAGTGCAACTATGCAGGTAGCTAGAGCAAGGTGATCATGTGGACACATTGGGGCCACGGACCTTGATAGTGTAGTTGATTTATGATCGGCTCTGCTTGCCTATGGACAGAGAAACAAAGGACTTCTTGATGCCTAATGCAATAAATTTGGAGACAAAGTTTGGGCCAACGGTATGAGGAGAGTCTCTATTAAGCACCCATGCAGACATACATATCAGGGAATGCTACCAATGGCTATTAGAGTTTGTCTTCCTTCAAGCCAAGGCATATACAATTTTGATTTGTACCAGTGGGACATTGCTACTGGTAGAGACATAGCCAATGTGATGTGGGCAGTAGTGTTCAAGGAGCGGCTTCAACAAGAGGCAATAAGGGTGGCGAGGGGCAAAGCAATTATGCCAGAGTTGGGCCAAGTGCTCAACCTTCTGTTCTCGATCACTAGCAACACTGAAGTGCCCTTGTACCTCAGCATTGTCATTAGGCCGCTGGTGCCAGATGGCCCAAGAATCTCCCACACTGAGCAATAGAGGAAGAGGAAGAGCAATCAAGAGGGTGGCAGCTCATCGCAAGCTTGCATATAGGCAATGCCAACCTCAGCAACTCTAGTGCCCCTCTTGCATCCACCATAGTTGGTGTTAGAACCAGTGTCAACAGCACCTGTGGAATGCAAAAAAGAGATTTCTTCAAGAGGTGACTATCAACACTCAAAAACCATTTTGATTCTAGCTTTAATCTTTTTTCTTTGTTGTTTTTCATGAGATTTGACATAACATACACCTTAGCAATCACTCAAAGTTGTTTCCCTATAATCTAATAACAATCAACAACCCAAAACAAGCTTCAATGCATCAAACTAGTTTCTCCTATGGTCTAATAACAAACAACCACCCAAAACAAGCTTCAATGCATCAAAAAGACTCTATGGATGGAAAATGATAGTTTTTTCTTTTCTACTCAAAACACACTCCTTTTCCACTCAAACCACTCCTAATCTCTACTAACAACACCTCTACTTATGCTATAAAGCATTGTCTAATGGGTGGTTTACAAGGAGGCAAAATGCTACGCAAAAGCATACCTTTACCTCTACAATAGTGGTGCCAAAGATTTGTAGGCCAACGGTGACTCCATGTATCATGGGGATCTTAAAGGTATGTTGTTAGAGACTCCTCTCCTAAACAACTCCTTGTGAGAGATTTGCAAAGCAATAACCTAACACCTGTCTCATACAAGTGCCTTATCGAATTGTGACAATGTGATTCCATAAGAAAGGAGAAGGGGGAGGGAGAGAGGAAGGGAAGATAAGGGAGGGGAGGCAGTATGGAAGATAGGGGGAGAGTGAAAGGGGGTAAGTGACAATCACAAGGCAACGGACAATGGAGAAGCAAGAAGACTCAACTCAACAACGATAGAGAGAATGAGAGAGCTTGTATTTCCAAAAGGTTGCAATACATAATGAAGACCAAAGTCAACAATTTGGTCTTATGCACAGTCCACCTTTTGAAGAGATTTGCAGGTCGTCCCATGTGGCTCTTTCTTCCACTAGGAGGTCTAGGTGCCATTTTGAGGCTTCATCGGTTAAGGCCATGGGGAACCAGGTGACCTTGGTTTCATTGGATTGATCTCCTCCAGCTGGGCATGCGGCATCAAAATGTCAGAGGAATCTTGCTAGATTTCCTCGACCATTGTATTTGGGAAGTTTGAGTTTGCCTAGGGGGTGCCTGCTTTGATTGTTATTGTTGAGGCCAAAATTGTTGCGAGGGCTAAAGAAATTGTTCATCTTTGCTTTGAGTTCAAGGTCCCCATCATCGTGACAGTGCTCTGCCATGTTGTGTCTTGGAGGAATCAAAGGAATTGGTTGAATTTCAGGGGGACAATTCGGGGCAGAGGGTTGTCGGAGGCATTCGGCCGGAGCAAAGTTGCATGCAAATTTGGCGCTAGGTTGAACGGGTGCTGCCACAAGTGCGAGGGTTGATGTAGGTGTGTTAGGGGGCTTAGAGATGCATTAGTGTAGTAGGGACCATCGTGTTAATATTGTACTTAGGATTGTCCCACGTGAGTAGGGAAATGTGCCAATGCAGACGAATCGTAAATCGAAGGTCACGATGGAAATTTATGAGCGAATCAGTGCAAAAAGGGGCCCACAAGGGGGCATGAATTAACGAGTGCTAAGGATGCCTGAATGGTGTGCAATGGGTTGGAAAAATGCCCTATAGCATGGTTTTCATGTGTGAAATGGTGGTTCAAACGAGGTTCAGTTTGGCCACCAAACGGGTGAGTTATGATTGGTTAAAGTAGGGGTAAAATGTGGCCTTTATCTGGTGGTGGTGGGGGGGGCATTTGGCAAAAGTTTGGTGTGAATGGGCTTTAGACTTTGAGGGAACTGGACTAGGGTAGTCCAAGTTATTCTAACTAGCCTATTACCCTAACTATCCAATTACTTTAACTGGCCAATTACTTTGACTAATAGTTACTGAAACCTAACCTAACTGTGGTTAACACTAACTAAGGTTAGACTAACTTGGATTAATACTAACTTAAATACAATTAAATAACCTAACATAGTTTGTTAGTCTAACAGTTAGTTAATCAAACGTAACTATAGCTAACTAACCTAACTAACCAAAGGTTGAACTAACCTAGAGTAACACTAACCTAACCTAACTCAGTAATCTAACCTAGTTAGATAACCTAGCCTAGGTTAGTGGTTAGGTTAGTTTTAAGTTTAGGTCTTTAGGCTGGAGGAGGGGGAGGGGACTATCGCGGGGCTGAGGAGGAGGGGCAGAGGGGAGGGGAGAGGGGTGTTGAGGGTGGAGAGGGAGGGGAGGGTTAGAGAGGGTATGGAGGAGAGGTCGACACCAAGCATCGCAAGGTGGAGCACCACCGCAGTTGCTAGGCGTCATAGGTGGGGGAGAGGGAGGTGAGGTGGAGAAGGGGCGTCACTACCCATCATGAGTGGTTGGCTGCATCATTGTTGCTAGCGACCGGTCTATAGGGCAACAGGGCCCTTAAGGACCTTAAGCCTTGGGTGAGGGCAGGGGAGGCGGCTGGTGTGTGATGGAGAGGGGGGGGGGGAGAGGGAAGGTGGGGGTGGAGGGGGAGGGGAAAGGGGGGTGTAGGGGGGGGGGAGAGGGGGGTTGGAGGGGGTGGTGGTGGAGGGGGGGGGTGGAGGGGTCATTTGGGGAGGGGGGGGTGGAGAGGGGGGTTGGAGGGGTGGGGGTGGAGTGGGAGGGGGGGGGGGGGGTGGAGAGGAGGGGAGGGGGGGTGGAGGGGGGGGGGGTGGAGAGGGGGTGGGGGTGGGGGGGGAGGGCAAGGCAGGGGGGGGAAGGAGGGGGGTGGGGGTGGAGGGGGAAGGGGGGATGGAGATGGGGGGTGGTGGTGGAAGGGGGGGGGATCACATGTAGAACTTGCATTTAGAAGATGCAAGTTGGATTCTTGAGAGGGATTATTCCTAGCCTTATGCAAGTACAAGCAAAGCTTTGCCACTACTCTACACACACATTCTATGCTACCTAAGTCCATGTTGGCACAAAGACAACAATAAATAATCATTTTGCTTTTATTTACATTTGTCTACAACCTTTTTGTATAAGCTAACAAGAATCCATTACCGCTATAGTACTGTTTGTTCGATGCAATGTGGGCTTATGGTAATCATTACTGAGTAGAGAAAATCAATGTAAGGTGCAATACATTTGATCGAGGAGTCATGGCCAATTGTGCACAAGAGAGTAGAGAAGATGCAAGGGATACGAATCTTATTATAGGTGAAATGGATTATGTTGGAACCATACAAGATATTTTGCAAGTGAAATTTAGGAAGCTCCAAGTATTTATATTTGATGTGAAATGGATCAAAGTCATATGTAGAGGTGCTCACGATATGGTCAGGAAGGATCCAAGTGGATCTTTTGCCATTGACTCAACAAAAATCTAGGATGACCTTAGTGACACATTTGTGATACCCATGCATTGCGAGCAAGTAAGCATTTCTTGTATGGATATCATTTGTCATTCAAATTCATTAAAGATTGTATGGACATATCATGGATTTCGATTTTAGGTGGTCTTTCAACTTGATCGTGTGGACAACCAGTGGTGGTTTGTGATTCAAGTTGCACCTAGAAACCAACATGTGTTTGAAGATGTGGAAGTAGAGAATGAAATGGAAGATCAAGAAATAGGTGGGTTGGAAGCTAGCACTTCCAATACCCCCTCTACTAGAGTTTTGGAAAGTGATAATAGTTTAAGCTCCTCAGAGGGTTTCTCAGATATGATTTGGGAGACCTCAATCTACATGCTAAAGATGTGTGAGACCTAGCCACAGATGATCAAGAGGATGAGCATCAATCTCACAATGAATATTCTAGTGATGCTTCAATTGATTAAGAAATGGAGAACAACATTGATCCAATATATTTTGCAATGTGAAAACATTTGTATTTGATTTGAATTTTGCAAGCTTTAGGAAGAGTGAATATCGACCCTTTTTTTGATACTCTGTGTTTTTCTAAAGCTATTTTTGGTTGAAATATCAATGCTAGTATCAACGCTAATATAGATGAAAATATAGATGTTACAACTTTTTGGCTGTAATTTCAAGGGAAAGCTTTTAGAATGTAATAAGTGTAGGAAAAAAGGAGAAAATGGTAGTGAAACCACAGATGAGCAACTCTCGGTTTATCATGACCTACCTGGTCATGCACTAGTACAATGAGGCTATGGGTACCCTAAAGAGAGCCTAGAAAACCATAGCCTCCCATCAAAGGCTCATGGTGCACCAACATGAGTAGATCAAGTGTTGAAGGAAGGTGGACATAGCTATAACAAAGCTAAATAGAAAACAAAGCAATCTCACAATGGGTGGCCAAGTTAAAGTAGATCTAAGCCTTGTTGCAAGGTCTAGACCAACTAGAAGGACATCTAAGTGAACCCCCCAGTAGAAAAATATCCAGATGACGAAGGGGATAGTACTCATCTTGGTGTCCAGGCGTGAACCTTAAGTGTTGGCACCACCATTCAAGCATAGATGGCAAGAGACAAAATGAGTGCTACAACTGCAATTCTTGTTATGGATGCAATGAGCTCATTAAGGGCACCTGCATTTGGGTGAGGTAGACTTGGTGTTTGAAGACCAATCTACTACACAAAACTTCTTCTCTTAGATACCCAGTTGACTTCCTCTTGATTTAGGGGCATTTGTTCTTGCCATCAGACATCACACATCAACACCATTTCCTCCTTGGGAGGGGCCTAGAAGTTTGGACCCCAAAAGTTAGTACTAAGTGGCGGAGTATGTATTTCAATCTCTGAGATGCTTTAGAGATATCTGCTCAAGGGAAGCTCATGCTAGGTCATGTGGGGACACCCAAATTGGTACCTTGAATGTGTATGCACTTGCTTGTAGGTAGCACCATCCTACTTTTTGGCCACAATTCCCAGAGTGCCTTCAAGAGTTTGACTTTTGGATTGTTGGAGGTGACTTCAACAACATAGAGTTTATGGAGGATAAGTAGGGAAGAACCTCTTTTACAGAGATGCCAGCTGTGGACAGGAGCATTTGGGAGCAGTTTATTTTTGCGATCAGTGGTGGCAAGGATCCATGGCAAGAGCCTGAGTTTACCCATTTTGGCCAGCCTTTAGTTCTCTTTTGGATAGTGGCAACATGATGGGCTACTAGAGCACCTAGACATATTCTATATAATGGATTGGGAACTCCTCAAAGTCAGCTCCACCGGCATCTAAGAAGGGAGCCACCTTGATGGTAGTCCTCCACTTGGAGCAGCTTCGCCATGGACTCCCCCAAAAGGGGGTCTGCATATCAGATTATCTTCTATAGGAGGTGGAGGCACAGCAAGCAATAGTGGGTATTTACAGATAGCTCAAGGAGGGAACCAGAGAGGGCTGGGTGGTGTGGGTGGCTAACACGATTCAATAGAACAGCTGGGAGGTCCAATCCTAGGCCCTTAGATGGAGATTGGTTCTTAAAAAATGAGAGAGCACTTTGTCAAATCCTAGCATCCATAGAAAGGTTCCAAGCGTAGGATCTAGGATCCCAGTGGCTCAAGGACCACTTGGAGTGTGCACAGTTGGAGCTCTAGGACTTGGAGGTCTATAGAGTAGAATTTTCATAGCATTCATCCTAGGCTAAATGGGTCCAGTAGGGGGATAGGATGAGCAGGCAGTTCTTTCAAACCACAGAACCATGGTCAGGGTAGGGATTCAACTTCAATGACTCTAGGACTCACAAAAACATATGTTCACGGATCCACAAAAGATACTCAAGTTGACCACAGGCTTCTACTACCAACTATTTTAGTCAAAGGAGGAGTCACTCATGACTCTCCTTGCTAGAGAGGTGGTATGGGAGTAGGTTTAGTCAATCATCACGCAAAGTTGAGTGTACCAACAAGGAGCTTTGGGAGGCCTTTTAGGCCCTACCAGCACGTAAGTGACTTGGGAAGATGGCTGACCCCGAGCTTCTTTATGTTATTTTGGGAGCATATTTCTACCCCACTTGGGTTAGCTTGTCAGGTTTCCAACTCAGGCTCCCTTTCACATTCTTTGAGCAAAGGCTAGATTTTTTTGATTCCAAATGGAGTAGATAGATAAGATATTCATCAGTGGAGACCAATCACCCTTCTTGACATGGCTTACAAGACCTTGGTTAAGGTCTTGAGCTGACGATTGAGACCCTACCTACCAAAAATCATCCATGGGACACAGACAAGTTTTGTTTAGAAGCATAGCATCTTGGACATTATCTTCACTTTCTGGGAGGTAGTTGATTGATCCAAGGGAGAGTCACAATCTCTTGCCATTCTTCTATTGGATTTTGAGACAACAAAGTAGAGTGGTCCTTTTAAGAGGGTACCATGTAGAGACTTGGCTTCTCAAAGAGATGGATCATAGGGGTGTCGGCTCTCTATTGCAGGTAGCTCTAGCCAGGTGGTCATTGGGGGGCACACAAGTGAGGCCTTTCCTCATTCGCACTTAGTGGCACTCTTGCCCCCTACTGGTTCCTCTTTGTAGCGGAGTCCCTACGTTACTTTCTGCAATTCTAGGATTTTGGTCTCACAAGGATGAGGCTTCTAATCTAGCAAGAGGAGGAGCTCTTGCACTCTGATTTTCCTGATGATATAGGCCTTTAAGAGGAGGGCTCACTAACTAGTCTAGAGAGGGTAACGAGGGCCTTTTCCATTTATTGCAAGGTTTTTGGAGCTCAATTCAACTAGACCAAATCTGTTGGTTTCTTTACAAGGCCAGAGGAGATCTAGGAGGTTCAAGACTGAGGGATTGATTTTGGCTTTTAGTGGATCCCGAGGGGGGAGACGAAGGGGTACTTGGGCTTCTAGATGGGCATTGACATTTTGACAGAGCAGCAGTTCAGCCCAATTAAAGACCCCGTTTGGTGCAAGCTCTTATATTGGAGCTCAAACCAACAAGCACTCACTAGTAAGTAGAGTGTTGGTGGCTAACGTGTAGTCTAAGGTAGTGACTCCATGAGAAGAGGGGATCTTGAAGGAATGCCAAGGGAACTCCACACCTCCTACTACTCCTTATGGGAGCAATGCAAGCTCATATGGTCCAAGGTGTCACTTCAATGGCTTCTGGAGTTCCAACGATGTGAATCCTCATGAAGAGAGAAAGAGAGCAGAAGGAGAGAAGAAAGAGGGGAAAAGGGAGAGGAGGGAGGGGAATGCATGAAGCAAGAAGGGGGTGAGAGGCATTCACAAAGTCAAGAACATGAGAAACATAGACAACACCACTTAGAGAGAAGGAAGTCTTCTATTTCTCAAACTTGCACACTTAAACTAAAGGCCAAATGTCAATTTTTCTAGCTTTTATACATAGCACCTTTTAAAAGGAGGGCCAACCATGTTGGAATATGAAGCCAAAGTGAGTCTAAAATGAGCGTTCTATGTGTGTTTTATCATCTAGTGAGTCCTAGACATGCCACATGTCATATTGGGAGGTATCCCATATACACTATGCCTTTTTGGAGTCTAGTGTCACACTATATAGTCCATTCCTAGTGTTATCTAGCTTCTCTCCCTACCACTATGATCCTTCATGTGGTATCAGAGCCATGTCCTTAGCCCTACTCTCTCTTTCCCTTTCCCTTCTAAGAGGTTGAGGTAAGGGAGGCCAATGAGGCTACTCTACCTCCTCCTCCTTGGAAGGTTGCCCTCTTATCTCCTTCCTTGAGCTCTCTTCTCCACGCCATGATTTGCCACCTCGCTTCTCCTTCCTTCAACTACATCTTTCTGTGACCTGTAGATGATTTGATGCTTCTATCTGGTTTTAGATGCAAAGTCACGGCTTCATGTCTTCAGCAAAGTCGTAGAGGACTTTGAGTACTACAAATTTTGTTTTTACATCATTGCAATCCGGGTTCTCTATGAAAAGTTACAGCCCCTGCAAGAAGTGACAAAATTTGTTTCTACGCGCGGATTTTGTTCTAGAGCTCAATGATTTGATAGCCCAAGCATGATGCAGCCAGCTCAACGTGGAGCTGTCCATTCTCTTCATCATTAAAACCTCTGCTCTAGCCCACCATTTTCTCCTTCTGCTCGACATTCTCTTGGAGCTACTGCTTGGAGCTACTGCCCGCAAGTTGATGCCTGTATTCTGTTCGTCATTCTGTTGGAGCTACTGTCCTTCTACTTCTGTTTGCCATGAAGAAGTTCCATGCTACCTCTGTCTTCTCTGCCTATCACTTGATGTGAGCTCTTGACATTACATTGTGGTGACTTCTTCATGTGATTGCTCCAAACTTTGGTGAAGACTTCCCGAGCTAGATGTGAGTTCTCTGATACTACTTTGACACACTCCACTACAGTGATCTCTCTGATTAGTGCATTACATCGAGCTTGATGTAGACCACTTTACATCAACAAGTGACTTCTTCAACATTGCTTATTCGATTGGTGTTTGAATTACTTCGCATTGATTGACTTCCCGATTGGTCATGGTACCTGAGGCTTCTACTTCAACATTGGTGACTCTCCTTTCGGCATTTTAAGAGTCATCATTCCAATTAGCTACCCCATGGACTTCACCGACACATATTTTGGGCCATTCCTACCTAGCGCTTTATTGACATCATCATCGACTCGCAGGGATGTGCACACATGTGCCTTAGCTACTTGGAGGACATCTCTTACTTCTATGAGATCTATTTTTATTATTACTACATGCTTGATGTTATTTTGGGGTCCTCTGCCCTAGGTAGTCTCCCTAAAATGATATGTATTAAGAATTTTTTGTTTTCGTTGAGTCTAAAGGTCCTCTGCCTTGGATAGTCCTCCTAAAAAGATGTATTGGTTTTCCTATTTTTTGGTGTGTGGCTTCCTAACATGTCCTGTTATGAAGCCAAGGGGGGATGTACTATGGGAGCCATATGTATTGGTGGCTTTGATAGGTCTCATTGTTGTTAGGCCTAGCCGAGTTCCAAGATGGTGTATTCCTAGACCTATGAGCTCGTCATGTAGCCATGCTATAATGTGAGCCTCTGAGCATGTTGAGTCTCAAGCCATGAGAGTGCTTGGATCAACCTTTGAACATGCTCAGATTTTAGCCTTTGAGTTACATGGGGTGCACAGTTTGATGACTGTCATTGTCATGTTCTGTTCTTGGTTCCATTCTAGTAGTCTCTCACCTTGCCTACATGGGGGGGTGTTGGAATATGAAGCCAAAGTGAGTCTAAAATGAGTGTTCTAGGTGTGTTTTAAAGTCTAGTGAGTCCTAGACATGCCACATGTCATATTGGGAGTTATCCCATATACACTATGGCTTTCTAGAGTCTAGTGTCACACTATATAGTGTTGTACTTGTCTATTGTCTACTATATCAGTCAACATCAAGCTCTTTGGTATCATGTGAGTACTTGTCCATTGCTTTCATTTTCTTTCCATTTCATTTCCATTATGCTTGTTATCCTTACCACTCTCCCTATTTTTGATGTTGCAAGCATTTGGCCCTGCCAAGGCAGGGTTCTATTGCATTCTTATTCTAGCCTTTCCTTTGATCTACCTCCTAGGGCTTAACATGACAAGGTAGAATTCCATTCCAGTCTTATTCTAGCCTTTCCTTTGATCTATCTCCTAGGGCTTAACATGACAAGGTAGAATTCCATTCCATTCTTATTCTAGCCTTTCCTCTGCTCTATATCTTGGGGTTTAGCATGCCCCTCTTCTTGTAGTTGATCCATCCTTGGATCAAGTTGTGCAGAGAAGGCCTATTGCCAGCATGGATTATTGCATGAGGGAGTGGTGGTCAAAACGTCCTTGTGAAATTATGTAGAAAGGGAATCGAGGCTCCAAAAAACATGTCATGCATAGTTGATAGTTCTACTCACTCACCCTACTAACTCAAAAAAGATCGGTTTCATTCCAACCCAGTGTAGTGCTTGGTGAAGATGCTCGCTCTTGCAATTCTAAGATAGGGGTGTTTGAGTCCTGTTTGAGTGTAGAGCATGTGCTAATAATTACCACCCGGAGGTTGGGGCTAGCTAATAGGAAAGAACTGTGTGATGATGGGAGAATACTGAGTTAGAACCCACACTTAATACTTAGTGGAAAATCACAACAAGTGAAACCAAGGAGATAATCAATTGCTCATTCATTGAATCAAAGTCACTTTTTACAACCAAGCTACCTCGTCTTGCAAGGAACACTCCCTAAACTTTCACTTAGGTCAGAGGAAGAAACTCAGCACATTGCTCTTGCTCTTCTCTTCCTCACTTGTTACAACTTTTCTACCTAAATAACAACCTTCTAATTGCATGTGTGCTCGGTGAGCCCTACTCGCCGATAGGTCAATTTGCTAGAATCAACTACACCTCTTGCTACTATAAAGTAGTTGCTCAACCACCTCCACCACTTCTTTCCCCCAATTGAGGTTGATGCTCAATGTTGCAAGGAGGTGAGTCTTCTTGGGATTTTGTATGAGATGGCTGAGCACACCAGCTACATAGGATATGTCTGGTCAAGTGATAGTCGAATAAATCAAGCTACCAATGAGCTGTCTATACTGTAGAGGATCTAAAACTACAGAAGTGTCAAGTAGTGACAGCTTGATATTGCATTCCATTTGAGTAGGGAGTGGCTTATAGGCATGTAGATGAAACTACTTAAGCACCTTTTGAGTGTACTTTCCTTGAGAGAGTGTAATCCTTGTGTCATCTCTCCATATTTCTATCCCAAGAAAATCATGGAGTTCTCTCGTATCCTTCATATCAAACTCTGAGGTAAGCTAACTCTTTGCTTCTGAGATGTGATGTCTGTTGGAACTGGTGATAATTAAGTCATCAACATAAAGCAATACAAGAAGGATGTCTTTTGTAGTCTTTTTGAGATAAAGAGATGGATCTGAATTCGATGGCTAAAAACCCGATGTTAGAAAGTGATGATGAATCCTTGCATTCCATGCACAAGGAGCCTGTCTCAAACCATAAAGTGATTTTAGCAACTTGCAAGACTTTTGTTCCATCTTGGTAATAGCATATCCTAGAGGCATGTAGATTTCCTCATCTAGAAACCCATTGAGGAAGTCATTCTTCACATCCATTTGGTGGATGGGCCAATCAAAGTGAGCTTCAAGAGCTATGGCTGTCCTGACAGTAGTCATCTTTGCAACTGGTGCAAAGGTCTCCTCATAATCTGTACCATACTCTTGGGCATATCCCTTGGCTACTAACCTAGCCTTGTATCTATCAACCTCACCAGCTAAGTTGAGTTTGACTTTGTATACCCATTTGCATCCTATGGGCTTCTTCTCTGTAGGAAGATCTCTCAAGGTCCAACTCTAGTTCTTTAGAAGAGCACTGTACTCTTCATCCATTGCATGTTGCCACTTAGGGACTTGCACTGGACATTGAAGGAGGCCATCTCATCAAATTCCATCATTGTGGCCATGAATGCATAGTTGCTCTTGTAGGTCCACCTCTCACGTGTCTTTCGATCATGAGCAAATCTTCTGAGATTGGAAGTAAAACTTTAAGGAATCTTGGTGATGATCATGGTAGTTGTTGTATCCACTATGTCAAGGACCTTCTCTTTGACTTTACTCTGAGTGGCCGAGGAGTGGCCACTGTGGACTGCGTACTAT
Organism: Dipteris shenzhenensis; assembly: GCF_047967505.1. Lineage (NCBI taxonomy): Eukaryota > Viridiplantae > Streptophyta > Polypodiopsida > Gleicheniales > Dipteridaceae > Dipteris > Dipteris shenzhenensis. The sequence goes on from NC_141612.1 coordinate 4,023,765, forward strand.
TTGACTCTGCAGGCAAAGAAAGCTGATGTATCACTGACACTACTGGCTGATACTGACAAAGTATGATGAAGCCTCATCAATGATAACATCCTTGGATATAATCAACTTTTGCTTGATTGGATCAAAGAGTTGATATCCCTTTGACTTTCCAACATATCCAAGAAAAACACACTTGATTGATTTGATATCAAGTTTAGTCCTAAGTGCATCGGGACATGAGCATAAGAAAGAGAGCCAAATACTCTCAAGTGACCAATAGAGGGCTTAGTTCCTATGAATGCCTCTTCTAGTGTCATGTTTTGCAATGAAGTAGTGGGACTCCTATTCATCAAGTACATAGCTGTGCCACATGCCTCGACCCAATACTGCCTCAGAACATTCTTGTCATCAAGCATGCATCTAGATGACCACCCTGTTCTTTTGTTCACCAACCCCATTTTTTTGAGGAGTATATCTGCATGTGAACTGAAGTGTGATGCCATGATGTTTGCAAAAGGCATTGAACTCTTTTGACTTGTATTCACCTCCATTGTCACAATGGAGGATCTTTAGGTACTTGCCAGTCTGCTTTTCTACCAAGGCTTTGAAGTCTTTGAAAGTGTTAAATGCATCAGACTTCTATATTAGGAAGTAGTTCCAAGTCTTCCGTGAGTAATCATCGATTAAGGTCATGAAGTACAAAGCCTTGCCAAGAGATGGTATAGTAGTTGGACCCCATAGATTTGAATGCACAATTCAAAGTACGTCAATACTTTGAGTCAAAGATGTTGGAAAGGGCTATCTGTGTTGCTTACTTGTGCAACAAGCCTCACATACATCTTTTTGAAAGTACAACTATGGAAGCAAAAATGAAAGAGGGAGAAAGAGGAGTGCACACAAGATTACTAACTATACACTAACTAGTATTCCATGGAAATAGGAATATATACATGAACCCCTTACGGTTAGGGTTAGGGTTTGTCCCATAAGCCTCATGGTGCAATTTCACACCTCTCAACACACGCTTATGTTACATGGCTACTGATTAGTTGCTTGAGTTGTCATAGTAGAAGGGTAACTCAGCCATAGTAGGCTTAGGTAGTTATCGTACTTATGCAAGAATCAACCTACACGCTTTGAATATGTTGTGCTACCATGTAGCGTGCTCCTCTACAAAAAGGTTGAAATCTTGAATGGCCTTGTCTTAGATGGAGATACTAGGCTATACATGCTCTAAAGCTTCTTGGCGCATGGAAGACATAGTAAACACTTCATCTACTACTACTGGCTACCAATAAACCCTGTAGCAGGATGGGCATCTCCTCTCTACTTAGAATATGTTGTGGAAATTTTGTGGTAGCTACAGTAACAAGGAGACCTTCATCCCAAAAAATTAGTTCAGCATCCAGGTGTGCACCTCCTTATCTACTACCTCTGCCAAAACTTAGATCTATGCTGATATATTAAAACTGTAGTCCCTTTGTACCGCTTTCTCGGTATATGTCCTCTGACTAGAATGTAGCATTAGCAGTGTTTGGGTTGTGACCCTTTCTAGTCCCTTTTGTCATGAAGTTCCCCCTCAGCCAAGGAATGTTAGCCTGAGTTACTTGCTTGCTTGCTGAAAATTGACTAATGGAGGCTACCAGTTTGTATAGCTCCATGGTGATTGGGTGGTTGTCTGTGAGGTAGGTTGCTGGGATGTTCTTCGGGCACTTGGAGGAGGCAGATAAGTTATTGGAGTTGTTGGTACTTCTCTGGCTTTGCTTGGAGCCACGCATTCTCCTCTTGTAATGCTTCCCCTATGTTACTTTTCTCCTCAAGCATTCTCTTGTTCAGGCACCTCAACTATACTGTGGTCCACCTACTGGTGCTTGCTCGTTGTTGTGACCTGTTGTTGTAATTTCTGTACAACTTGCTATATGTTCACATTTTTAGTAGCTATGGACACCACAGTACCCTCGGCCTTGTTTGTGAGGTCATTTTGATGTTCGAGCTCACACTGCAAGTTGCTATGATTGGTCAGTATGTGCTTGTTGCAATTGAACGTGTGTTGTGAACGGCCCTTATACTGAATTTACAAATGGTTTTAATCAGTGGAACTTTTGACAATTGTAGTCATTTAGAATCTATGCTGCACTTCCCATCAAATCAATAGTTGCATGGATCTTCCTTACTTTAGCATGATGTATCAACATTAATAAGTCCTTAACATTAATCATGCCATGCGACGGCACATGATGCATTTGGTCCACCACAATTAAACAGCTAGCTCTAGCATGCCAGCCTGTGAAAAATTCACCAAGGCATTGTCACAACTGAGTGATTTTACCTTTGGTTCCCTATGTGTGATGAACTTGCTGCTGGTATGGCTTAACTTTGCTTCTATTTTATAACTTGGAAAACACATTACCTTCCAAGTCTGCGAGTTGCACTATTCCATTATCATGAACTTCCACCAATTGACAGGGTCCATTCCATGCTAGCTTAAGATTGGTCTTGATAGCCCCAACTTATCAGTATAGAGTAATACAAGCATACTGTTCTTTAAATTCTTGGGCACAGTATGTCGATCGTGCCATACTTTTCTTTTGCATTGTATTACCGTCTATGACTAGCCGTCTATGACTAGGCAACTTGGAGACGTATCTCATCTAGGTGGCTTAGCTGATCCAATCATCCCTTGATTGCTACTAGCTCACCTAAGTGAGCTTCAAGATCTTTTTAGTTGAGTCAGCTTCACCATTACCACAAGCATAATAAGTAGTGGAAATTGCATGATTTTGAATTCCCTTTTAAGTAGCTGCATCACATCATTAAGAAAATGTGCACCTTGGTCACTGACAAGTTGGAGAGGACATCCATATCAGCATAAAATATTTGCATAGACAAATTTAGTTGAGCTCCAAGTTGAGTTATCTCAGAGTGCCTTAGCTTCCTCCCACTTCATAGCATAGTTAGTGGCAATGAGTATATGCTTGTTTTGCATGAACTTTGCAGGTTTAAAGGACCAACAAAATCCAAACCCCAATGTTGAAAGGCTTTTTAGGGCCTAGAGGGTTGCAAAGGCATAGATTGTTTAGCCAATAACCATTAATTGCATTGACACACATCACACTATGTACATATGGTTTGAGCATCTTTGAGCAATGTCTCCCATCACAAACTTGCTTGTAATACTTTTCAAGTAGTTAACTTGCCTTGAAAGTGCCCTCTTGACAGACCCATGTGATTCTCTACAACACCATTACACATTCATGAGATAACCCCCATAAACGAAGAATCCCATTTGCACATAGTTGGTAGGGTTGTCCACCAATCAGAGTATATTTCCAAGCCTTAAGAGCTGATTTCCTGTGCTTATCTTGAGGCATAGTTTTAGGGAATGTGGCTTGAGACAAGCAATTGACCAACTCAGCATATTCATTCTCATAATAATCAATTGTGAACAAATCAGCATCTAGTAATTCCATAACTCCTTGAGTTTGCTTGGGTGCTAGTAACCTAGATAAACAATCAACGCCCACATGGGTCTTACTTGGTTTATGAATAATCTTGAAGTTGAACTCCTGCAATAGTATCATCCCAACAAACTGAATGATAGTCTTGTTGATAAGATAAAGTAAGGATTAATGATCACTTAGAACATGAAAGTATTTTTGAGTAAATAATGGCTTTAACTTTTGCACAGTAAAAACCATTCCTAGAGCTTCTCGCTCGGTGGTGCTATGATTTTGACTCTGTAGGTGTAAGAAACCTACTAGCATAATATATGGAGAATCCAATCGACCATTTGGCTATGCTAAAATAATACCCAATGGATAGCCAGAAGCATCCACATGCACATAAAAGTGACATCCCATCTTTGTTGTTTGAGAATTGAATAAGGCATTGCTTGGTTTCTCAGATCATTGAAAACCATAGTCAACTCCAAATTCCACTCAAACTTAATATCCTATTTTTTCAATTCATACAAGGGCATTGAAATCTTAGCAAAGTCCTTGGTGAACTTGCAATAGAAACTGTTAAACCCCACAAAAGAACATAATTGAGTTTAGTTCTGAGGTTCAAGCATAACATGACTGAGTAGAATACCAACTTAGACATAGAACACACTCTTAGTAGGGTTCAAAGAGATACCCACTTTTTTGCATCTCCAAAAAACCTTTTCAAGATATCCCAGGTGATCAATATCTAAGGAATACACACAAAAATCATCTAAGTAAATTGCAATGAATTCAGTGAGGTAATCTTTGAAGGTTTCCACCATAAAATTCTGAAAAGTGGATAGGGCATTCCTCAATCCAAACGGCATCACATTGGTAGCATAAGCACCCCACTCTATAATAAAAGCAGTTTTTGATTGATCTTCAGGAGCATGGTAATTTGATTATACCCACTATGGCCATCCATAAATGTGTACATCTCACGGCCTACAACCTGATCTAAAATTCCATTAGTAAAAGGTATGGGAAATGGATCTGGAACTATCTGATCATTTAATTTTTGATAATACACATAGACTTGGAGTTTGCCATTTTTCTTAGGCACAACTACAATAGGAAAAGTCCAATCACTTTGGTCTATGGCATATATAAATCTAGCTTGCAAAAGTTGATCCAACTCAGTCTTGACTTGCTTGGCTAATTGGGATTTATCCTATACCTTTGTTGCCAAATTGGCTTAGCATCTAGGACTAAAGGTATCTTGTGCTGACATATGTGCTGACATAGTTTAGGAGAAACTTCTCTCAAATATTTGAAAGTCCATGCAAACACATCCATATACCTAACAAATAGATCCCTTATCAGTTCAATTTGCTTGGTAGATTGGTTGGCACTTACCACTACCATGCCTAGGTGCTATTGTGTGTTCCTAGATTCAACTCTTGTGCTGGTCCTGGAACTAATTGTTCACTTTTGAGATGTGTGATTGTCATTGGTACTTCAACAATCTCTCTTTGTCTCTCAATGTCTTTCGTAAAATTGCTAAAAAAAAGATCCTTATGTTTAGCAATCTACTCATCATACAGTTTTTGCTTGATGCCAGTAGCTACTTGAAAAACGTCTATCTCACCCTCAGGCAGGACATGCAACTCCATTAACCTAGATTCAACATCATGCAGAAATGAATCTTTAACTTCTAGATTCTTGGCATGACAACAACTTGGAACCTTCCAAGGATTGGATAGTATACACACATCTTGACCTTCTGTCTTGATAGTCATCTCCTCAGTACGCCAATCATGGAGTACTTTTGTACTTTTTAGCCAAGGTCTCCCCAATAAAATTGGGTAGGCATGCTTCTCCATAGCAATAACAATAAGACTAACTGTATAAAAGATGTGGCCTATTGAGATGACCACATCTTGTAGCATACCCTTAGGATCAACAAGTCATTGATCTACCATAGCACTCGGAATGGTGATGGTTTATATGAATTGAACTTTAGTCTTTGGGAAATTTCTTTAGAAATGATGCTCACTCCTGATCCTCCATCCACTATTACACTTGGTATAATCTCCTTCTTAATCTTGATAGTGATGACTAGAACTTCTTCATCCACAACTGGTGTATCCATCACAGCCATGGTGGCTAAGGTTTGCACCTCTTGATTTGCTCGGTGGATTCCTTGATCTGCTGAGCAAAGAGTCACAACAGTATGGAGCTATTTGCATCAGCTCAACAAAAGTTAGACTGACTTGCATGTTCTTGAACACTTCCCATGCTTGGGCTAGTTCTACACTAGTTTCTTGTGGCATAACATATTTTGCTTCTTTAGTGCTAGATCTTGAGGGTTCTCCTTTCTCGGTAACCAAGTGCTGGAGTTGCTCAGTCATTTCAACTATTGGTGCTTTTCCTTTCAACTCCCTCGCAATCTTTGTTGCCAACTCTTCTGTGCCTTCCAATTAATGTCCTTACCCAAAGTGTCAGTGTCTTCGGATGTTGTCACTACCCCTTTTGACCAAGTAACTACTTGAGCATCAACTATTTTTGGCAATATAGCTACAACTGCTAGGCATTCTGGATCTACCTCTTTCCTTTCCATGTTATTCTTTAAGAATTTTAAGTGTTCCTCCCAGAATGGACAATTAGAGAGCAAATGATTTTCTCTACAACAAAAGCACTTAATTATAGACGAATCATTCCTCTATTTACCATTCTTACCTTTATCCTTCTACTCAGGATGTGGAGGTTTGCCACTTAATGCTTGATTATTAGTTGTGATTGGGTTGCTGACACTTGTCTATTCTTGCCATTAAACCAGGAGTTTGAGTCATTATGGCCAAACTTGGTATAGGTATTGCAATACTTAGTTTTGCATTCCTCTTCCACATTTCCACCTCTAGAGCACTTGTTACACCACTTCTCATTGTTACTTGGTTTACCATGAATGCCCAATCCTTTTAAGGCCTTCTTTAGCTTGGTTTTTAGCTTATCCTTCTTGGATGGAGTCTCCTTAGTGTCACTCTCAGTATCCTTTTTCACTTTGTTTTTCAAACCCTTGCTTTTTTCCAAAGCAATAGCTTGGTTTAGTAGGTCCTCATTTAACTATCTCTACCTTATGCAAATCAACCTGTTTATAACCTATGATCAACTAGGATTGCATAGACTTGTCATCCAAAATTGCACTCAACTGATTAATAAGAGCCCTCATCCTAAGCACAAAGTCTTGGATGGACTTGACTTTATTTTTCTTTAATTCACTAACTTTGTGTGCCTGTGCAAGAAAGCTTCTGACATGGCATACCAACCAGGGAAATACCCAATTGGAAACTGATTGAACCACCTTTGAGCATTCTTGATTAAGGTACATGGCAAATAGTCCATATATTCTTCATCTGTGGTTGCACCATTGATATGGTAGACATGCAAGAAACACTGCAAGTGATTGTAAAGGTCTTTATCATCTGTGCCTTTAAAATTTTGGAATTTACCTTGATATTGGAGCTAAACTTGAACTTCTCCACCCCAAAACCAAAGTAGGTGGGTCTCCCACTCAAAAGAACTAACTCGCTCATTGTCACATTCCTGATTATGAGATCGATGTAGACTCCTAACTCAGTTGGTACTATCCTCAAGCCTTAAGGGTAGAATCAAATGTATAGTTGTTGACTGATTAGGTTCTCTATATGTTGTGAGAGGAATTTGGGCAAACTATGTTACTTTCTCTTCATTGACCTTGCATCTATGGTGGAGTCTCTCTCCATCAGAAGCATGCCTATCTCATGATGATGGATCCTTTGTCCATCTCATCACTCTCTAAGTTGGTCTTCACATTCATTTTGTTGATCCACTGAGGAGATGGCCATCCGTTCAAAATCTAAACTTTCTGTAGACGAGTGTTTAGATTCCATTTGCCATGATGGGCCTTCACCCACCAATATTCTAGGATGCCTTGGCCTGACATCATTGTATTGACCTTGTGGCTCTACATAGTAGTCAGCTTTCACCCTTGGGGTGGTGTAGCCCAGTCTCTCTTCTTGTGCTCATTGCTCTTGTTGGACAGTTGCCCTGCCAGACTCCTTTGAGCATTGAACTCTGGTTCTACCCCAAGACTCTGCCTCACACAGTTGGATGTAGCCGCTTCCTCAGGTTTAAATATTATTCATGTCTAGTAGTGTATCTTCTTCTTCTCTCTGAGCATGTGTCAGCCATTGCTTAAGTTAAAAAGCAATTGAAGAGAAACCTGATTGCTCTCTGCATTCCACACCTCAGTCTTCAAGCACTCTATTGATTGATGTTAGTCACTTGGAGTCACTTGAACAAATTTCCTATAGTAACCCATGATTCCCAGCAACTGTTGTGCTTCATCACGGGTCACCATAAACTCTCTCCTTTTCCACACTAACACGAAGCTTACCGACTTGGTTCTCTAAATTTCTTACCAAGATAGCTTGTCAACTCGCAATTCCCTTGACCTTTCCTAGTGGGATTGCCAAATGTTGACGGTTCTGTTCACTTGCCCTGCTAGCTTAGAAACGCTTGGTTTCATTCCCATCCCCATGCAATGCTCAGTGAAGAACCATGTGATGATGGGAGAATACCAAGTTAGAACCCACACTTAACACTTAGTGGAAAATCACAACAATTGAAACCAAGGAGACAATCAATTGCTCATTCATTGAATCAAAGTCACTTTTTACAACCAAGCTGCCTCGGTTTGCCAATGAACACTCCCGTTGGTTGGAGGAAGAGAACTTGGCACACCAATCTCTCTCTTCTCTTCCTCACATGTTACACCTTTTCTACCTAAAGAACTTCCTTCTAACTGATTGTGCGCTTAGTGCATCCACCGCTACTTGCCGAAAGTTTGATTTGTCGGAATGAACTGCACCTCTTACTGCAAAATGGGTGCTCGATCGCCTCCACCACTTCTTGACCTGAGCTGAGGTTGATGCTCAGGTTAGCCTAACCCAGGGCTAACATGCATGTCCTCATATGTTCATATGTGATGTGCATGGAGATTTTGAACTCAAAGGTACATGCATATGACATGTTTGAAACTGGTCCCTTCATCCATGCTGAACATGATCTCGTGGTGGACATATTTCTCTGTTCAAGTGTTGGGTGCTTCTCCGAAACGTCCTATAACAAAATGATAAAAATGATCAAGAGGTCGAAGTAGTGGATTGAGGGGACCACTGCTAGATTAGGGACTACTTCATACTTGTTGATGTAGTCCTTCATTTGTGTTATAAGGCTGAAAGTAGTGCTGACTAAAGTAGGGACTGCTTCATACTTGTTGATGTAGTCCTTCATGTGAAGATAGTGGGAGAGAGGGAAGGAGTCTCACTTGAGGCTTTCTCACAAGCACAATGGGGGAATACACACAAAGGTGGAGGCTGAAAACAGTTTTCCTCTTCTTAGTTGTGTAAGCCAAAAGGACTCTAGTACAAAGAAATAGAAGAACCCTATATGTGGGTCTTAAACCAAACTCAACTAACTAAGGTGGCATACTAACTGAGCCACGAACTAGTGTAGATAAGGATAGCTGTCATCCAGCTATTATTCGTGTGCAGTGTACCAACCGCATCTGTAGCTAACAAGTCGGTGACATAAATGCACAACGGTCACCTTGGCATATCGCGAGTGGAGCTCGATATCTCAACACTCCCCCTCGAGCTCAATCCCAATTCTTGCACACCAAGCAGGTCTCTGAACTTGCGCAGCTTCTCTACACCCAATGCCTTCGTGAATATGTCAGCTACCTGATCCTCTGTGCTGACATAAACTAGATCAATAAGACCTAGTAAAACCTTCTCCTGCACATAGTGATAATGCACCTCAATGTGCTTTGTTCTAGCATGATAGACTGGGTTATTTGCCAAGTGTATATTGCTCATGTTTTCATAATAAATGACAACTGGCCCATCTGTAGACTGATGCATATCATAGAGTAGCTTATGCAACCAAGATACCTCACATGTAGCCATTGCTGCACCCCTGTACTCAGCCTCTGTGCTCGACAAGGCAACTGTAGGCTGTTTCTTGCTACTCCAAGTGACTGCAGCACTCCCAAAAGAGAACACATATCCACTGGTAGATCGTTTATCAGAAATACTACTAGCCCAATCAGCATCAGTGTATCCATGCAACTATATCTGAACCCCAGCCTCATAAAATAGTCCATACTGCAATGTGGACTTCACATACCTGAGTATGTGTCTAGCCGCATCCAAATGCGGTTTCCTTGGAGCCTGCATAAACTGACTTACCAACCCAACAGCATAGCTCAAATCTGGCCTGGTAATAGTCATGTAAATCAAACTTCCTACTATGCGTCTGTACATAGTAGGGTCTTCCAGAAGCTCACCTACATCTGCGCTTAGCTTCACATTCTGCTCTAAAGGAACTGAAATAGGCTTACAGCCTGTCATCCCATATTTGGACAGCATGTCTAGTCCATACTGCCTCTGCAAGAGCTGTATCCCACTTGGTGATCTAATCACCTCAATGCCCAAGAAATAACGCAGCTCTCCCAAATCCTTCATCTCAAACTTCTGCCTCAATAGCATTTTCACATGAAGGATATCTTCATCACTATCACCTGTGATGATCAAATCATCAACATAAATGACAAGCAGCATAATCCCTTTCTCTGTTTTTCTCACATAGAGTGAGAAATCTGCCTTGGAAATTTGAAAGCCAATAGTGACAAGATACTGTCCTATCTTGTCAGACCATGCTCTAGGTGCTTGCTTCAAGCCATACAAGGCTTTCTTCAACCTGCAAACAGGATGAATAGCATGAACATAACCTGCTGGCTGCTCCATAAAGACCTCTTCTTGCAAATCACCATGCAAGAAGGCATTCTTTACATCCATCTGATGTAAAGACCATCCCTTTGATGTAGCCATAGCAATGGCTGCTCTTACGGTTGCCATCCTTGCAACCGGGCTGAAAGTTTCTTCATAATCAATGCCATATGTCTGTGCATACCCCTTGACAACTAATCTTGCCTTGTATCTATTCACAGAACCATCTGCATTGTGCTTGATCTTATAAACCCACTTACAGCCAATTGCATTCTTGTCTTTAGGCAAAGGCACCAATTCCCATGTAGCATTTGCATCCAAGGCATCCATTTCTTCATCCATGGCTTTCTCCCATTTTTCATTTCCCATGGCTTGCTCAAAAGAAGTGGGTTCTGGTTCCTGTACCACTTTGACCATATAGGCATAGTGAATGGCTGTAAATCCATCATATTTCAGCCTATCCACAGGACACCTAACCCTGGTAGACCTGCGCAAAATAGGCTTACTTCTCTCAAAACATCCCTGGTCTTCCTTACTCCAGGTGTAACAATAGAAGGAATACCCAACTCATCATCAATGCTCTGCTCTGAGCCACTGGATTCACCATCCACATAAGAGTGACCTGCATTCACATCAAACATGATCTACCTTCTCTTTTCCTTTTCGTGATACCTGCGTACCACTATCTGCATTGCTTTGAGGAGATTCTCCTGATCTCAATCTACCTGTCCATGGCGAAGTATGTGAAACATTGCTAGAGGACACTGCAGGTCCACTGATATTTTATGATTGCTGCTGTGAATTTTGTGCAGCATTACCATTTTGTGCATCTACATCAATCATCACATTTACTGGTTTATACCAGCTGCTCATCTCATCAAAAACAACATCTCTGCTCACTGTGAACTTACGCGTAGAAGGGTTATAGCATCTATACCCTTTCTACTATGTAGAGAATAACCAATAAAGATGCACTTCTCAGCCTTTGGATCCAACTTGGACCTCAACTCATCTGGCACATGAACATAGGCAATGCAACCAAAAATTTTCAAATGAGAAATGTCTGGTTTCCTACCAGTATACATCTCCTCTAGCGTCATGCCATGTATTGTTGCAGTGGGAGTCCTGTTCATTATATAAACTGCTGTAGCAACTGCTTCAGCCCAATAATAATCTGGTACATCTTTTTCATTTAGCATGGCCTGAGATACCTCTCCAATATGCATGTTTTTCCTTTCTGCAATTCCATTTTGCTGTGGGGTATGACTGCATGAATATTGCTGCTTTATGCCATGCTCCTGCAAGAACCTTGCAAACTCATTTGAGAGGTACTCTCCCCTTCCATCTGACCTTAAGGCATTTTATTTGCAGGCCTGTTTCTTTTTCAACCATAGCTTTAAAAACTTTGAAGTGCCCAAACACTTCACTTTTCTTTTTCATAAAAGACACCCAAAGTTTTCTGCTGAAGTCATCAATAAATGTGACAAAATAGTGACAGCCTCCAATAGATGCAGCTTTAGTAGTCCACACATCAGAGTGGATTAATTCCAATGGCTTTTTACTCTCTTGAACATGCTTAGGAAATGGTTTCCTTGCCTGTTTTCCAAATTGACAGGCTTCACACACCTTATGCATTTCTGCAACCTTGAATTTAGGCAATCCTGCAACAATATTTTGGGCCTGCATTGATTTAAGTCGCTGTACATTAGCATGACCAATGCGTTTATGCCAGATATCAATATCTGCAACTACACCGGTCCCATGTGCAAACATTGCTGCACTCAATTCAGGCATGTCCGCATCCAGCGTAAACATCTTGCCCTTCTTCTTTCCTTTTGCTATCAAGCGACCATTATTTTTCATATCCTCAACAAAGCATCCATGAGGATTGAATCTGACCTGCAAGCCCTGCTCAACCATTTGACCAACAGAAACCAGGTTCTTGGTGATGTTCGGGACATGAAATACATCAAACAAGTATTTCTTTTTCCCATCCTGCATAGACAAAGGAATTTTGCCAATGTGCACAATAGGATGTGCAGTATCATCACCAGTCTCCACAAATCCTGGTTTTTTCCATTTTCCTTGCATCGTGCATCCATTCAGCATGACCTGTCATGTGGTTTGATGCACCTGAGTCAACATACCACACATCATTGCTTTCTTCTGCACTTGTCACAGAATTTGTCATATGTTGTACCATAAACAAACGCTCATTTCTGTCATCACCCTATCTACTAGAGGATGCATAATTGCCTTGCTGCAATTTTCCATTCATAATGTCATTCTGCTTTTTGTAGCAATCTTTAGCCATATGCCCCATTTTACCACAGTAGTAGCATTCAACATTGCTGTTTGCATTTTGGCCTCTCTGCCATCCACCACGACCTCTTTGGCTCCCCCTGCCTCTAGAGTTACCATGTCCTCCTACATGGGACTGGTTTTCTTGAGTTTGCTGCATATTTTGATTTCTACCATGGCCTCCAGATCGGCCTCCTCTACCTCTGCCTCTACCCCTTCCAGCATTTGAGTAGAAGACAGTTTCTTTTGAGTTTCCTCCTGAAGAAGATGCACCACCATTTCTCTGCTCTTCAGAAATTAGAAGAGCAATCAACTCCTCAAAATCAGGAAATTTTTCACGGACTGCAATGGATGTCCGGAACTGTGCATAATCCTTTCCTAGACCCAAAAAGTAATCAATTTAAGATTGAGAATCTTTGGGTTGGATTTGAAGTCCCTAGTCAATGACTATCTCGATAAACTGTCCATTTGCCTACCTTGCATGCTTCCTTTACTTTTGGTGGGTTCATTGTTTCTTTATTTGAGCTGGATTGAATTGAGCTCCTCAGATATCCAAATATTTGCACCCTTTATCTTATGTGTTTGTCAAAGGATATTAACTCTTGCTACCTTCCCTTAAAAGTAGACTTGTATTTGTGTGCCATTTCACTAGTATTGCATATATCATTTTTGTCCCATTCACTTTGTGGTACTTACTTTTTAAGACATATGATTATGCCATTAATGTCTTTCTCCTTGGCATCATGAAGGTAGCCATCTTTCAATCCCCCAATGCACAAGATCGTCTTATTTCATGCTTTGGTTTCTTGGTCTTTTACTTCGACATAGAGATCCACTATATTGACTTTGTTGCTGGCATCAATAGCCATTCCTTGCTTGATTGATCTCACTTGGTTGGTGATCAGATCCTTAACCATGGAGACAAATATCAATGCTGGTGGAGTTGCATATTGTACTTATGCATGACCTCTGTAATAATTTCCTACTTTCTGTTTTTCTCCATATCCTCTACACTTCCCTCCTGAAGGCTGCAAGCTGAAGTTTGAGCTCTTTGATTTTTTTGTTGCAAATAATAGATTTGCTCCTATGGGTCTAAGATGATCCTTTATCTGTGTGTCTCTTTGCATAAGGAGTGGGTGTCGATAGGGCTACAATGGTTGAGTACAAGGGCTTGTGTACGAGTGTCGATAAGGGAAATGACTTCGTCTTGGGCAGCTCCATAATGACCTACATAGATCTAAGTGCCCCTTTGTTAGACCTAACCTCCTGGTTGGGCCAAACCTAAAATGACCTAATCCTAATTGTCTATGAATTGGAGTGTGGGGGCAACCTATAAAGTTGGTGGCCCTAAATAAAATCCTATTGGCCTTCTGTATAATGGATCCATTCCAATCATTTAATCTATATTCATTAACACTCACCAACTTGGAAGAAACAAAACCTTCTAAAAATGCAAAACATAGGTAAAGCATAGGCTTTGAGAGCTTGAACATGATGATGTTTTTCAATGCTTCCCTAATTATGATCAAGGGTTTAAAAGGATGTATCCTTGGCAAGTGAATAAAGTCCCCCTAAGGTGGGGTCCCATCATGAGTAATTATTATAATTGCTTATGCTTTTTGAGATTTCTTCCATATTTTGTAATTCAATTTGTGAGATTTCTCTTTATGGAAATGGTAAAGTGAATTATTATCCATGAGGAATCACCTTCATGCTTTGATTAATTATTATCCATGAGGAATCATCTTCATCCATGAGTAATTATTATAATTGCTTATGCTTTTTGAGATTTCTTCCATATTTTGTAATTCAATTTGTGAGATTTCTCTTTATGGAAATGGTAAAGTGAATTATTATCCATGAGGAATCATCTTCATGCTTTGATTAATATGTACACAAAAGCATTACTGTGTGCACTCATACATAATGGGATCCTACCCATGCACATCAAAAGAAGGTATGTGTAATCATGATTATGAATTCTTATTCAAGGAAATGGGCTTATGAACAAGTTTAATTACATGTATGTGATTCATATAACTACATGGATCTAATTAAGGTACATTAACTAGGGTTGGGTTTACTTGCATCTCTAGCCAAACTAGTAACATAGCGCTATGATTGGATTGGAACTCTTCTATTGCATTATGCATGCTTGGGGAAGTGTGACCAAGATGGCATGGGAAGATTTCTTCATCTTTTGTGGGAGTAAAGACAACATAAAGGAGATCACCAAACCCATAACCTCAATCATCTTTGAGTAGCCAAGACTATTTTCCTCTCCCCCCTTTCACCACCACTTGCGCAATTGCTAGCCTTTCCAAGTGATGCAAATAAGAATTCATCAATTCATGCAAACTTCTACTTGAAACCCGAGGTAATGATCCATTCCAATTAGTTTTAAGAAACTCATGGCCTATCTATGTCCTCTAGATCCCTTGAGGTGGACCAATGTGCTTCAAGGTCTCTTTTAGAGCTACAAGTGCCACTAAGATCAATCAAAAACTCTAATTCATTGCAAGCTCCAAATCAAGAGTACCCATAATTATTACATCACAAAACAATCAATAATAATTGACGCAAATGACAATCGCTCAAGCTGGATAAGAATTGGAGTGTCAATGAATAATAATGCACTCAAATTGCAATGAAAGGCTTTCAAGTGTTGTGCAACAAAAGATTCACCACCCTAAAGTAGGGAATCCTCCATACCTTAACAGGATCAAAAATTGCTAAGGTGAAGTCATTTACAAAAGTGTCATGTTGCGATTGACTTCTAAAAAGAAAATATTTGGACAAGCACATAGCTCACTCTCCATCTCCATCACAAGTACACACTCACACGTTCAAAGGGCTCATGGAATCTTTGTATAGTAAGTCTACCAATAAGACCAAATTGTGGTTCTATGCAATTGCACCTCACTTAGACAACTTGAAACAAAGGCAATTATGATCGAGTGACCAAGCAAGAACCAAAAGGGTGATCAATGTAGAAGCAAAGAGCTCATCTCTTTTTAATTCCACTAACATTGATAAAAGCGAAGAAAAAGTGCCAAAAATTGGGGGATCATGAAGTGCAAGAGGCACCAAGTGCCACAACAATGAGCAAGAAATCCTTTAGGAACCAAATACTTCAACATAGAATCCATCAAATAAAAGCAATAAAAAACAAGCAGCTGAAGCATTGGCTCATAGAAGCCAACGTGTCAACAATAGAACGATGGGACGATGCAACGCTTAGCAAGTTGGAGCAAGCAAGCAAATAACCAAAGCAATGAAACATCGTCGATGAACAATACTTCAGCTTTGCCCCACCACACCACTGACCAACCCCAAGCAGCCCAAGTAAGACTAGTTTGGTCAAGTTCTGGGAAGTGCACTCGGAGTGGTGCAAGTTCTGCTGCATTGTGGATTTAGCCAAGAACATGGCCCAATTGGCCAGTCATTCAACTGCAGATATCTCAACCAGCAGGGCTAGCTTCTTAGCATATCACCCCAATTGGCCAGTCATTCAACTGCAGATATCTCAACCAGCAGGGCTAGCTTCTTAGCATATCACCCCACCTATTTAGAAGGGGAACATAAGGGAGTACCTGCAGCTGACCTCCAACCGCACAGGTTGAAGAACCAAGGCCAGGTTACAGGAAGACAGCTCTCCTGAAGGTACTTTAAGAATGCACTTTTGTGAATATGTTTCATGTTGTTACTTTCTTGATTACTGAGTATGAGACACTGAAGCAGAAAGCTCTCCTTGCTGTAACTCCAAGTAGCACATGCAATTTGGTCAATTGGTCGAGATCAAACAAAAATAGCACTACCCCAAAGAAAAGAAGATAAGGCAGTTAAGCTGGTGCAGCAGTACTACAGCAGCGAGGCACAACGCACACAAACAATCCAATATGCTACTCACTACTAGTCCTCGACATGGAACTCCCTCACTACTGACGGACAAGGATGGGTTAATGAAATCTCTTTGTCATCATTGTTCCCATAAGTAGTTTAGTTACTCACGTCAGGAAAGGCACTTTGCTGGCAAGAACTTCGACCCAAGTTGATATCGTAATCTTGCACGAGGGAAACCCCACGATGCAGCAACATTTTTAAAATGACAGACACAAGTATGTTTTAGTGCATAAAAGCAATCCCTAGGATCAGCAGCTTCAGGCCCATGCAATGCTGTCTATGGAGATG
The DNA here is from genome assembly GCF_047967505.1 of Dipteris shenzhenensis. Taxonomy (NCBI): domain Eukaryota; kingdom Viridiplantae; phylum Streptophyta; class Polypodiopsida; order Gleicheniales; family Dipteridaceae; genus Dipteris; species Dipteris shenzhenensis. The sequence goes on from NC_141612.1 coordinate 4,040,491, forward strand.
TCAAGATCAAAGCCCAACCAGGCATGCAGTTCCTTCAACCACTGCAAATCTTCCATATGTACAAGAATTACTCCGAGGTCAAGTGTCGAGGATGGGGTACCAGCTTAGAATATTTTCTTAAAACAATCTATCTGATTTCAGGTTTCCCAAGCAAAATGTGGCAATCTCCTGACATTGACTTAGAAAGAATTGAAAGATAGAACACTTCTTGCTCTGCGGCTGCTACGAGGCCTTTTCAGCTCGGGAGACCATTGTTGAGGAATTTCTTGTTCTCCATTTAAGCTTTCCCCTGCTTGTGAATCTCGAATACAACTAGAATCCCAGTCTGTGGCACACTTTGGACACACCCTTGGTACCTACACAATGAGAGATCCATCGGCAGTGGCAACATACATGAGAATACAACTACAGCATCTCAATCATACATGCTCTAATGTTTTGATTAAAATCATCATAAACCATATACCTGTGGGCGGCGGAATTTAATCTTCAGGCAGTACTCATGCATACGCACTGGGCAATCTTCATTTTGGCAGGATTGTGCCTGATCAACATTACAGAGTTTGAAAACTATCAAATTAGGTTGACAAAAAGAAAAACCACAACAAATGTAGTTACTGCCTAAACTTGCAACTTTAGGCGTTTGATTAAGATGAAGTATCTCAGAGCACAAGTAGTGTTTGTATTAGCGTGATGAAAAATTGTTCCCTCTTTATTACCGTCTGGCACTTAGTTTCTGAGCATACCCTGATGCCTGCCTCGTTGCATACGTCGCAGAATGGTACATCATAGTTCTTAAAAACACTCCACAACTCCAGAAAAGACCGCACTCCCAAAGCCACCGTGCCATGTTCAGGGTTACTCAACCACTGATCTTGAACGAGGTCAGACAAGGTTTTCTCCTTCTGAGCCAAGTTAAGATTCGAGGAAACCACAGACGTCTGTGTTGCAAGTTCTCCATTCGGTTGCTGTTCATTCTACGATCCAGTATCTGCTAAATCAGTGACAGTGAAATTGTTCATGCAGAAATGAGAAACATGGAAAGCTAGTAAACGATTTATTTAGCCATGTTTGAGGCTCACAATCCGACTCCATAAACCATGAACAATTTCCCACCTGAACCTCGAGTCGTAAATTCAAAGCTTGAATGGCAGATATTTTCCCTGTCGATGATGATTCTGAAATGATTGCTTCCAGCTGCATGAAACATGTGTACAATACACAAATATTTTCAGCTCTCCAATTTTCTTGGCTGGATAGCAAGCAACGCAGATCGTGTTTATGACAAGGTCGAACACAGCTTAGATACAAGACGGACGCACCCAAAGATTATAAATACTTTCAGATTTCCGTACTAACCACGGCCTTAAAGAAAGCAATTTGAGCATGGGTAAAGCGCGTGCCCATCTTAGCCTGTTCGTTTCCCACTTTGTTCACAAGCCCGTAGTACAACACACCATCATATTGATTTCTGCCAGCCCTTAGCTCCATTTGAACGAAGTTCATTTCTTTATTGATTGTGGTTACAAGTTGGGCGAAATCGCCATTTCCTGCGACAGCAAAAACAAGATTTAACCAAGACTGTAAAAACGAGGGACCGAGAGGACGCAAGAATCAAGGGAAAACACCGATTTTGAAAGTACCTTCACGAAATAAAGCTAGGAACATCGCCTTGGCGTCTGTCTCTGAGAGGGGGCCTCTTGTCATGAGAGCCTGAATGAAGGCGTGATGTCGATGGTCCAGCTTTGCCATGATGCGGTAAAGAGACAACCGATTGGCAAACCCTAAAGAAAATCTTCACGCGTTTCTGTGAGTGTAGCACTCTTGTTCTCCCCTTCCCTGCCTACCTCTTGTCCTCCCCTTCTCTCAAATCAAACTGCACTCTTGTCTTCCCCTTCTCTTTCCCCGCATGCACACAGAAGTCCGGCAGGACTTCTCACCCTCCAATTCTATGCCCCTCAACCCGCCAAATTCAAAAACCAAAGTGCAAACAAAATTTTTGAATCTAACAACACAACCAGGTGGGGGAAAACACAAACTTCCCAGCCCCCCCAAAAAAATCAAAATATGTGATGTGCAATCCTAGTCATGCATGGGCAAGCAATTTTTGGAGCAACTTGATAGCACCTCCCAATTGAGTGCCTTGGCATAATCCGCATTGCGGGATTTGAATTCGAGACCTGCAGAGCCAAGAGTGACAGCCTTACCAGCTTGGTTTTTTGGTGAAAGAGTGCTTGAGCAAATATTATGTAAAGAGTCGCCCGCCCTCTTATGAACACAAGCGTAGACGGACAAGCATCCTTTAATCAGAGATTTTTGGGGCTTTACCCGTCCGCGAACGAGTGTGAAACCCCCCCTTTATAAGGGCTTGGTTGAGAAAGGGACCAAGTCCTCAACTGTGTGATGTTCAAACAGGGTGGACAGTCAGCCAAAGTTCGTAATTGGCTTCTCGTTTCTTGACCAATGCTTGGGTGGGGGATGGGTGCTGGACAAACGCTCGTTTTGCCAAACATGTCCCACACCCTTGCAATATGGATAGCATCCACCCCGTCTTAACCCAGCCTAATGTAGTGGCAATTTTGTTAAGTTGTATGAGTACCTTATCTCTAATGGCTTTATAATGCAACACGGACGAGAAAATCACATTATAACATATTTCCAAAACATATAATAAATTTGGGGGGAGGATACTTGAAAAAGTAAGCATATCATATATGTGTCAAAACTTTAAGCTCATTGCTGTCAAAAATCTAGAGCTGAATAGCAAGGTAATAGCCATAAGAAGGACAAAGATCTTAAACAATGACTGAGTCTAACATAGAATGTGTCCCTAGAGCTTGCTATTCTTTTATAACAAAAAACAAAGAAGCAATCATTTGAGATCCTTTTAGAAAATCGACGTTCATCTTACATTTCCTCGAAAGACACCTTTTATTCTTGGCCCTATTAGCAATCTACACATTTTGTTGACCCTACACTGCACTCAATCAAATTATATTTGACGAGATACTTCAATGCACTCAATCAAAGTATATGTGACTAGATACTTCAATCTATTTGCGTGTGTGAGTAGTGGCATAACACCTATATATATAGTCAACTTATGAGAAATTTAGAACATGAGAATATGAAAAGAAGTAGTTGGAGTAGCGCATGTTAGATATGCTCAATGCCCCACCCTCTTGGTAACCACCAGTGGTCCAAGGTGCTCAAGTTGTAAGGCCCCCATATGAGGAGAAGCCATGTGTGAGCCCGAGACACTGGATGGATCCTGACTTACATGTTAGATGAGGTCTATCAATGAGACCGTTGATGGTAGAAAGGTGATCTATGTGAGTCTAGCCTATGGGCTAGGCAGGGTAGGTAAGCTAGTAGCACAATGAGGCACATTGTCTTGATTGTGTGGGAGCTCCTTACTCTTGCTGGGGCTTGAGGGCCAACTGGCCCCCACTTGGGGGGTCCCAAGGGGGCCAGTGGCCCCTTTGGTGAGGGTCCGAGGGCGAGAGCCCCCGAGGCAACGGTATAGGGAATATTCTTTGAATATTCCATGGACAGCTGGTCGGTTCCACTGACTAGGTTGACTGGTCGGCTCCACCAACTAGGTTGATTGGTCGATTCCACCAACTACGTTGATCCGACTACCGCCCTCACAACTATAAAGAGGTGACCTTCCCAATCCATTGTACCAGATCAGATCTTCCAGCTAGTAGCTCTTCACCTAGTATCTGTCTAGATCGCCATCTAAGCTCCACTATGGGAGTGCACGAGTGGACGGAGCCATCATCTGTACTACATCAGTATTGAAGGAAAATTTTTTTCATCTCCAGTTTGCTGTGTACTCTCTATTCTTTGTTCAGTTTCTGTTCAGCTGCACCATGTAATTTAACAATGCAAACCTAGCGAGAGGTAAGGCCTTGCCACCATGGTTCTCATATAAGAACTCTCTAAATCGAGCTCTTATTACATGTTTGTTAGGTGGAGACCCGAATTTACTTTAAAATCTTCAATATGGATTGGTAGTCTCTTGAGAGAGATATTAACAAGGTGAGAGAGAAGGTTCATGCTCATGTATATTTGCCATAATGCAAAGAATCCCAAGCAGTTTGGGTAGTGTGTTCACTCCATTCTTGTATTTATTTGATGTATTCTTGTGCACTCTCCCTTAGTGTCCATGCTTCCTCAACAGTATCAATGTGTGAAAGCCTGATTTAGGCCTTCAACTCCTTAATACACACCCTCAATCCCTTACCCTTCTACATCCTCTCCTCTTCCTTCTTCTCTTGCAACCCATTCTACTCCCTCTCGTACCTCATACTTACTTTGTCAACCCTTAAACGTATAGATTAGGACTTCTCAAACCTGACTTTTATATCTACTCTCTCAACCACTAAAGTCATAGATTATGACTTCTTAGACATGACCCCCAAAAGTCAATGAAGGAACTAGCTCTCCACTCTTACCCTAACCTCCAAAACTTAGTAAAGGGACTAGCTCTTTAATCTTATCCTTTGTCTCAACCCTACACCCTTTTGTGAACCCTTTACCCTTTACTAAGCCCTATGCTCCAATAGAGGTGAAATGTCTTTTTTATCACTTTTGTAAAAATTAAGCATGTAAGATTTTTTCCCTTGTACTTTGCTGGATAAATAGGGTTGATGCCCTACTTGTTAGCCCCCAAATGAGGAGTGCAATGGGGCTTGATACTTATAGCAGTATGGGTGACATGGTGCCATATCAGGACATGGAAAGGGTAAGACACAAACTACCATGTGGGCAACACATATGTTGCCACATGGGCAACACTCTAGGATCTAGATTAGGGTTGCTTCTAAGTAGCTATGTGGGTTGCATAGATAGTACACCGATTGGAGCACCAAGGGGACTAGTACAACGATTAGAGTGCCAAGTACTTGGATTGCTATTTCAAGTATAGTATCAGTCAATAGTAATTTATGTGCTAGTCTGTAGTACATTAATAGGTATAGTACTAGTATAATATTGGACAAACATACGGCATTTTGCATTCTTATTACAGGGGTGGGCAAGTGAAAAATTCATAGATGGAAGATTCGGCATGCAGTAACAAGTTATGTATAGGCATGGCAAGGTTAGTCTATGGGCAGGTCAACAAAAATACTAATCTAGGCAACTAAACTAGATGGCTTCTAGCCCAATAAAAGGGTCGCCTTGGTGGGGCACTCATTAGTTTAGTTTGGAGTAGCCCTCACCATATTGGGCACCACTTGGTACATGACTATATGTTGTAGGGGAGTACTCACATGCCTACATGTTGTAGGAGAGTACACATGTGTGCAAGAGGGTGTAGATTAGGAGGACCTACCTCAAGAATTTAGTGTACACACCAACGTGAGACATGTAGTGATCTAGGAGACATCTACAAGAGGTGGTTCAGTAAATATAGCTGAGTTTGGTGCCCTACCTAAGTGTATGTTTGTTCTTGGTGATGGTACAAATTTGGTATATGAGATTGTTTTTGGCTATACATCTATGTGTTCTTTGAAGTGTTCACTTTCTGTACATGCATGCATATGGTATTTGAAGTAACGTTGTGTGATCTATTCTACAAATATATTTTGCTACATGGGGGTTGATTGTAGCAAGCAACTCTATCTCTAACCTAGTGTCTACGCCTAGATGTTTAGAGAGGATAGCCATGACTTTCAATTCAAGCTTGTGAGAGTTAGAGCCAAGGAGATTGAGGGAGAGAGAGGGGTAGGCAAGGAATGAATGAACATGGAGGGGTTCTGTAGTTGTGTGTGTGTGTGTGTGTGTGTGTGTGAGAAGACTTGACAAAACCCCATTTCATAGTGAAATGAAAACAATTTTGGTAATAGAAACAAAAGAGAAAACTACTATGAGACATTATAAAAAATCGTGAAAAGCACAATTTGCAAAAGACTTATAGAATGCATGACTGTACAAACAAGTTCTGCTTTGATAAGTAGTCATAAGCATCACTTTTATTGAAGCGAGGAGTCTCCATACCTGCCACCATCCAACAATAAAAATGATAAGAACCTTATTTTAACTTAGTTGGGAAGACAGGTGTCATAAAGGGCTCACAATAAAAATAGTTGCTAACGCTATAGACTTATAAAGCTAATTTTTGATATCTAGCTTTAAGTGTAAAAATAATTAGGGTGAGTTTAAGGACAAGTAAATAAATGGCAAAAAAACTTAGTGTATTTAGGTGTGTGAATGTAAAGGAGAAGGAGGAGGGGAGAAATTAAGGAGTAGAGCAATAAATGTAATTTTAAGATGTAGAGCATAAGGGAAGGATAATTTATAAGAAAGAGGAGCTTAAAGGAATTTCAAAGGTATTAAAGAAATAATTTTAAGAATTTAAAAAAAGAAGAAATTTAAAGAAATATTTTTAAAGAAGGAAATTTCAAGAAAATTGGGAAGAATTAGGGAAAATAGAAAGGATTTGAAGGAATTAGGAAAAAAATGAAGCAATATGGAGAGAAAAATAGGAAAAATAGGAAGAGATAGGGAACAATTAGTGAAAATTAGGAAATTAGGATAAAATAAAAGAAATTAGGGAAAAAAAGGGGGGGGAAGAGGAAAAGAAAAACTTAGGAAAAAATAGGGAGAGAGAGGAAAAATAGGGAGAGGAGAAGTTTTAAGGGAGTTGAACGTAGGGAATTTAGGGAAAAGAGAGAGGAGTGATTAGTGAGAGGAGAAAATAGGGAAATTGGAAGAATGAAGGGGAAGTTTAGAGAGAGAGAGACAGAGAGTGGAAACATAAATAAATATTAAAAAAAGGAAATTAGACGAAATGGGGATAAAATTAATAGGAAAATTTTAGAAAAAATACGAAGATTTTAGAAAAATAAAAAAATATTAGGAGAAAAAATATCATTATTTAAAAATAGGTTTTTAATTAGGAAAAAAAGGGGGGGGAGGGAAGTTGAGAAAGGGTGTGAGGAAAATTAGAAGGAAAAAGAGAGGGGAAGGGTAGAGAGTATGGGAGGAAGTTTTATTTAAAGAGAGAGAGAGGGGAGAGGTAGTTAAAAAAGTTTTACCAAAGGGGTAAATACATCATTATAATGCTAAAAAAGAATGGCAATATTAGAGTATGCATATATCTCAAAAAGGCAAACGCCGTGACTCATAGAGGCCATTACCCATTGCCCTTTACAGTCGTTGTTGTGGGGAGAGTCACTAGCAAAGGAAGCTTATAGCTTCCTAGACAGGTTCTCTAGATATAATTAAGTGTCTATTGCACCAAAGGATTAGCAAACCACATCTACCATGGAATGGGGAGTTTATGCATCCAAGGTGATGCTGTTTGGTCTCACTAACACTCACGGCAACATTCCAAAGGCTTATGATCATAGCATTGAAGGAATACCTAAGGGATTTCCTAGAAGCTTTCCTAGATGATATGTGTGTTCATACCCAATGGGATGATTAACTCAAGTACTTGAGATTGGTGTTCGAAAGATACTGTCTCTACTGGATCTCCCTCAATCCATTGAAGTGTCAACTTTGGGTTAAACATGGGGTTATCCTTGGACATTTGTGTCCAAAAATGGGATCTCCATGGATTATAATAAAATCAAACTTATCCTGGAATTACCCCCACCTACAAATGCAAAGCGTCTACAAATGTTCAAGGGGCACACGGGCTACTATCACAAATTCATTTACAACTTTCGAGATTGCCAACCCCTCGTACAAATTATTGATAATATTCTATTAGACAGGGGAGTGCTAAACCTCCTATGGAACCCTCAAACTTGTCCTGGCCTTGCCCTCAATTTTGTGAGCACCTAACTGGGATGACCTGATATTTCATGTCCATATTGATGCTTCAAAGTTTGTGATAGGGTGCGTGTTGGCGTAGCCAGGTGAGTTCAATTTGGATCGCCCAATATACTTTGCAAGCTACCAACTAAATGGTGCAAAAATGAATTATACTATGGCTGAGCAAGAAGAACTTGCCATGGTGTATGCCATAAAAAAGTTTAGGCATTATTTGTTAGCAACAAACAAGTTTATCTTCTTTGTAGATCACCAGTCCCTCCTCTACTTGGTCAATGAACCATGTATGAAAGGGCACATCATGCGGTGGATGCTCATCCTTTTAGAGTTTGATTTCATCATCATTGTATGAAAGGGACATACGCACTTCATGGGGCTAATCAGATGTCCCACATTCCCAATGGAGAACTGGCCATAGGAATGGAAGATTATCTTTTGGACGCCTTGCTATTCCTTATTAATCTAGTTCCAGAATGGGCTTAGGAGATTGGACACTTCTTAGCCAATGGATTCCCTTAGGATAAGGCCCTTAATAAAGATCGGGCCAAGAAACTTATTAAGGATATGGCTCCATATAAATTAATAGTCGACCAGCTCTATCACATGGGAAAGGATGGCATAATGCCCCACTACATCCACAAAGATGAATTTGTGGAGGCTTTGGACGAAGCCCATTTGAGCATCACAGGTGGTCATTTTGTTGATGACTCTCTTTGCGAATGTGGCCGAATTTAAATGTCGTGACCCCTGCTAGTGAGCCTCCATCCCCCTCAATCATGATTACATGCCCCTGATAGGAATCCTTATAGATCAGCCCTTTGAAAAGTGGGGTATTGGTTTCATAGGTGAAGGAAAAATTGATGTAAAGGGATCATACCAAGGGTCCTAAGGTCTATGGTTGTGAGTGTGTGAACACATGTGTGTGTGTGTGTGTAGGTGAGCCTGAGTTAGGTGTGACTGATGATGTGTCAATTAGTAGGTGTGATTGAGTGAATATAGGAGTGTGGTGTGTGATTGAGAGATTCTCAGAGACATTGTTAGTCTTCCTGATTGATATGATTGTGGATCTACTTCAACACGTGGTATCAAAGCCACTCAGCCTCCTTGAGCCATTTCTAGCCACGTCATCATCTTCTTCCTCACACTCTTGTCTTCTCCATTTTTCCCTCTTTTGAGCAGAATTTCCAAGCGCTTGTTCTCCCAATGTAGGCAACCATTATCCAAACCCTTTCAGCCATAGATTCCTCTTACATAGGCACACTTCTACTCCAGAGGGTTTCTGGAAATTGTCCTTTCTTAGTCCATGCTAACACGATTACTGCCTGACAAACTTTTGCTACATATGACCTATAGAGGTAAAATTTCAACCAGTCCTCCTAGGTATGGTTGGGCAACCTTATGAGCTAGCTTTTGTTCAAGTTTGAGTGCATTTGGCCCATAGACAAGGGAGAAATCAAAGAAAAACTAGTCAATTTTGAAGCAGTTCTCACAGGCCACCTAGCGCATATTTTCAGCTATCCTCTTGATTTCATGCTACTTTAGAGTGTAAATAATGAACATTAATAACCCATTAATGCAAATGTGAAAACGTGAATGAAATCCCAATGCACTACTAAGAAAATCAAGCAAAGTGCTGATGAGACCTGCATAGTTCTTTAAAGTGTTTTCAAAGTGGATTGAAGCACTTTCAAGTACCTTGCAGCACATTGGAAAAAGTACTCTAAAGCACTTTTGAGTACTTTGAAGGACATTCAGTATTTTGCAGCACATTGAAAGGTACTCTCAAGCATTTTCAAGTACTTTGAAGTGCTTTCAAGTACTTTAAAGCACTTTCAAGGCTTTTTGAAGTACTTTTAAGTAGTTTCAAGTCTTTTTAAAGCACTTTCAAGTACCTTTAAGGATGTTAAACTACTTTCCAAGACTTTTTAGTACTTTAAAAAACCTTGTAGTACTTTCAGATGATTGAAAGCACATTCAAGTGCCTAGAATTGGGCCAAAAGCACTTTGAAGTGCTTCTAAGCTCTATAGGCTTGCCATCACATTTAGGTGCTTTCAAATTTTATGAAAATAATTAAGAAAAAACACTTTTTGATGATTGAAAGCACTTTCAAGTGATTGGAATCCCTTCCATGCAATTGGGAGTGCATGAAAGGACTTTCAAGTTGGTTGGAAGGACTTTTAGGTGTCTATCATCTCTTTCTATTTCATGAGTGTCTTTCCAACACTTGAAAGCACTTTTGTGTGTGTTGGAAAGCATTTTCAACTGTATGAAATCCCCTACATTTTGTTGGAAGCACTTCAAAGTTATATAAGGATTTAAAAAAGCTACTTTTGAGAGCTTTAAAATACAATAGAGAAAAGCACTTTAAGTGTGGTTAATTGTAGTGACTCGAGATTTTTCTTCACTAGTGAGTGGTTGTCTACATCAACATTGCAAAACCCTAAACCCTTTTGACACAGTTGAATTTGTGCCTCTAACTTTTTGGCTACCACTAGGTTGGGATGCGGCAATGCCTATATTGCAGCCATTTGTTTTTTCAAGGTTTCTAGCTCTGACAAGAGCAATTGAGATGTACTGGAAGCACCTTCCACTCGAAGCAGAGCATCTCTTTTTTCTTTGTACTCAGCTTTGTTGTCCTTGAGGCTTCTTCCTTTCTAGGAAAGCTGAGGCTCAAAACTCGCAAGCATTTCCTCCGTGAGCTCTACATGTTTTACTAATTGTGGTTTGAGCTTCTTCTCTTTCACATGCAAAGGCTTGCAATCTAGAGTCTCCTATGTGAACATTGAACTCCCTGCACTAGAGTAAGCTTTTACTAGCCCGTAGGCCTTCCTCCAATTGTCTAGCTTCCTATTGAGGCCACCCATTTGAGGGCTGCTTGGTTCATAACCATCTTCAAGAAATTTTTGCAAAACACTGCCCAGGCAATTTGGTGCCCTTCTGAGTCATCTTTGGTTGCTTTGCATTTTCCAAATGCTAAGCACTTTGTGAACTCGGTGGCGAGCTTGTTGTTTGGTGGAACCCCCTAGTATACTCTTTGATAAAGTAGCTGGAACTCATTTAAAAACTCAAGGACAACTGAAAATTTTTTTGCCCTTTATGTGGCTGCTAGTGAACACTATTAACCACTGAGTTTCAGGGAGATCAGTGTCACTCATATGCACCAAGAGCTTTCCTAATAAGCTCAATCCATACTCTGCATTCAATTCATCAGCTAGTGTATAGTAAAACCTAGTGAGACGAGGATATTCAGATTGCTTAGCACTTCCTACATAGAAAACCATACAACATAATGAAGAGTCAGGATGAGGACTGCTTGCCTCTATTACAATCAGGTATAAACAATGGAGGATAGAAACACATTACCTTGCAAAAGGGATTTTGACGACAACACTTCTATTTCAGCATCATCAAGGTGAAAATACTTGTTGGCACACTTTTTCGAAGGAGTTTTCATTCTGCACAAATAAGAAAGGCAACGTTAAACAAATGAGCAATTAGAGAGAGAGAGAGAGAGGCACTCTAGTTATCAAACTAAGAGACTACTGTGAAGTGGAGAGTACAGTGAAGAGCCACGTCTTGGACGCCTTGCACATTTCATCATATCATTTTTCCAAATCTCTTCCCCCCATGTTGCAAAATGTATCTTTTACACCCCAAAAACCACTTGTGAAAACCTTTAAAAAAGAGAAAAGTGGTACCGCCTATCCATGCTTACACCTAGCTAGTCATAGAATATCCAGATATATTAATTTTCCCATGCATATTTCATAAGGAATGCAACCAAAAAAAGGTTTGGACAACTCCATTGGAAGCTACTTGGATGGACTTAATAATTAAAAATAAAGAGAAAGAGTTTAAGGAATATAACTAATGCTTTCAAAGACTTTGTACCATTTAGGGAGATGCCCATACATACAACCATACAAAAAATTAGAGACATAAGGAGGAGCATTCCAAAATAATGTTTCCCATTGATATCATGTGAGCATTGAACTCCATATTAGAGAATTTGGGAAAATCCTGATAATTTGGGAATTTTTTAGGGGTTGTAATTATGTAACATTCAATGTTTTTCATTGATTTTTCCCATAGATTTGGTAGTCCATCCAAATCTTGCAAATGTGCATGGTTTGCATCAACATAAATAAAATGTCAAATGTTGAGGTTTCGACCAATGCATGGTATTTTTTGAGGGGTTGCAATTACAATGCATTGAGTGCACTCCATTGACTTTCTCCCTGGATTTGGTCGTGTATATGAAACTCATAGTTTGGAGTGTGCATGTTCTGCATTAGCTGAGAAAAAAACATCATATGTTTGAGTTCAACGAAGCATTTTTTGCCTCTTCTCGAAAAAAGGTGGTGTTCAAAAACACCATTTTAGTTTAGTAAGAGAAAAAGTAAGAATGCAACACTAGTCCTTGATATTTTGTTGAGTGTGCAGAACTTGCAACCACGAAGCAATGGTCTGTAAAAAAAAGATAAAGAAAAAAGATCAATGTCATACCTTCCAAATATTTGTCAGTATTCAATTAAATTATCGTTGTGCAAGGAAAAAAAAGTCATGCTTTTCAAGTACCTTCACTCCATTGTGGAGTCAGCATCAGAGTTAGAATCTGTTCTATGAGACAAATTGGATAAAGCTCGCTTGTGTGCAATGGTTGGTATCTTCACCTTAATGGGGAGGTTGCTGCTCTTCGAGGAAACCTTCTTTGAGAGGATACTTTTTGGAACCCATGACCATACAATAGCATCAACAGATTCCCAACGTGGAGGATCACCTTTATTGCACATCCAAATCTTGTTCCAACAATCTGCATACACCTCCTCAATTTGTGCATTGCGTCTTTTGCATATAGGTGCCCAATATTGTATAAAAACCTTCTTGAAATTTTTAGATTTATTATCCTTCTGTACATCAGTTGGAGCAATGCCTAGCCAAATTGGGTAAATTTTTTCTACTGGTCGAACCAAAAGAAAGTGTCCTTTTTGTACATCAACCATTGGATCAAATGATTGTTTTGGCTTTTTCCTTTGAGGTCCACAGTAGTGATCATTCAACTCTTCAATTCCTTGAAACTCATCGTTTTTATTATCAACTACTTGCACACAATCAATATGTTGCGTCTTTGCCCAAAATCACTCGTACATGCCCTCTACACTATTGTTTGGTTTATCAAGCTCATCAATCATGTTCTTCCAGTACTTCACTACCGGCTTGTAAAACTTTGTGAAAGATGCTTCTGGACCTTGCAGGTGTGCCCATTTTTCCCAAAAGCGTACAAACTCCTTGATACCAAATATCACATCTGAGTGATACTTCACATACTCGAACATGGGTACACAAGGTGGCTCTCCACTTGGTAGCACTGGATGACCATCCGGATGTCTCTTCCACAACTCAATGCCACCTTCACTTGGTTGCCAATCTAATGATCGTGGATGCACTTTATATTGCATGATAGGAACTTCATTTCGTATAAAGAACCAAAATTGGAGAGGCTTTGAGTGTCCCACTAAAGCATCTTGCCCATCGCATAGGCATCCATCAACATAGCTCTTGAAATCAGGGACTTCTGTTACCAAAAATGGCATTGGAGAAGACTCCTCACATTGTCTAAAAGTATCCATGAGATGTGCAAATGTTAATGTTTGGCTAGTTCTTAACCTCTCTGAAAACCTGCTGAACATTGCATCAATATCCTCATGTGTATGTCCAACCATCAAGAATCCCAATTGAATTGACTTGAAAATCCCTTGAGCAACAAGTAATGATAGGTATGCAAACAAGTACCTATTCTTGTTTTCAGAACCACAATTATCCAACTGCAACAATAGGTGTTCGAGTAGTTTCTTTCTTGATGGGAACTTCCAAGTCCAAGGTCTTTGAATGTTCCACCCACTGCCTCAAGATGAAGTTGTTGCTTGTCATTAGAAACATAGTGAGAATCCAATGCTTCTCTTGAGGTTAGTGTGTTTAGCAGAGCATTGTCAGACCTTGGCATCCCATCATGTACCAAATCTCCAAGTGCATGGTTATCAAATCTTTCAAGATTTCTCAAACACAAAGCCAATGAGCCAATTGTGAAGTTAGGATCCGACGGCCACAAGGATAAAGAAAAGTGACCATAACGTCCTTAACCATGTCCATGTGTTATCATGCCAGTCAAAGCCACTGGGTGCTGAAAGGATTTGTCTGTGTCCTTTGAACGATTGCGTAATCTAGGGATGGCTGTCTTCTTTTGGTCCATCTTATCATGGATAATGCACAAGTATGTCTGAGGATACATTTCAGAAAATCTACGCCAAGTGTAGTACACATTTCTACAACTTTTTGGTTGTAACATGTGCTTTCTTCTATCTTCCATCAACTTATTACGTTCATTTTGGCATTTTATTGCTACAAGCTGAGCCTTGATTGCACTACATAAACCACACTTAGAGAATTCACTTGTTTTTTACAAAGTTACATGCTTGAATTCAGAGTTCCATATGCAGTTGAACGTGGAAGTTGACATCTCCTTATAACCCAAACTATGCTTTAACTGCATGTTAACCTCATAGAGAATATCAACCTGCTTGTATACATCCGGCATCACCAATTGTGTTTCCCTTGATCCATCCTAAAGTGTTCTACTTTTGTGTGGCATATGCTCAGAATTGTTATCCACAAAATCTTGGATTATGGCTCTACCCAGTTCTGCGTGGTCCCAACCTCTCCGCATGATTCCTTTATTACCATGCATGCACCTTCGTATACCAATTTCAAATTGCTCCCTATATCGATAAAATGTTGTTTTTGGAATACCATGCATTTCATACCATGCTCTACAACAAACTTGAATACCATTCAATGAAAAGACATATTTGAATTGCCCATTGTCATCTTTTCGACAAGCAACCCCAAGAGTGTCATATACATAATTGGTGTGAGCCTCCAAACTTTGGCCCCAATACCCTATGCGTAATTTGGATATCATTGGACGATCGGCAAATTGACAACAATTTTGTTTACAACAATCAATCATAGATACTTTTGTGACTGCATCCCTTGTGAGTCTAGATGATGCTAATGGCATGCCATGTTTTTTAGCTTTCCTCTTTATCATGCAGTAATGCCTCTTTTTTGTGGATTTTTCATTTGGGTCCTCATCTTCCATGTGCTTTTTCCCAGAACCACTTGGAAAATTCATGGTGTCATCGATTCTTAATGAAGTTCCATCTAAAAAGGTTATCTGTGCAATGGGCCATTTTATTAAGTGGATGGTATCGATGCCTGATACATCACTATGATACTTTTCAATTCCCACACCCAGATTACCTTCACCAAGCATCTCAAAATTTATAGGTTCGAATGGGTAGACATACAAAACAACATCCTCTACAATGCTCTTGGTTTTTTGCTCATCCCATATCAAAACTTTCTTGTCCTTCCATGATTCTTGAATGGAAAACTCATCATATTCACATAGAGGTTCAACATCAATGTTATCTGATGTTATATCATTCATTGGTACAATAGCTCCATTGACATTGTCCACACAACTCATTGATCGTGCTTTCCAACAAACAACACTACCCAAAGCCTCATAGACTAAGAATGCATCCATTGTAGGAAATGGAAGAAGTGCACTTTCATCTATACAAATATCGATCGCCACCGATACATTGTTTTCTCCCAAGGGCACACCTTGGCACATGTCATCATGTGATGTAGAGAATATTGTCCCAATCGCAACAATCTTTCCACTGACAAGCAAGTTGACTTTAACTCCCACTTTCAATGTGGCACCTGCATACATAACATTTGCTATAGTTCAATATTGATATCTGATGGTGTGACTTAGGATGAAAATGCTTTACAAGATTTCATTGCATGACCAAATCTTCCTAAACCTTGGTGCTTTGAATTTTAGCCAGCAAAATGTGGCTACATGGCCAAATTTTCACAAACCATGGTGCTTTGAAAGGGAGATAGCAAGATTTGTCCACACAACCAAATCTCTCGAGACACTGGTGCTTTCAAGGAGCCATCAAGATTTATCCACACAACCAAATCTACTAAGACCTCGGTGGTTTGAAAGAAGCCAAATCTCCACATACCCTGGTGCTTTCAAAGAAGCCCACAAGATTTTGCCACATGGTCAAATCTCCCCAGACCTTGGTGCTTTGAAAGGAGCCAACAAGATTTAGCCACATGGCCAAATCTCCTAAGACACTAGTCCTTTGAAAGTAGCAATAAGATTTGGCCACACGGCCAAATCTACTTAGACCTTGGTGCTTTCAAAGAAGCTAGCAAGATTTGGATGCACGGCCAAATCCTTCAAGACCTTGGTGACTTCTTTTAAAGCACTGAAAAGATTTGGTTGTGGCGTTCTTTCAAACTTGGGGAGATTTGGTCGTGTGGCCAAATCTTGTAGGCTTCTTTCAAAGCACTAGGGTATGGGGAGTTTTGTCCATGCAACCAAATCTTGCATGCTTCTTTCAAATCACTAGGTTCTGGAAGATTTGGCCGTGTGGACAAATCTTTCAAAGCAACAGGGTTTGGGAAAATTTTGCCGTGGTGCCAAATGTTGCTAGCTTCTTTCGAATCAGTAGGAAGATTTGGCCACATGGCCAAATCTTCAAACGTTCAAACGTTAAATTTCAAAATTGAAAATCAAGATTTTAAAATTTAAATTTTAAAGCTCAAAATTCAAAATTCAAGTTTGAAATTTCAAAATTCAAATTTCAAGTTTCAAATTTTGAAATTCAAATCTAGAGATCCTACTTTCAAAAAAATCATACATGCTTTTCATGATTCATGCTATTACACTTTAAAATCATACTATTACTTTAAAAGCAAACCTGAAAATCTAAAACCATTAAAAACCAAAACTTTAAAAGGCAAAGCTAAACAAACCTTTTATACCAAGCATAAAAAGTAAAACTATGAGAAGGAATTGAATTCATCTTCATGGGGGATCAAGTGCTAGGCTCACCTTGTTCTCTCCCTTCCTAGATCTCAAATGTGTAAGTAGGGTGGTTTGAGAGCCTTAAGACAATGTCTTAGATGGGGTAGTTCTTAGAAAACACTCCTCCACCCTTGGTTAGCCAATTGCAAGCAAAAAAGTTCAAAACTATGTCAAAATGAGAGGTCCTGGGAGGTTCCCCATCCCAGATTTGTCCTAACAATGTGCACTTAACTATGTAGATTTTAAACTTCCATTACCAATCAAACACTCCATAGGTTCCACACTCAATAGTTGGATTAGAAAGAGGTCTTTTTTTTTTGGGGGGGCTCTACATGCTTTTTTGGGGTGCATGCTTTTTTGAGGGATTTCTCCTTCCCCTCCAACTCCTCCTTTTCCTTTTCCCTCTACTCCTCTTCCTCGTCCACTGTCGCAGATCATCCTCCTCGTCGTCGTGCCTCTCCTCCTCATCATCGTGACTCTCCTCCTCATCCCGATCACGCCTTCTCCTCCCTCCCGTCGTGCGCCTCACACCCTCGTGTCTTCTCTCAGCCCTCCTCATGCGTCGCCCCTCCTCTTCTCGCAGCCCTCGTCGCCACAGCCTCCCCGTCGTGCGCCTCACACCCTCATCGCATAGAGCCTCCTCGTCGCAAAGCGCCTCACACCCTCGTCTTCTCACAGCCCTCGTCACGCATCGCCCCTCCTCTTCTCGTAGCCCTCGTCGCCACAGCCTCCTCGTCGCGCGTCGCCCCTCCTCTTCTCACATCCTACGTCGCCCCTCCTCTTCTCACAGCCTCCTCTTCTCATAGCCTCCTCGTCGCGCCTCCCCCCCACAGCCTCCTCGTCACACCTCCCCCTCGGAGCCTCCTCATCCCGCCTCCCCCTCACAGCCTCCTACGCCTCTCCTTACTCTCAGAGCCTCCTCCTTCATTGTCATCTAGCCCCCGTTTGCAGGCAGCATCCCTCTCCTTGCTCCCCGTCTTGCTCTTTCCTACTCTTGGCCTCTTCCGCCCTTTCCTCCTCCTGTGAACAAATCCTCCATCCTTTCCTACTGCCTGCTTGAAATCCAAAGAGCACAAGCTCACGAACAACAATGGCTACTCAATCATCCAAGTAAGAAAACAAAAGAAATAGAAAGTGTACGTGATTCTTGCATGTTCTCCATCTTTTCCATTTCGAAACACCACGATTTGAAAGCAAGAGTTGTAAAAGTACGAATCTCGAAATGTGATTTGAAAGTAGGGTCTTTAGTATATGATTTGACTTTCAGATCTTGAAATTTAAATCCTCCAAAGCCATTGATGATTGGATCTCCACTTTCTCAAGGAATGTCTCCTTTGTTAACCACCTACTTGGAAAGAAATCAACAAGCACATCAAACAAAGAAATCCAACGAAGCACATACCATCGTGAGAAAATATAGGACATGCATGAAACACTTACCCTCTATACTCATTATCTCCTGCAGGCATAAAATACATCTCCCTCATCCTCTTGTTAGCATCGAGAAGTGAATATCTTGAGACAATCTCCATACATTGATATACTTAAGTAGGTAAGGGGATAATCGACTCTCTTTAACAGACCAAAGAAAGCACAACAAGGGCTTGCAAAAGGACATCCAGATCGTGAGAATTGGGATGTAAGTACAGATTTTAATTATGAATCATTTTTTACAAGAATGTTTTCTTAATTATTGCATTCTAATGGATTCATATATTTTGCAGGCTTTCATTGACACTAGCAAGGTAACATTGGGCAATAGCTTTGCCACGAAGGATGTACATATGATAATCACAAGCGATGCCATTTATGATGGTTGGATCTCCATCCTTGAGGATTACATTGTAGGCAAATATTCACAAGAAGGAAAATGCCATAGGCAACCCACAGTCTCAATGTTTAGATGCTTGCGTGGATTGAGTGATGATCAAATTGGTCAAATTCAAAATGACATTAAGGAAGGTAGAGTAGTCATAGCTAAAACAAAGACTGATGCCATGATTCTTGATATTGAAGGATGAGCTATGCAGATCAAGAGAGATGCTGCACTACAAGAAGAACTTTATATGTTTATATCGGCAAAACGGCCTTCTTTAATGTTAAAAATTTGGGATGAGTGCAGATAACTTTTTAAAATTACTCCAGAATTGTATCATCGGATTCGTGGTTGCTCTTATTCATGGTTAAAAGTGAAGCTTCAACAGGGCAAGGAAACTCCACCATTGCCTGATGCTGCAAAGGGGTATCTGAGGTGGATTATGGGACAAAGTGAAGGTTCAAGTCATGGATTGAATTTCACCCGGCCTTGGAGGTTCTACACAGTTGGTTCAAACATGGAGGGAATGGAATTTATACATAATGTGTACCAAGAGCCAATGGCAATAGGGGTTGCTTTTTTTGATGTAATGTATGGACCAAGCAGAAGTAGAAATTGGAACGAGGATCGCTTTGAGTGTTTGTTGAAAAGCTTGATGACAATCGCTTCTCCCCTAGTGCAATTCCTTGTTGTGGTGTTCTTGACCATGGATCATGTATCATGTTTGAAGAATGCATTAAATAAGACATGTGGACAATATAAAATACACTTTGGTTGCCTTAATTTTGAAACTGCAGATATATTTGTCACTGGATCTATGGATGGCTTAATTGCCTGTGTACTGGTAGGCAAGGAAAAGCATTTCAATGATATTGAGCACTATACCAATGCACAATGTAAGCCATCAATATATGTTGCAGATGAAAAATATGAAAAATCAAGTGGTGCAGAAGAATCAGGTGATGAGGATGATGATGATGAATTTGGCATTGAATTGTCCTTGAAAAGAAAACGTTCAAGTATCATGAAAGACATGATCGTGGGTTTCTGTCGAGAAGATGAGTATGTATTGGACTTGTTCTCTGAGGGGCTTGCTGCAATAGAGTCTCTTTCTTGTAAGAGGCATGTTGTTTCATATGTTGAGACTTATGAGGAGTTGGCAAAGGTGGAAAGTATCTGTTGCATGTATGCTTACAGTAATCATGAAATTCAGCAATGGGTTGGCTTGCAAGAACCAATATTGGCAATAGAGGAGGTACCAAAAGAAGATGATACAACTGAAGGTGGAGGGGATAAAGAAATTGATACCATACCAAGACGAAAAGAGCTTCAACCCTTTAATGAAGAGCAGCATGAGCATTTACAAAAACAGGCTTCAAAGTTTTGGGAAATAGAAGAGGAAGCAACAGGTTCTTGAAATTGTCCTTCTATATGGTATTCGTATTTTCCATATGTTATCTTGCTATATTCTCCATATGATGTATTAATTTCGTTCCAAGGATCTTTTAATATTACTTGAAATTTTCTTTTATCTCATTGCCATAATTCATTGATTGTGATGAATGAATTATTGTAAATTGTTGTTTCTATCCTTATTCACTTCATATGAATGCTCAAATATGTTTTGGCTACCTGGCCAAATCTTTTCTTAGTGGGAACACTCGGGCAATGCTAGATAATGTTGGACTCCACTCTATCTATTATGCAAAGGTTTTTGGCATTGTAAGGATATGTAGTTTTGGGGATTAAAATAACTTGAAAGGGTATAGATTCAACAACTTTAGGGGGTATACTATGCATATGAACATGAATGCTTTCTTTTTTTTAGTAATCCAATTTTGTTTTGAAAAAGAAAAACATGAATGCTTTCACACAAACAAATTTCATTGAGAGCACACAACCTAAAGTTTGATAATTTGGTTTTCCAACTCAATCTTCAGTTTGTTTCTACTTATGAATTTCATTTCCTTGTTTATTAACAGATCTTGGCCATCTCAATTTCACATCGCTAGAAGCATTGCCTGTACATGTGACACCTGATCCAATGATTCGTTATGTGCCTAATTTGAACATTATCATGTTGTGGTTGTTGTAGTTATATTCTGCTGTAAATGTTTGTGAGGCAAATGTCATCCATGTTTTTTCTTTTTGTGTATTTAGTGATGATAGTGTCACACATTATGTTGGTGGAATCACTGGGGAGATGTTACAATTGTTTTTTTCACTTGAGGATGAGTGCTCTATTTTCTTGTTTGTTTGTGTTAATAAAGTAGAAACTCCTTGTTGTTCTATGTAAGGGTAAAGGTAGAGTAACGAAAGATGCCAATTGTGCACTCATTTGTTGTTTGTGTAAAAATGTGTTTCCCATTTTTTGTAGCCTATCGTGTGTAGTAGTGTTGTCTTGTATGCAACTTTGGAACCTCCTTCTAAACCTTGGAACCTACTTCTAACCCTTAAACTCATGCTAGACCCTGCAACCCCCAATGAAGGCAAAAGGCTTCATTACCTCAACCATGATGATACACGTTACTTTTATGCATGCATGCACTATGTTTGCTTACCACACTTAAGCCTATGTCTCTCATCGGAATACGACTCGAGGTCCTAAGCTACACGTATACTACAAACAACAACCCCTATATATTTGTAGGTAACAAAAAGCCTCGGAACCCCGCATACTGAGAATACCCTGCTCTTCCTATGGAAGTCGTGGGAAAGGGCAAACATTTGGTGCCGCTGTCAGGGAGACTAGCATCTCAAGTAACGAGTAAACATACACAGGTATGTGTAAAAAACAAACTACTTAGAACTTTCACAAACATATCACTCAAGAGATAGGAGAGCTAAAATTTTTCCAACTCAAGTTAAAAAAAGAAAAGATAATTCCTAGCTAAAACTCTTCGTTACCAGTTTAGGAAAATGCATGTTTTTAAAAAAAACAGCACCTTAAGGAATAAATCAGACCATGTGATGGTTGTTAGAGTGTAGAGCTTGAAATTCTGAACATTTCTCCTTTTTACGAAAGCACATTCTGACACAACCACCAAAAGTTATGGGCAATTAATGATTTAAGGTTCTAAATGCCATAACCCAAAAGAGAAATTAAAACCACCTCCCTAGTCAAATGTGGACAAATTCAAAGCTGCACGTGTATTTGACTACTCAAACGTGGACAAATTCAAAGGTGCACATGTGTTTGACTAAATCCACAGCTCCCCCTCCTTCCCTATAAAAGTGCATCCATCCCTCTCATACTTTTTCTTTCACATCTTGCCTCCATCCTCTTCCCCATTCTGAGCCCTATGCAAGACACTCCTCCCTCTCCATCGACCACCACCCTACTCCCATCCTCACATGGTGAGTTACTTCGAGCCCATCTCGCAAAGCGATAACCTAGCCATCCACCCACTGTCCATTCGTCCTCAACAATCCCGTTACATTGAGAAAGACTTGGAGAGCATTCAGATGACCATCTCTTCCTCTCTTTGGATTTCCATGAAAGTTTTCTGTCTGTCAAAAAAATTTCCCCCTCCCCTTCCACCACCACCACCACCCCTTCCCCTTCCACCATTCCCTCCTCCACCACCATTCCCTCCACCCCCCATCCCCTACACCCCCCCCTCTCCACCACCCCCTTCCACCCTCCAACCCCCCTCCACCACCACCCCTTTCTTCCCCCCCCTCCACCCCCCCTCCACCACCCCCCTCCATCTCCTACACCCACCCACCCCCTTCATCTCCTCCACACCCCTCCCCCCCCCCTTCCATCTCCACCCCCCCCCCTTTCCATCTCCACCCCCCCCTCCATCTCCCTCCTCCACCACCCCTCTCCCTCTCTCTTTATCCCCCCCTCTCTCTTCTACCCCTTCTTGGATGGCTTCAGTGGCTATAACCAAGTGCAAATTGCTCCTAAAGACCAATCAAAAATATCATTTGCTATAGAATGGGGTGTTTTTGCATATAGAGTCATGCCATTTGGCCTTTGTAATGCCTCAGCCACATTCTAGTGAGTCATGTTCATAGCTTTCAAGTCATTTTTGAATAAGTTTTTATAGGTGTTCTTGGCTAATTTGTGCATCCATTCAAACAAAAAAGACCACTTCAAATGTCTTGAAGCAGTACTAATCAAATGCAGGGAGTATGGCATCTCCCTAAATCCAACAAAATGCTAGTTCATGGTCACCCATGGAGTTGTTTTGGGACACATCGTTTCTCAACATGGGATTGCAACAACTGACATGGACAAAATCAAAATCATCATGGAATTGCCTCCTCCTACAAATTCCAAAGGTGTACAGATCTTTATGGGACATGCCAGCTACTATAGAAGATTTATATTGTAGTACGCCATGATAGCTAGACCACTTTACAAATTATTAGCGGAATTCTTATGGATAGAAGAGTGTGACCAAGCCTTTGAGGTTTTAAAGTGGCACCTAATCATAGCACCCATCCTTATATCTCCCAATTGGGATATTGATTTTCATGTTCATATAGATGGATCCAAGTATGCAATTGGAATTGTGCTTTGTCAACCTGCTGGTGAACATAAGAAAGACTACCCATTCTACTTCACCAGTCAATGATGCAGAGATCAACTATACCACCACTGAAAGAGAAGCCCTAGCAATGGTGTATAGAGCTAAGAAATTTTGGCACTATCTACTGGCAAATGTTTTTGTCTTCTACACTGACCATCAAGCATTGCTTTATCTTGTGAACCGTCTGTGTACAACAGGAAGAATAACCAGATGGCTCCTGTTGCTTCAAGAATTCAACTTCAAAATTGTGGTCCACAAAGGTGCCCAACACTACATTTTCGATCACATGTCTCATGTCAAGTTGGGAGAAGAAGCCACTAGAGTTGAGGACGACTTACCAGATGCCACACTATTTCAAATAGATGCTGTTCCAGAGTGGTTCGGAGATATCATTGGGTACTTAATGGCAGGAAGACCACCCCCTGAAATGAAAGCAGTGGATGCCATAAAATTGATTCTAAAGGCTGCACCCTATCAACTCATTGCATGACAACTGTACAAGATGGGCAAGGACTAGGTATTAAGAAGATGTGTAATGCCTCATGAGATCATGCCAATCCTAAGTAAAGTCCATGAAGGCATTGCAAGAGGACACTTGCAAGGGGAAGCCACAGCAAGAAAAGTTCTCCTCGCAAGCTACTAGTGGCCAACATTGTGGGCAAATGCCTATGAATATGTAAAAGGCTGTGATGTATGCCAACGGACTACTAAACCACAACACAAAGACTTCAATCCCCTAACAATAGTTGTTGCACAAAAACCATTTGAAAAATGGGGGATTGACTATGTGGATCCCATACATCTAGAAGAAAAGGGAACACAAGCACACTACATCATTGTGGCCATTGATTACTTTACAAAATGGGTTGAAGCTAAAGCAGTCAGAAAGGCAGATGGCAAAAGCATAGCAAGATTCTTATACGAAAATGTGATCACTCGATTCGGATGCCCCATTGAAATTGTGTTAGATAGAGGCACACATTTTGTCAATGAGGTAATTCAATAACTCTTGTCTGGCTTTATGATAATCCATAGAAAAAGCACACCCTACTACCCCCAAGGGAATGGACAAGCCGAATCTACCAACAAAATATTATGCATTATCCTCACCAAGGTAGTAGAACCACAACGCTTTGATTGGGTAGAGAAATTGAATGCAATCTTATGGGCATACAGAACCACACTCAAGGTTAGTACAGGGAACACACCTTTTCAATTGGTGTATGGCCTTAAAGCTATGGTCCCACTAGAATTTGTAATACCAAGCCTACGCATAGCAGTACAGGAATGCATGGGAGACCATGAATCCTTGAAAGAAAGACTCTATCAGTTGGAGAAGCATATAGAGACAAGACTAGTCACCTACCATGCCATGACAATAGAAAAAATGCAGAAGAAAGGCATGGTTTGATAGAAATCTTAAAGCTAAAGACATCAAGGAAGGTGACTTGGTCCTATTATACAATGCCAAAGTACACAAGGGGAAACTGAAGTATCTAGGTCAAGGACCCTACCGAGTAAGAAAGATGAATCCCATCATAGCCTTGTTGCTAGAAACATTGGATGGAGTCCAATTCAACACAACAATAAATGGAGCCGACTGAAGTGCTACTACTTCAACACGTAAGCCATCCTCGACAAAAATGAAGATTTGCAAAACCAAGTCTTCCTTAGTTAGGATTATATTGTATCACGAGCACTCACTTGCATATGTACGTCTTCATACATATAGGTAGCATCAATAAATTTTAACCTAGGGCTCTGAAGTGATAACTGAGTTCTAGCTACCCTATGAAATCCCAGCAACAAAAAAAAAAAAGCATATAGATAGTCCCTACCTAGCTACTAGGTCACGTGCACTCACATGCTTTCGCTTAGACACATAGATGATTGCATGAATAATTGTGCCACACACTTTCATTCCACACTCTTAAAGCATGTATAAAAATAAGATCTCTCACAAACACACACAAAGGTCATACTTGCATGCCAACTAATGTAATGATCAATGATACACCACATGCACATGGGTGCAGGTTCAGAAAAAATGCCGCCACTAAAGAGGATGCATAGAAAGAGTCCACCACCTCAACCACGAGACCCCCTTCAGAGTTCGTAGCCATCTATATCCTCTCAACCATGGCGACCACAAGCATTTGTGGTCTAGAGTGATAGCTCCGAGGAGGATTCAATGCATGACCAAGAAGAACAAATGCCACCCTAGTCCTACACAACCATTGACGAGGCCTAGTCACTGGAACTTGTTTGGCCACCTACATTGACTTATGCTCTTTCCTATAGGAAGCAACATCTTACTTAGAGCAAAGGGGTCTAGGCAGTTTGCATGAGAGCCTAAAATCCTTGGAGGACAGTCCTACAATGACCACATACATCAGGGACTTTCTCCATTCTTACCACTCCAGCAATGCACAGGTTGGCAAGTACGATACCATCACTGTACATCAGAACCCACTTAACATTATTTTCAATAGTACAGTCATTCAAAGGGCTTTCTCACTCCCAAAACAAGGTGCCAAATACCCTACATGGCCTGTCGATGCAAAATTTCTTAAAGTAAAGCCTCTCCTCGCCAAGGGCACACTGTTCCATAGGGATGGCATATTACTTTACACCATCCTTAAACCTCGCCTCAAAGAAGCAACACAATTCCTATCGACAATCCTGGGGGTTAAGTGCAACAAGAATTAATCCCTTCCACTCCACACATTTGTTTTGTTGAGTAGGAAGCTAAAGCAAGACTGGATCCAGCACTTAGTCATCTTCTTTACAAAGAAACTAGATCGTTCATCAGGCCAAAAATGTAAAATTCCACACTTATTGGCTATAATTAAAAAAAAAGAGCTAGAAGAATGAGAAATGACTCTGCCCCAGTCACCAAAACCAATTGAGGAGTTGGACATACCCTTCTCACCAGTATGGGAACCATCACCAACTTCTCCTACTATCAATTGGCAAGTGTAGATGCCTTAGAAGAAATACCTATTCTGGAGGTCCAAATGAGGAATTGCCCCACGAGATGCTACAGCTCGGTACACAACTGTAGCCAAGATATCTCCAACAACAACAGCAACCAAAGCCTAAGGCAAGATTGGCACCAAAGCTTGAG
This sequence comes from Dipteris shenzhenensis, assembly GCF_047967505.1. Taxonomy (NCBI): domain Eukaryota; kingdom Viridiplantae; phylum Streptophyta; class Polypodiopsida; order Gleicheniales; family Dipteridaceae; genus Dipteris; species Dipteris shenzhenensis. Next base: position 4,066,717 of record NC_141612.1, read on the forward strand.
GAAATATCGGCACCAGATCCTGAGGCTACATCAACACTAGAACTACCCACTAACGCCATGCCAGTTGATGAGCCACAAGGGGAGCTAGTACCATATCAACAATATGACTATTGTACACAAGTGATTGAAATACCATTGGAACAACATCCACAAGTACTACAGAATGATCAGGATGGCTACATGGGCACCACTAGTATCATAGCAGTATCACCAATCCTCATCACCATTTGTCATTCTCCAACATCAAGCTGTTCAAATGATCCAAATGTCAAAACTATTCACTACCTTGGCCAAGGAAGAATATGCAAGAGAATTGGACAGACAGACAACAATAGAAATCAAAGACCAATTCCAAGCAATCACCATAGAGGTCACGGCACTTCGCGCGGAGATAGATTAGAAGAAGGTAGAAGAAGTGTGCATGAACCAAGCTCTCCAATCTCAAGAATCAATCCCTTCCACTCCACACATTTGTTTTGTTGAGTAGGAAGCTAAAGCAAGACTGGATTCAGCACTTAGTCATCTTCTTTACAAAGAAACTAGATCGTTCATCAAGCCGAAAATGTAAAATTCCACACTTATTGGCTATAATTAAAAAAAAAGAGCTACAAGAATGAGAAATGACTCTGCCCTAGTCACCAAAACCAATTGAGGAGTTGGACATACCCTTCTCACCAGTATGGAAACCATCACCAACTTCTCCTACTATCAATTGGCAAGTGTAGATGCCTTAGAAGAAATACCTATTCTGGAGGTCGAAATTGAGGAATTGCCCCACGGGATGCTACAGCTCAGTACACAACTGCAGCCAAGATATCTCCAACAATAATAGCAACCAAAGCCTAAGACAAGATTGGCACCAGAGCCTAAGGAAAGATCGGCATCAGATCCTGAGGCTACATCTGCACTAGAACTACCCACGGATGCCATGCTAGTTGATGAGCCACAAAGGGAGCTAGTGCCATATCAACAATATGACTATTGTACACAAGTGACTGAAATACCATTGGAACAACCTCCCACAAGTACTACAGAATGATCAGGATGACTACATGGGCACCACTTGTATCACAATAGTATCGCCAATCCTCATCACCGTTTGTCATTCTCCAACATCAAGCTATTCAAATGATCCAAATGTCAGAACTATTCACTACCTTGGCCAAGGAAGAATATGCAAGAGAATTGGACAGATAGACTGCAATAGAAATCAGAGACCAAATTCCAAGCAATCACCATAGAGGTCACGGCACTTCGAGTGGAGATAGATTAGAAGGAGGTAGAAGAAGTGCGCATGAACCAAGCTCTCCAAGCTCAAGAGAAGGCAGTGAGGGATGTGACCTCCAACCTCCACCAAAGTCAAACACAGTTGACAGTAGTAGTACAAGCAATAGCAATCCTACATACCTACTATAACTCCTTGACCTCCACACATGCTCAGCAAATGGAGGTAGTGGCACAAGCTCGACTCACTCTAATTCACAAAGAAGAAGAGCTCCAAGATTGCAAAGACAAGCTTGAAGACATGAAATAAGCTTTGGCAGTATGTGCCTTCCACATTGATGAGCTTACAAGGGAATGCAAAATCTTAAAGGACCAACTTGCTACTGCTAAAGAGGCTAGCACTTCACAAGCACAAGTCTTGGACCAATGGTCCAATACCACTGAAGACATTCCTCAACAAGCAAAGGTCACCTTGCAAATGGAAAAGTTTGAACTTGATATTCCAGTTCATTGATGCGTTATATCTTTCCTGAATGACTTGGACCATATACTGGCTCTAAATCTGTCCTCCTCCAGTCGAAGTAATTTCTCCTACAAAAATTGCACATACTCTTTTGGGCTCATCTTTTCCACCAAAATCCATAAACTCAATGATATGAACTTCATTGGGACAACAACCTCCAAACCATATACCAACCGGAATGGTGTCATGATGATGGTAACCTGAAAAGTTGTTCTGTATGCCCACAGCACCGAGTCAAGTTTTGCATCCTAATCATTTCAATTTTTTGATATGATCATCTTTAGAATCCACTTCACTCTCTTGTTACTGCTCTCTTCCTCTTTGTTTCCTTGCGGATGATTTTTCGTGGCCATTTTATACGCTACCATATGTGCATCCATCAGTTGTTTCACCATGGCATTAAAAAAGTGGGCTCCCTGACCTGACACCGATTCGATTAGACAATGTTCCTATATATAAACTTTGATGTATTGGCTACCATATTATCCCTTAGCGCTTGTGCTTCAACCCATTTGGTTGAATAATCTATATCCATCACCACATATTTATTGCTCATATACTGCACTGCTGGCTTAAACAGTCCCATAAAATCTAGGTCCTACTTTTGGAATGGCTCCAATGGAAGAATTGGGTTTAGAGGCATCCTATCTATGTTCACTGGATGACCATCTCTTTGGCAATACCAATGTTGCTTTGCAAACTCATGTGCATCTTTAATGATAGTTGGGCACCCCCTGCTTGGAAGACTTTCTTTGCCATAATGTCTCCTGCAAAGTGATCATCGGATATACCTTGATGTGCCTTTGTTACACCACATTTTGTTCATGCTCCACAATACATCACTAGAATACCTAATCCACTGCTCGGTGATACAACATACCGGCACAATTACTACTATAAAAGGTCGGCTCTTCAATGTGATTCTCTTTCTCTGATCTAGGGACATCTCCTTTGGGAAAACCCCATCTATAAAAAATTGAATCATGTTATCATACCAATGTGTACCCCAAATCGGTTCCACTTCAAATAGATCTGCTTCCACTAAATCATCCGAAATGACCTTCAAGGGTACTTCTCTTAGAGTTCAACTTACTCAGGTAATTTGACACCAAATGTTGGCTTTTGAGTGTATGTACTACCATATAATCGAACTCTTGCAAGAGGAGGATCCATCGAGCCAACCTCCCCATTGGTTGTACCTTATTTACCAAGTATAGCCATGCTTGATGATCTACATGGAACACAATCTTGTTCCCAATAAGTAATGCCAGATTTTTCCTAAGGAATAGATCATTCCTAGGCCTTCTCTTTCCATGTGACTGAATAATTTCTTTCTGCAATAGTAGTGAGCATCCAACTTGCATAATACAATGGCTGATACCTACCTTTCCATCATTTTTGCATCAACATTATGCCGATTGCAATATCCAATATATCCACAAACACATGGAAGTTTAAGCTCCAATCCGGAAAGAAAAATTCAAAATCCTCGGCTAACATATTAAGACATCAAAAAATGGGAACTGACACATAAATCACTCAAGTTTTCACAAAATATACCCAACCTATTCTTCAAATCGATCAAGGTTCTCATTAATCAAGTAATGCAATCCATTTGGGTGCGATTGCGCAAAGGTGCGCTATAAAACAAAGTACTATGTGCAAAAGATGTTTCCAATGATACAAACATTGAAGCCATTTTGAAATCCAACATTGGATACAGGGACTTCGAAAACCTGCGCACCTCTCCGGACCACAAAAAAAAACTCAGAAAAGATGCATTTGCAATGATAAGGCAACTAGATCCTCCACCTTTATTTATGACATTGTCATGTGTAGAAAGAATGTGGGAAACTTTAACAGAATGTTTATATAACATCAATATAGATACCAAAACAAATACAACATTCATCGAGTGGATTGATAATATTATAATATATATACATATCAACATATGTAGTAGCAATACGATTAGAAATAGGAAAGCCAACACTATTCTTGAAAAGACAACCAAAGGATATTTTCACAAATGCCTTCAATCCAAAAATGAGTTTCCTATGGTAGTTGAATATGGACATATAGTACATTATGGATCCATATTCAGCCATGACATACTGCACCTCATACATTACAAAAATGGATGACTGGTAATGTTAGACCATTGATTCTAATGGCAGCAATGAACAAGCTACTACCTACTTCTCTTTATAAAAGCAATAATGTTACTATTAACAATGAGTGGTACAACCACTTGCACGCATTGAAACAACAAGAAATAGTAGAGGAACACAATATTGCACCAAGACACTTTGGTGCATAATCTCATCATGCAGAGCAAAAGTCTTAGATTATAAGTCCTTAGTGCAATTTGTGGCACTATGTGAAAATCAAAAGCCAATGGGATTGTTTTATGACAAGTATAGTGAGGAGTTGAATTTCTTGACGCTATTCTTTGGCTCCCCAAGAATGGTTGGGAACTCGAATTTGTCATACCTACATATTGTGAAATGGGAGCTAACACACAAGTCATTGAAATCTAGTCAAAACATTCCTAATCTCTTCTTCAAATCTATCAAAGTACTTATACATCAAGTGATGCAATCCATATGGGTGCACTTGCACAAGGGGATGCTTAGAAACACCACCATTCTTATGCACAAGGGGATGCTTAGAAACACCACCATTCTTATGAAGGATGTTATGAACAACACAAATGTTGAGAATGTTTTGAAATTACACATAGGGTATATGGAATTTGAGTCTTTGAGGACATCTCCAGATTACAAAGAGAAATTACAAAAGGAAGCATTCGCTATGATGCATCAAGTAGGGCCTCCATCATTTTTCATTACATTCTTGTGCGCCAAGCGTTTGTGGGAACCACTTGTATCTTGTCTAAAAAACCATTACTCACCCTCAACTAGTCACAGTGTAGAGAAGAACACTACAACATTTGTGAGGTGGCTCATACAAGAAAATCTTTACATTTGTGCAAGGTATTACAACTACAAACTCCAAAACATGATCAGTATGCTAAAACGAGACAACCCTATGATAGGTAGCATATAGGATTACCTTTTCACAAACGGAGTTCCAAAGTAGAGGTAGCCAACACATGCATGGCCTAATATGGATTAAAAATGATCCTCCTATCCATGCAATGATTAGAATGAAGTTTGGGCTTCATGGACAAATACATATCACGTGACAAGGACCTCCTAAATGACAATATCAAACACATTCATTCACACTTCTACATGCACAAAAAACAACAACAAAAAATGTCGGTTCCACAATCCAAAGCCTCCACTATCACAAACTATGATACTCATGCCCTTAGATGCTGTTGACAAGTAGCACTATAAGAAAATTTATGAAGAAATACATTCAAAGATGTGCTCCACTTCATCCATGAAAACAACTACTATAGAGGAATGGATAGATGTACTAGGTTTAGATATAATGACATATATTATTTCCATAAGACCACAATTAACAAAGCTGACATTGTTTCTAAAAAGGCAACCAACGACATGTTCACAAATGCCTTCGATAGCAAAATCTTGTTCTTGTGGCAATCTAACATGGATGTATGCAATTCATTATGGATCTATATGGTGCATTGTCATACTGCACATTGTACATCACAAAGATGAACAATACAATAACAAGTAACTTGCAACAAACAATGAAAGAATGCATGCGTGGGCATGTGTAACAATATAGATGCACAAACGAGAATGAGGAAAATTGGAAATGCATTTCTTACATGCTTAGCAAATGGGTGCCCAACTTGTATCCTTTATCACATTGTCATTACCATTACATAGAACATCAAGAGAGTTCCAATTTATTAATATGAATGAGCCAAACAATAGAGCATAAATAAAACATCAACTCCAAAAGCTAGATGTTAATTCAACTAATATGGCATGCGACACAACCATTGGCAAACACATGAAATGCCAACGTGTGGACAACATTTGTCTTGCATCTTTTGCCACTAGCTACAACCACATAAATGGCACTCCCAAAAAAAGATGTAAGCCCAAAGATTATGAGGTTTGTGAAACTCAACAAAGTGAAAGATCCAAACAACTACTATAGAGAGCAATCATTGCTATACTACCCTTTCAAGAATGATGAGTTCGAACCATTGAAACAATTCCTCACATGGAAAGATGCTTACTTAGCACAAGTCTTAGAAGAATTATACTCCAAAACAAAGCGACCTTCAAGTTCAATTACAGCGGATCCATGCTATATGATGAGTGCAATGACACATTCAATAGGTCAACTCATATAGAAGAGACAAAAAGTACAACAAACTCTCATGACTTGGAAAGCCATATGATATCGGCCTAAACATGCCATTCTTAAGAGAAATCCAAGAATTGATAACTTTATTATACCCACTAATATAAGAAGCATAAACTGTTATCAAACAAAGACTATTTCAAGAGAATTAGAAGCTTGAACAAAGAGCAAAGGGAATTATTCAATGACTTAGGTTTTCAAACCTAATGAAGACACTGTAGACTATGTTGTTAATACATATTAGAATACCAAAATAAGATGTTATGAGCTCTAAGAAATACTGAGGCAACGAGATAGTGATTTTATAACAGCTTTGAACTCCTTTAGAAAGTGCACCCATTCACAACAGCAAATCGATTATGTAAACAAAAAGCGCCATGCAATCACACCTTCCCACACCTATTCTACACAAACATGGAAATGAACAAAGGAAATGATTCCATCCCACAAACTATGCAAGGGAAGACATATACTCTAAAAGCAATGGATCATTTCACTGAGACAACATGTGTAAGCCAAAAGATTTTGAATGACTCTAAAGCTATTGATGAATCCTAAGGACTCACAATGGAAAAAGTTGCATTCTCTCTAAAGGTGTTCGCACATGGCCTCTCATACACCACATTATCTTGTGTCAAAGATATTGATAACCTTTACTTATCACACTCATTGCACACAGACAACTTTCATGTTGACAAAGACGTCCAAAGTGAAATGGATAGACTAACATCACAAAAAGATGGTGCACATAACAATTCAATCTTTAAACACAAGGTCCTTTCCAAAGTACGGAACTGAATACAAGGAGCAAGAGACCTTATACACAATCAGATGTAATATGTTTGTAAGAAACCCAAACCTGAGACTTCAATACATTCACACCCAATGGTTTTGGAACAACGCAACATGCAGATCCTGTGTTTTATTGAATAAAGCTTTGGATTTTGTAGCACTACCAAACATATGTCTTGCAAGGAATATAAATTGTAGAAACTCATTTTTCAAAGCCTTGTGTTGCATACATTGTTAGTGCTATCTACAAACCACCATCAATCAAAGCGCAAATGTTCTTGAAACTATTAGAACAAGTACTACAAAAAAACATTCATGAACACAAAAAGAAAATCATAATCGGGGATTTCAACATCGGCATGTGCAAAACCACTATAGCTTCATCAAACCTACAAATTATTCTTGACAAATATAAATTCCACATGCATATCAATGTCCTTGCAACAATGTACAGAAGCATCCTTAACCACATATGGACAAAAATACCCGTGGAAGAAACAACAACCAGAACACCATACACATATCGGACAAACCACTCCATTATATTCATTCATACATAAACAACTTTCCCAGCTAGTTGCACACATTGCAGCCTTCCTTTGGAAAGCCTATGTGGCTTTGCCACCTTGTTTTTGGAACAGAATCCGACCTCCCTTTCTGAGAAAAAGTTGGGTAAGCTTATGGATACCTTGTTCATATAAAACATTTCTCTACAGATCACATAACGTGGGGTTTTGAATTTTTGAAAGTTTTTCTTGAGGATTTCATTTTTAGAACTAAAGTATAACTAAATTGCCAAAAGTTTAGAAAATATTCTTAGAGGTGATTCGGAGAAGATGAAAATGTTACAAGCTCAGAACACTCCTCAAGGCTCCCCTCCAATTTCCAAGATCTTCATTCCCAAGGGGGGCAAACCCACGAGGCACCACCACTGAACCAACATAGGTCTAAAAGAGCCGATTGCACACCGGAGTCCCTTTTACAGAACCATGTAGGCCAGTTGTCAAGCAAGCCTGGCTGACGAGCTTCCACCAAGCATGTTCATCACTGACCACACTCTGGATCTACTCTCAGAGTGGTTGAAATCTCCAATCAAAACGACTCTCGCATCGAGCTCAACCCCACTCATCTAATCCCGCATCGCGATACTACATAGGATTTGGGTAGCCAGATATGAGGCTTCGGTTAGTAGGAATGCTGTTTTTTCCCTATCCAGTAAGCAGGCTGTTATGGATGCTACTATCTAGGTTAGATGGCTAGTGGCCAGTTGGCCAGATGAAGCTACCAAAGCTAGTTTGCGGAGCGTTTTGTAGTAAGCAGGCTGTTATGGGTGCTACTATCTAGGTTAGATGGCTAGTGGCCAGTTGGCCGGATGAAGCTACCAAAGCTAGTTTGCGGAGCGTTTTGTATGAAACTTCGTTTGGTGGTTTTTGAGTAATATATGAGTAGACCTCTTCAATAAAACAAAAGATCTTCATTGACTTGCATGAATTTGGTCCCACGAACGGCCAACTGCAATCTGTCGACACTCCAACTTCTGCATGCCGTTTCGTTGCCGTGTGGCAGCAGCAATTGCGCTTTCATCAGGACTCACCTCATCCCCACCCAGGTCCCATAATAAGGTGAGAAAGTGGTATTCGCGACAGGCGAACATGGAAGATATGGAACGCCAGTCATGTTTTGCACGCGTTCGTTGAGTGATTGACAGCGAGCAGTCGTCGTCCAAAATTTCCTTCCATATCGCATGGAATCTTCTACTTTTCCAAGGCCCTGTGAAAAAATCGCTCAGATTCTAGACTGTTCATGTTTGGTAACTGGTTGTGCCCTGCCGCGTGCGCCACGGCCAAGGCACGTCAAGCAAAATCAAATCACGCTGCTCGCATGGTGAATGGAGTCATCTGGCCCGTCAATCACACATTGGCTTTCAACGACCATACCACCCTTGACGTATCTACTATCAATGGGGTCGCACTGTCGCAGACAGGGACCCATGATCCCCTCATCGGAATCATGAACGATGTTTGACTTTATAGCTGTAAAATTAAAAATATCACGCACCCGTCCATCAAAATTTGTCCTATGCTCCTGCGTCACACAACATTGTGGGTTCGACCGTGCCGCAAGTTCGCCCAGAATGCCGGGCTCTCAAAAAAGCGAGGTGAAATCACCTGTACAGGCTATTGCCGAAGCTTATCTTTATCGGTAGCATCTCCATTCCGCGTTTTGCTGGCCACTGGCGCGGAAGGCCTTACCTTGGGGACCCGCATCATGTCTTCTCCAATGTCCATTGTGCTTCAAAGCTCATGCACAGTTTCCTGCATCTCGTGCACCTTTCAACTCCTACCCACCTTGTTGGAACTTCGGTAGATCAACCACCGACCTTTGCAAATTCCAAAACGCAAGCCATACTTTGAATGAAGAAGATACAGTACGCCTGCTGCCTATTTGAGCCAGAACGACGACTAAAGACGGGTTGCAAATTTAACGTGGGAAAAATAAGATCTTGAGCCTATCGATAGATAAACCGTGGCAACGTCAAAATCATGTTTCTTTGATATTTTGTATTTTATCTATCAAATTAAAAGGAAATTCAAAGCTAAGTGAAATCACTCTTTCTTCGAAAATGGGCCCCCCCCTATGAGTGTTGTGCCGACTATTCGACGATTGGCTTTGTTGAATTTATAGTTATTGCGTACCATGCTTGGTCTCCTTACTTGACCTTTGTAAGATGGATTCACTCGATCTTTTAGAGAGTAATATGAACGAAAACATGTAAATTTAAAAAGAGCACCTTCAAATCTTTAAACATAAAATGAAACAATAATTAAACCATAGAAAGTGAAGGTAGTCAACGCACCTTCAAATCTTGAAACATAAAATGAAACAATAAATAAATCATAGAAAGTGAAGGTAGTCAACCTTGCATTTTTAGCTAAATTTGAAGTGTGGAAATATGTGGTGGTGAAATAAAAATAGCATATAAAAAGACTTTAATTACTAGAAATTCTTGAGGAAAGAGATTTTAACAATAACTCCACAATGTTTTAACAACCAAAGTTTGAGAAATATTGGAAATCTTGGGTAGGAGATTGAACCAAACTACTATAATGTACTACAGTTTTCTCACAATTTTTTCTTACTGTAACATCTATGTCTAGGGTTTCACTATTTAAAAACCCTAGATAGCATGTGGGTCAATTTTAACATCCTTACTATACATAGGACTTTTATTCTAATCCTTCACAAACTTTCCTATTCAATTCAAATATTTTAAAAGTTCTAGATAGCACGTGGGTCCAATTCAAATACCATTCTTATGAGTGCACATGCTATCTTACATAAATGCTATTGGGTATGGCTATAGAGAAATTAGAAGAGCATTTAGGCTTTATGAACAAAATGCGTATTTAGTCATGGAGATAAGTGGTGCCATCCTACTTATGCTAGTCTCATGGAAATAATTCATATCTAGCTAATAAGTGTGATAAAAGTAACAATATCCAAGTTAAAAAGAAAGAAACCATTAAACATTCAATATACATGCTAAACCTATAAACGTAAAAAACACCATGTTACCAACTAGCTAGAGCCTAGATTTCTATTGGATAAGGCAATGCTTTAATTTTTTCTCAATCATTTGCTAGGAGGAGTTATTGGGAGTTGTACATACGTTCAAGCTTTGGAAGAATTACTTATACAGACTAGTTTCAAGGTGAAGATTAATCAACAAAGTGCAAGATGGCAAAGATGAGTGGAGGCAACCATTCATGATGGTTCAAAGCACATGAATGGGGCTACCATTGGGCTACCATTTCATTTGCAGTGCTTGGGATCAATGGGACGGGGCTTCCTCAACACTAGATGCTTGACTAGACACATGGGCAGCATTGAGGGAAGCTACTAGATTGACAATTGCCTTCCAAGCCTTTTTGTTTTTGACATGTGCAAGCAGGGGAGCTTCCAAATAGTTGTGTAGGAACTTGATAGCATGACGAAGATAAAAATGATGGGCTTTTGGATGGAACTCAACTTACAAATTACAAGAAGCCCACGAATCTTTTTCGATACGAGAAGATTGATGGAGGATTGATGATTGTATAGACAACCTCTACAAAGAAGGGTAGGTGATGAAAGCAACAGGATAGACTTAGAGATTAAACCTCTTATGGGGTTAGGAAGGCCTATGCATTGTAGGATGAAATGCAGCTGATGCTGAGAATGACACAATGTATAGAACACATGACTAAGTGGATAGATAGATTGATGCAATGGTTACCTACGTGTGAGATGATTAAGTGAGAAGGGGTCACAGCAACCAGGCTTATGAAAAGTTCCATTGGAACATTAAAAATCTAAAATGCAAAGACACGGGAAGAATTCGAAACTCCTATTACAAGATCTAGCAATGTAGGGGCTAGCAAATCACAATACAGGGGAAGAATTCAAAACTCCTATTACAAGATCTAGCAATGCAGGGGCTAGAAAAACAACAAGGTACAAGAAAAAGAAGAATGAATCCTTAAATTGATTGATGGAAGTATTACAAAGGTTACAATACATGCATCTAGCTATATGGGACTACTGCTCACTCTTTATGCCTCTTCATCCATTGTGTAGGAGAGGCATAGGACATCAATGCATGTTGACTTGGAACAAGGATTTGATATTGCTCCTCAAATCTTAAAGATCAGTCACAAACATAGAGATAGTGATATAAGCTCTAGGAGACCTATGGGCCTAATTTGGATTCAAAAGTCAATTCCCATAGGTCCAAATTACTCACGGTGGGCCCCAATTGGGTATCTCCTAGAGATAGTTACTTGACCTAGGGTGGTCACTTTCCAAACGCCTATAAAATGTGTGTGAGCAAGCACACATCTATAATACCCTATATTTAAAATATTGCATTTTTTGGCATTAGTGTTTACCCCTCTTCCATACATATACATGTAATTTTGAAATAAAAGTCCCCTCTTACATATAGATGCCATAATTATATATGTTGAATAATCGGATAAATATTAAAAAAAACCCCTACTATCTATAAATGGATAGTATGTCCCCCAAACTTAAAAATCCTCTTCCATGAATGAACCTATTATTCTACATATTATACATCAGTCACCTGAGTGGCTTGCTTATGTAGTGCTTGAGAATTACTGTGAATGATTGATATGGAACTAAGAGAATATCACTTGAGCCAAATTTGAGCCAATACTTTGTAGAATTGATCATGTTGTAATAGACTTGATGATGTGGTCGAGATGTGGTCATCATCGAAACATTGATCTAGGTGCCAAATATAAGCAGGTTGTTGATAGAATTTTTGATTGTGTATAAGAGTTGATGGCATGGCCATCAAAATGCTAGTCGAGCTCTAGATTTGAGCTAGGTATTGACAAAACCAATGACATGGTAGAAAATTAACTGACATGGATCCCAAGCCATTTGTTGATATGGCATAGAGCAAAAGATGTCACAGGAATCATGCGAATCAATGATGTGGTAGTCCAACTAATGAATGTCATGGTCATTAGATCGTTTGATGCAATGGCATTGAGTATACAACATCATGGCAATGAAGCCAATCGATGAAATGGAAATCAAGCCTTTCAATGACATGATCTTTCTATTTCAATGATATGGCAATCAATCCAATAAAGCACATGACCTTGAGCAAGCCAATCAATGACATGTGTACACAAGTGGGGGATAAGGGTAGTTGAGGGATGGTGTTGCAACACATGGGGATGGGGGCTAGATGGGGTCAAGACACACACGTGTAAAAGTGGGGGGGTTGCACATGCACACCAAGGGGGGCAAGAAGGGAGTTTGTGTGGCAAGGGGGGATGCACATGGACACAAGGGGGGAGGGATGATTACACAAGTAGAAATGGGGGTGAGGGTAGATTGTGTAAGAAAACAATACAACGTCTGTGCTCAACAAATAACAAGATCTTGTACACAAGAGAGAAAATAGATAGTATGGAGAATCAAAAATTTGATTACTGTAGAGCTGATACAATAGATGGCACTGCCTCCCAACCGTGTGCACCTGTGAAAGAAGCTTCGATGGCGAGCTGAAAATAGTAGAGGATAGAGGCCGGATGCTAAGGAATCAGGCTTACTGTAGCCAGTGATAAAATGGGCTTCACGGGCTTGGTCTTATATAGCCACTAGTCGTAGTTAGTTGGGCTCAATTGGGTGACCGACCCAGTCCACCCAAAACAGTCGACTAGGGGTCGGCCTTGAAATAGGCCACCGACCACACGATAGAACCGGTGCGCAAAATAGAGCCACAAACCTATGGTATCCATTTAGCCCACAACCATCCGGGATCATCTGGGACTCCAAACGGGCCCCGCAACCCGAGAGTGGGCTGCCTTGAGAAATGCTCCATCTACCCTCAATGCGGTCAGTCATGGGGTGCCTTCTTGCACTTGCATGTAGCCTAGTTGGCAGTGTGCCAACTCTGTCCAGCCATCAGGCCACACATGACCCCCATCTGGAGTCCAAACTAGGACCTACCGGATAACCGAGCTACTCAAATGCCTTCTCCTCATATGGGGGGCTTACAAGTAGAGTTAGCTGGTTCCCGCGTAGTTACATGAGAGTGGAGCATTGATATCTAGCACCTCCCCTCAATGTTCACCCATCTGACTTGAGAGCAATCATACCTTTTCCTTTTGCTAGACATTTTGCATCATTTCCGACTGCTACCAGGATGTCATTCCCTACCGGCTGTAGAGAGGTATACCAATAATTCCGACTGGTCATGTGGTGCAATGCACCACTGTCAATGATCCAAGGTTCATCTGCAGGTACATGAACTGCCTTTGTGCAAATCTCCTCAATTGCTACGAATAGCTCTACTGGTGCTGCCTGCGTGCTGTTGCTGGACTCTTTCTTTACTCCGTTCTTCTCATTTGCAATCTTCTTTTGGCACTCATTCTGCTTGTGCCCTGCCTTGTTGCAATAGAAGCACTTGATCTTCTTCTTTCTCTTTTTATCATCAGAAGAAGATGGGTTACCAGAGTCCTTACCCTTACCTTTCTTTGATCCAACGTAGAAAGCCGAATCTTCTCCAGTCCTCATCTTTTGATGCATCTCCTCCTCCAGAAGCATCACATTGAAATCCTCAAAGTTGAGGGGCAGATTTTTGTTTTGCGTATTTAGCGCCGTAACAAGACCATCATACTTTGGTGGGAGAATCGGTATACACCTTCGTGCTAGATTCTCGCTAGTGATGGTGATGCCAATCGCAGTCATCTGATCGTGCAGATTCTTCACCCTGGTGATGAACTTCTCTGTCGCTTTAGACTCAGACAATTTCTCGTTCGCGAGTTAAGTCTCCAAATTTTGAATCCGTGTCTAATTTGTGGTCTTGTATTGATTTTTCAAGACCGTCCATGCCTCCTTCGCTGTGGTGACATGTTGAATTAATGCCATGACGGAATCACTTACACTGCAAACAATAGAACACAATGCATCTGCATTTCTTCTTGTCCACACGAGAATCTCATCTGTAAGTGTACCAAAGCTCATATGCGCTTAGGATGGTCTTCATCTTGAACTTCCAGAGTGGATGGTTAGAGCCGTCCAACTTTTCGCTTTCGTCGAACGGTGGGATTCGCAGTCTTGGGGGCTGGGCCATCTCTCATAATCTGCTCGCAAATAGAAACACACTACCAAATCTTCTTGCTAGAGGCCAGGCTCTGATACCATGTAAGAAAACAATACAACGTCTATGCTCAACAGATTATAGGATCTCGTACGCAAGAGAGAAAACAGATAGTATGGAGAATAAAAAATTTGATTACTGTAGAACTGATACAATAGATGGTGCTCCCAACCGCGCGCTCCTGTGAAAGAAGCTTCGATGGTGAGCTAGAAACAGTAGAGAATTGAGGCTAGATGCTAAGGAATCAGGGTTGCTATAGCAAGTGATAAAATGGGCTTCACGGGCTTGCTCTTATATAGCCACCAGTCGTAGTCGGTTGGGCTCAATTGGGTGACTGACCCAGTCCACCCAAAAAAGTCGACTGGGGGTCGTTCCCGAAATAGGCCACCGACCACACGATAGAACCGGTGCACAAAATAGACCCGCTTACCTACGGTCTCTGTTCGGCCCACAGCCATCTAGGATCATCTAGGACTCCAAACGGCGGGCCCCGCAACCTGAGAGTGGGCTACCCCAGGAAATGCTCCATCTACCCTCAATGCGGTCAGTCATGGGATGCCTTCTTGCACTTGCATGTAGCCTAGTTGGCAATGTGCCAACTCAGTCCAGCCATCAGGCCACACATGGCCCCCATATGGTGTCCAAACCAAGACCTACCGGATAACCGAGCTACTCAAATGCCTTCTCCTCATATGGGGGGCTTACAAGTAGAGTTAACTGGTTCCCGCATAGTTACATGAAAGTGGAGCATTGATATCTAATAGATTGGTTAAGAGAGCGTGTGGGTACAAGGGGACATGAAGGGGGGTGTTTTAGTGGGGCAAGGACGAAAAGGGAGTATTAAGGTGGGTGGTTGCGTAAGAACTCAAGCCCCACTCAAGAGAAGGGGTAAGGGGAGTGGGACCTAGGGGGGAGGGGTAGTGTTTGGGGTGTGGGTGGGTAAAGGAGAAGGGTTATTGTGCATCTCATGTGCATTCATATAAGTGGGGTTCACAGGGAGGGGAGGGGGGGGTCATGCAGTGCGCAAGAGGGGACTTCTTGGACTCTAAGTGCTGCAAAACATCATTGATTTTGATATAATATCATTGATTCCATTGTTGCATGGATTAGATCTAGCTTGATTAATATTTTGATAACTATATCGTCAATTTTGATGCCATGTCATCAATTTCATTGAAACCTCGCTAGATGATTTGTAAGGAATATTTTCATAACTCCAATCATTCACAAATATACTCAAGCATCAGATAAGCAAGCCACTAGAATGATATCATGAACAATTCTAGGTGGTACCACCTTTCAAATTCTATCTTGAGATTGGGCCCAACAGAAGGTGTAGAGAGGAAGCTAAGGAGCTTATTGCAGGAGAACTATTAGTATGGTTGGTCTAGCATAACAACCAAGTAATCCAAGCTTGTGGAAACTCAATATCAATACCAAATCACTATCAAAATGGTGTCAGGCATTAATAGAATCAATGAAGTGGTAGACCAATGGAGTGAAGTCAATGACATGGTTGTCATACTTTTTGATGATGTAGTAGTAAAGTCAATGACATGATCGTTAGATATTTTGAGGATGTGGCATCAATTGAAACATTTCATGGCAATTAAGCCAATCAATAACATGATAGTCAAAACAATTGATGATGTGATTGTTCGAGCATTTGATGATGTGGCATCACATTGAAAAGATTGATGACATGGAAGTCAAGCCAATCGATAACATGGAAGTCAATGACATCATCTCAAGTGATTATAAGGTAGTCGACCCAATCAATGATGTGGCCTTGAGATTTTAATGAGGTGCTACTCAAGCCAATTAATTGATGATGTATCTTCAAGCCTTTGATGACAAAATAGTCAAAACAATGAATAATCTGGTCTTGAGCCTTTGATGATGTAGTTGAATGTGAGGCTAGGGGTCCTTATCAAGGCTACATGGAAATTTGACTAGTAAGATCAGAGCTAGAATGGATGCCTTGCTTAGATGGAGTATATTGTCAGCCTAGTAGAATTTTTAACATAATGGATTGGAGATATGGTTGTGACAAACCAAGGTGCTTATTGTACCGGGCAAGATCATTTCTATCACCATTTCACAATGGCACTATGAGGTTGACAAGATTAAGAAGTGAAACAGATGTCAAGGGATGCAAATGTGATAAGGCCATCCTACAATTATTAGGCTAGCCTACTATGGGCATGAATGAAGAGGGCTCCTCAAACTTAAAACATTGATAATGAAAGGCTCCATGAACCTTGAAAAAAACATATTACAAAAAGATACGGCTTTGATACTACCTGTCACTATGGGTATGGAGGAGGTGAACACTAGATAGTGTGGACTGTTTGAGTCCACAATTCTTGAGTTGAATAGGGAGTTTGTATAGAGCTCTATTAGAATGGCAGATTGAGCCTTTAAAAATCCAAGAGGAAAGGGAAGGTAGCACATGAGCCCTTACGGTTGCAGGCTTCCATCCCATGACTAGGGTGTACATCCTTCTATGAAGGACTTGTGATCACTCTATTTCTTTCCAAAGGGAGGAGCTAGAGCATGTGGAGTAGAAGTCCTTCATTAGGAATAATACAAAATTCAAACATTAATTATTTCTCTATTTCTCCCCATTGCTATTAGGTGCTCTCCATGGGCTCCTTTTGTTAGTAGCCTAGTAGCAGTTCCAACAATTATGGGAAAATAGCTTAGGGTGTCCTATCTTGGAGCATGGTAATGAATGGAGTTAGGTAATGGATGATTAGTAGATCTCCATCCTTGAAGATAGCTGACAAAATGTCAACGCTTTAATTAACATACTCCAACGTTCAATGTTTGGTACACTTCTTAGAGAACTCCATGGGCAATAGCAATAGCAAGTCTTCTTGTGTTTGTACTGGCTGACTAAGGTCCCAATTTGGGTCTTTTGAAAATTGGTCCATGAATTTAACATTCATATAGGTTAGTGGAGATTTTAGAGTTGTGCAACATGTATTTTTACTACTACTTGGGTCCATAGACTTGGATTTACATGGCCATTGAATATACACCTAGTTTGGCGATGGGTCTAAATTGTTCACTAATATTTGCTGGTGTGGAGTCTTCTAATCAAAGCTGATGTGGCACTAGATCATGGATTGAATGATGTCAGATCCTAATCTCATGATGTGGAATGCTTGTGGTCAAGTGATGTGGCACTATTAATAGGTCAGATGCACTCATTAAATTTTAGGTTTGAACACATGGCATTTGGACTTGGGCTTAGAGGGTTGACCCAAGATCTGAGCCTAGAGATCCCAGCATATCCAAGTCTATAAAATCTAGGTCTTTGAGTTGACCTAGACCTTAGATCTCAAGGGCCTTGAAAGACTATTGAATTTTGGATTGTGAAGTTGTTAGTGCTAGATCTAGCTTAGAATAGATGCCTTCATGCATGTACAAGAAACTATTTTGGAGCACATTTTGGCATTGCTTTCTCCACCATCCAATCTTGCAAGATTTTTGTATTTATAATTTATTTATATCTCTCTATTGTAAACAATGATGAACACACAAAGAAACAAATTATATTCCAAGAGTGTATGTTACAATGAGAAAGACCAAAATAAGGATATGTCATAACCCTAATACAATAACTAAGCTAAAAAACCTACTAACTAAGGCCAAAAAGTTCCCAAGTGTATGTTTATAATAGATTGCTCAAAATCTAATGAAGCCCCCTAGTGCAGAGGTAGTGTAAACATGTATAAAGTATCCAGATCAATCTCTAAAAGAAAGTAGGGATAAAGCTTTGTGAAAAGATTCAATTCTTCCTCTAGGTAGTGCCTTGCTGAAATGACTAGAGACATTCTCATGGGTAGAAAATAGATCAAGCTGATCTCTTGCATATGAAATCACTTATTTACGAAATGATAATTTACATCCATGTGTTTTCATCATGCGAGCATGAAACATAGGATTTTATGCTACTTCAATAGCACTCTGATTGTGAGTGAGAATAGGAATGTGTGGATCCAAAATATGAGAAAGATATTCCATCCATCTCAATATCCATAGACACTCAACTCTACTTGTGAAGGCTACCCTCCTGTAGTCAACATCACATGAAGAGGTGGCTATAGTGGGCTCCTTTCTCAACAGAGATATGCATGAGAGACTAAGAAATAAACAATTGGATTATTTACCATAATAGTCATGCGCTCAGTGTGAATTATTTGATGGATGGAATTGAGAGTCATCCCCCTTGAGATAGCATAGTCGAAGATGTTTGATGTCTTACAAGTATCTAAAAATGTTGTTTACTGAATTCTAGTAAGTTACCCTAGGTGGGTCATTAAGAAATATGTAAGATAGCACGTGCGATCAATGGAAGGGGTTTTATATCTTTATGGAGTTACATAAAATATACATACATAAGGAGCTTTTTTATTCAAAAAGTGAAAATTTTCTTATGTAAGGGATACTTTAATCATCTCAAAACTTATAGAAGAGGTGTATATAGGTTATAAAGATCCATAGGTAGGGGTTTTTTTAATGCCCCTTGATCGCACATGCTATATGGGATTTTTACATAGTGGCCCTCCCCCAAGTAAGTTACCTTTTGGATATCCCGTCTTCTTTATTTAGCATAGCAGTTGCAACAGCTACACTTGTAGGTACAACCACTATTGTAGCTCGATTTTTACCAAGTTTGGCTAGTGTATTGGGAGTAGCATCTATAGGATGAGGTTGTTCTCAATGAATATGCCTTTAAGCAATAATTGGTGCCATCAATCCTGTTGTCTTGAGGCCAAGCTATCATCAACCTTGTCTTCTTGAGACAATCTCTAACCCTCAGGTGGGACACTATGTAAAAACCCCATATAGCACGTGTGATTAAGGGTTATCGAGAAAACCCCCCACCTATGGATTTGTATCACCTATATACACCCCTTCAATAAATTTTGAGATGATTAAAGTATCCCTTATGTATGAAAATTCCCACTTTTTGAATTAAAAAACCCTTATGTATGTATATTTTTTGTAACTTCATAAAAATATAAAACCCCTTCCATTGATCACAAGTGCTATCTTGCATATTTATTAGTGACCCCCCAAGGCTCCACCAAGTATGCTATCATTCTGATCCATTGCTAAAACTACCGCAAAATTCACTTACTAGGAATGGTTTCTACACTAAGTAAATGCATGAATAAGTGCAATTTGATGGTACCTATGAAGAAATTTCCCTTGGCATGTGCAATAAATCAAAAGCCCTAAATGTTAAAAAGAAACTTGATGCAATATGTGTCCACTACTTGAAGTTCCAAAATATGTAATAAAACCCCAAAGACTAATCAATGCAAAAGAAAACAAACCATGAATTTGTGCAAAACGCTAACTAGATTTTGATGCAATAGATGAAAATTTGATCCAATTTAGATCCTAGATAAAGCAAGAATTTGGGGAGTCTAATAGGATCTAGAATTAATATAGAATCTAGGAACCAGATGATTTGATGAAGAATTTGGGGAAAGATGATCTAGGGTAAGAGGATCAGTGCCAAAGGATTCAAGAGTAGGAGGATCTGAGAGTAGAGCAATATGAGAGTACAATGATCTAGGAGTAGGACGATACGTCCATAGGATGATGTGACAGTACAACAACTTAGGAAGAGGATGGATGTAGGTGCTAGATGGACTAGGGTGTGAGGCAAAACTTAGGCTAGACTAAAGATAGAATATCAAAGAAAAGTCCAAGAATATCCAAAATGAAAATTAAGGTAGATTGAGAATGAATATCTAATTCTAAACCAAAACTCCATGTAGATTCAAATGGAAACCTATGCAAAGTCCTATGTGAAATCCAAGGTGAAACCAATGTAGAGCTTGAGTGCTTTGTGTAAACTATAAGAGATATCCTTTTAGAAGCTAGGTCATGCTCCAAAAATATAGAAGCAACATCTCTAAGACAGACAAGAAAAAAATAGTAACGACAAGCCCAGAGCTTGCCTCTGATTCAGAGGTGGACTCTGGGGAGAATTTGGGCCAAGATGATTTGAGGTGGGAGGATATGGGATTAAGATGATTTAGTAGGACGAGTTGGGAGGAGGATAAATCTGAGTGCTAGATGGATTTGGGGTGCAAGGAAAAATCCAAGCTAAATTGAGATAAAATTTAGATGTAGAATACAGGTAGATTCATAATGAAAATTTGAGTAGTTCCAAAATCAAAAGTTGGATCGTGCTCCAAAGTAGAAGTGAAAAACCTTCAAGCAATCAAGATAAAGACAACTACTCTAAACAAGGTCAATAAAGACTAAATTAGTAGCAACAATCTTTGATTCAGATGTAGATTATTGCAAACTACCTCTTAATGTACTGAGAGTCTAGCTTGAAGTGCTTTCCAAATAATAGAATTAAAGGTGATGACTTGTTTTAAGCTTTGTTTCTCTTCTAGAATGAGCATGAACAGGTCTAAAATAGTAAAAATTTTATTTTTAATCCTAAAACACGATTATAGAATTGACAAACAAGAACAATACTCTGATGAAACATGGTGGCTAGAAGTAAACTAGATGCAATAGGTCAAAACAATGGTGGATCCTCCAACAAAATGGTCATTCAAGAAGAAAGTTTCCTCTAGTAAAGAAAAAACTCTAAAAACATTAACATATAGGTAGTGCCTATAACCATAGGAGCAAACAACCCCCAAACAACCTTGAAGGAGGTTGGAAATCTATTCAAAAATCTCCGACACTACAAAAGGAGCTAAAAGCAACCCTGAGCAAATTCAAAACTGCAACAAGATTAATGGAACGAGCCACAGTAGCTTGACCTCCCAAAATGAAATCTTCTTCTAATATAGTGATGGGATAGTGAGTGATGCTGAACACTAGCATCGAGCTACATAATCATTGCCCAAGGGTAGGTTCACACCACACTACTCATGCCAGCAATACGATAGAGGAATTAAATCGTACCTCATGCATTGTGCTAACCAAGTGTAAGATGTGTTCCTATAAATGGTCTTATTGAATTGTAGAGTAACATGACCTTTTAGTGATGAGCTTTGAGAGATGAACTTTGAGTGACTCATAGAATACTTCTACCAAGTTTGGTAGAGTTGCATGTTTGTACTACCATGATTGGTAATATATCACCAAGATGGCATATTCATCTTGCAAGAGCTCTGGCAAGATTCATCTTGTAGATGGTTTTTCCTTTGTAGATGTTATAATTATATTTTCTATTAGCTTGTGATATCCATGTTTGTCTTAGGCTCCTCAAACGTCTTTCTAGATCTTGATTGTGCTTTGCAACATTCTATTTGGTAGTTTTTGTCTCAGTTCTCTTCCATCTCATGCCAAGTTGAAGTACATCACTAGGGACTTGTTGCTTTCTTAGATTAACACCCTGATCTTTTGAGCTTAGAAAGGTTTAAGGTCCAAAGATGTTGGTATTTATGAAGGTTTTTACAAACTAGTTTGATGATTATTTCCTCTATTTTTCTAAGAAATAGGCAAGAATATCAACCTTTACCCTTTGAACTAAACACAAAACCCCTAAGCACCCTAGTCCATTCTCGATGTTAAAGGAAATGAAACAAATCATCAAACATGACCTTAAAATAACTATGAAATATTCATATTAGCATTTTTCCAAAATAGCCAATCAAAAAATATGTACTAGAAAATATGCCATCCCTTAAGCCCAAATTTATATTATGAATGGTCCAAGACAAAAAGGGACTAGGGAAAATGAATGGTCCAAGACAAAAAGGGACTAGGGATAGGTTGTAAAAAGAAAACATTCTCAATTTCTCATGATTTATCCAATAATGAATTGAAATTTGATCATCCCTCAACCCCTACCAAAATAGGGATGGAATTTGATTCAGAAGATGTTGTAAAACCTTAGATCAATAGGCTATAAAAGAAAAAAATGCTTAATTTCTTATGCTTTATCCAAGGATGAATCCAAAATTGGAATTTGATCCTCTCTCGACCCCTATTTTATTTGTGAAATATAGAGGGGAGTTGAAATGTACCTTGGACAAACAAGCTATAAAAGGAAAAAATGCTAAATTTACCACGATCTATCCGATGGTGATCTCAAACTTGAGATTCAATCATTCCTCAACTCCTATATTTTAGAGACATAGGGAGGGGACAAAAAGATCTAGGTTAGAAGATACACTCTTGGTTGGGATCGGAATTCGTCGAAGAATGTAGGTTGAAATAGAGGAGATGCCAAAATTTGAGAAAGTGCATGATCCTTGATTTGAATATCAATTGCAAGAAATGATGGTGGAAGAATTTGACAACAATGGCCTTCTCAAGATCATCATGTTTGCACAATACTCCCACTATGAAAGTGTAATATGATCAGACACATCATTGTCTCTATATCTAAAGTAAATCACAAAATTTTGGAAAGAAATTTAGAAAAAAAATATGGCAAGCTACCACATTTGATGTTTTGATTTAACATTGTGCAATCCCTTTGACAAGTGTAGGCTTTTCTTTAAATAAAGTGCAAGGAAAGGAACCCATGAAAATTGACAAACAATGTCATGTTACATATAAAAGTGAGAAAAAAGCATGGCATGCACATATATCATATAAGATTCTTTTGACACATGCCCACAATAAAATCAATAGATTTCACTGGCCCTTTTAGACTTCATGTAGAGACATGGTGCAACTATCAAGGTTTTCTTCCACATTGAATTTGATGTCATCGCCCTCGGCAAGCGATCGTAGGCCCTTTTGGATGAAGATGTCCTCACCACTATCATCAAGGGTGATGCACCACCAATGTTGCACGAGTGTTGCACTGGCTATTACACCATTTGAACTTGTCAATCTTCTTCAAGCCTTTAGAAGGGCGAGGCAAGTAAGCTTGAGTAAGAAAAAGAAAGTTCAAACTACAAGGTGGGGAAGAAGGCTCTTACTTCAATCATGATTGTGATATCAGCATCCACGATACATGTGTGGATGGTAGCCAACAGCAAGGTCTACCCTCATCTTCTATGAATGGCGAAGGAGACACTGCACCTCTTATCCTGCAAGCAGGATTTCAAAGGTTCACCTCCTAACTAAATTCAACCACAAGCTTTGAGGACATATAGTAGCATGCATCTCTTTGTATGTATCATGTATGAAAGAGCAAAGTGATCATATTATAGCAAGGTCCTAGAGAAGCAAAAATCTTGGTTGAGCTTTATGTGCGAAAATATAATCATGATGCATTTGCATACCTAAAACGCATTGTGTACCTATGATACAATTAAAAAAGAGGCTCATCTAGGGGCAACCATAGTGTAGGTGCAAGAGGGATTGATTTTGATAGTGCAATCATAATAGAGATTGACAAGGAATTGGGTTATACCACTATCACTCTTTATATCAGAGCTCAAGCCAATAATGCATTTTTCATTACTCCAAAAGGGACCCTTTTCTAAATTTATCAAATGTACAAGCAAGGCTAGTTAAAGTAAAGATTCATCTATCCCTCTCATACCTTAGTGCCCACTATGTAGCCATGTCATCAATGGTTTCAAGCTTGTAAAGCCCTCTTGCATTTTCAGTAGAAAACTTGTTTGTAAAACTTGTGCACGTGTGTGTGTGCATGTGTAGGCACATGTGCATGTGCGTGTGTGTGTGTGCGTGCACACCTACACACGTGCGCATGTCTTTGTGTGTGTGTTTTGAGTGCAAATGTGAGAGAGGCATGTGTGTACTTTGAGAGAGGCATGTATGTGTACTTTGAGAGTAGGCATGAGAGAGAGAGAGAGAGAGAGAGAGAGAGAGAGAGGAAGGGGGGGGAGGGAGTAATTAGTGAATATCGATGTGCCTTGAAAGAATTTACAATGATTGTATGCAAGGAAGAGACTCTATGCAATGCCATTTTTAGAATACAAGCATAGATTGAGAAAGTGATGCATGTTGATTAAGGAATGGTTGAACATTCTAGTGCTATAAGAGGAACAAAGGAGGTACGGAGGAGAAACTATGGTTCTAATAACGGAGGGAATCCATTCTGAGATAGCTTGAAAGTATGGAGAGCATACATAACCCAAGCTTGAATGTGAAAGGTAATAAGAGTCAAAGCATGATGATTTTTTAGGTGGCTTGTCAATTTGCTCAACTAATAGGCCTTGATCAAGATGCTTTCAATAGCTATATTTGCACAGCGAAGATGGTAAAGGCAAAGGTGCCTTTTCACAGGCATCGTATGATGCTATGTCGCGATAAGGTCTTTGGAGTGATGAAAACAAGCTGGAAGTTAGGGATGTGGTGGGGGTAAGGTCCTTAAGTCTAGTAGTTGTTGGTCTTGTCTTTTGTTGGATGGGTTGTGGGAGTGATTTTGTTGATAAAGTTGGGAGGCTGCCAGATTTTCTCTAGAACAAACCAATAGAAGGGACCCCCGAATTTGACCATGAAGCAATATGGGATAGGAAGCACTTTGCAAGGTTTATATTCTTGTGTGCTGCACTTACTAACCGCACTTTATCAGCTTGTGCCAAAGCGAGGTCCGACCAATGCCCTTTTAGATCTAGCGTCTGTTTTATTTTGTTGTAACGTAGCTCTTCTGATCCTGGAGCATGTGCTCGAGCATACGAGAGCACCGGTCTCAAATCGCTGGTATGTAGGAGGAGCTGGTCGTTACGTCGTCTGCACTAGATGGCTGGGGGTGAGACACGGTAAGGCAGTGCGAAAGAGAAGGGAAGAGATATTCCAGAGTGAGAGCCAGAGAACGAGAAAGAGAGAGCGAGAGAGAGAGAGAGAAGTGCGAGCTGAGGGAACGACGGAAACAGCAGCTAGATGATCGAACGGGAGGGTATCACAGTAATACAGAGGCAGAGGAGGGAGAGATGTGATGTAGTAGAGGGAGAGATCGATGTGTAGAGCCGAGGGAAGGAAACAGAAGCTAGATGATTGATTGAGCGAGCAGCGACGTATCACTCTTGATAGTCGATTGCAGAGCGGCAACCAGGGTATATAGAAAATCGAGCGTCGCGAAGACAGGCGATTGATCGTTTGATTGTGGCGTGAATGAAGAGACGGCAAAGTCCGCTGCCATGGCAACGACCTTGAAGATGATCCGCCAACGATCCCTTCTTCTTCCTGATCAAGTCTATGGTATCTCGATCGCGGTGGATTCCCAACAACAACCACCGCTGCTTTGGGGGCCTTCCCCTCTCACCACCACCAGCGCCGCCCCCTCTCGCCATCTCCTTTGGAAACAGCGCGCTGAGAATCTCCTCTGGATCGCCTCCGCCTTCTTCATCATCTACTATGGCGATTTTCGGTCCAACTTCTTCACTCTCCTCGCCAATGACCCTCGCGTCCGCAGGTGCTCCTCCCTCCCTCCTTCCACTGTTCGCTTTCTGGTCGCTTTTTGGTGCTCCCATGCCTTTCTTCCACTCGCTCCATCACGTTTTGCTCGACTCGAGCACTTTTTTGGCTCGGATTCTTTGCTCGGGCTGCAATTGCCGGATATTGTTTGCGCACAATTTGACTAGCAAGTGTCTTGCGCACAGGACGCCCCTTCACCTCGGATCGGTATGTCTTGTCTTGGACATGGGCATCTTCTTTTACTTGGCTGTTCGGCTTCGAGCCAGGAACTGCATCCAGGAGAGTCTGGATGTCGTCGCTCCTGGTGCCATACCTGCTGCGACCATGGTCGGACTAGCAGCGTTTACACTGTAAGGCATTCCTGGCCATGCTCCTCGAGCTTTCACATTTTCTGTCTTGCTGAGTGGATTTTGACAATTGATATTCATGTTGTCGAAATTGTTCAGGTTTTGTGTCGCCCTGTGGCCCATTTGGAACATCTTGACAGTGCCAATGCTGGTAAGTGGGCTTCCCTTCGGCCTGTGTTTTCGTTTGTAAGAGGGTAACTTAAACTCTACCGAAGCAGGCAGTCGACGCCTAGGCGGTTCTCTAAAACAACTGTGGTGGTGGATGCAGCTCACTCTGTTCATGGCGTTCACAGTGGTGGCTCCATATCTGTCTCCCTATGTGAGCATGAAGCTGGATGCAGACTCTTTATGCTACAAAATGAATTCGTAACTGTGTCATATTACGGCGTTGCTATGATGAGCTTAGCATTATATTACTGCATACGTAAGGCCCTTATAAGCGCCTGTCGACTGTCTTGTCAATCGCATAAGCCTGCGAACTGTATCGATTCCTGTAATGGGAAGTCCCAGGGGGACTCGAACCTCCTGATCTACATTGCTACATACAGCTCATAATATGTATCGAGAGATGCAATCGATTGAGAGGATTATGAATCAGACTCGAGAGCGGAGGTTAAGCTCAAAACTCATGTATTTCGCAAAAGGGCGATAGGTGAGCCGCTTCCTCCAGAGTCCAGGAGAGTCCTTCCCTGCAATCAAGAACATTTCAAGATCTAATTTTATGGTATCTATTATCTTGGGATATGGCCATGAGATTTGGGGGGCGGGGGGGCAACGGAGCGACTTGTCGTGATCTCAACTTGTAAAGATCTTGTCGTCTCTTTTAGTTGTGGAACCTCACTACATTTTATGAAAAGATAATGGCAAGAGCATATTCTGTTGGATGGGCGTCGCCTCTCTCGTTAGAGCATAAGGATAATAGAACTTAATCTTTAAATAAGATACCCCTTGGACTATATTGGAAGGGAAGACATAGCCCATAAGTAGGTCATCCTAATTTTATTTTAAAAAAAAGAATGCATTCTTACTTTTGTACCTAAAGTAGTGTGGATAATCTTCATTATGATCAAAATGTATCTAAGAACACAAGAGAATCTTTGGTAAAACAAAGGTCAATATATTGTATACTTGGAAGGTACAAAGTTGAAATTCATGCTCTTTTGGAGCAATCATGTTAAATATTTAATAGAAAAATGTGCAATTGTGAAAATAAGCATTCCAAGAAGATCTCAAAGGCACAACTTATAACTAATAAACCATTATAAGAGAAGCAAAAGTCTATTTAAGAAGACATTTAATGAATGAAGTAGCGCTAATATTTATATAATCTCTCTCTCTCTCTCTCTCTCTCTCTCTCTCTCTCTCTCTCTCTCTTTGCATAAATCATTGGTTGACATGATCAGATCTGGCTGAAGCAAAGCTCAATAGGAGAGAGCTTAGAAGTGGGCTCTCCTCACACTCTACACCAATCAAGGCAATGCCAAGAGCAGGAACTAAAGCAACGATGGTACGTCAACAAACTGAGGTGCAGAAAGCATCAAAAGAAGTAAAAGAAACTCCTCAAAAATCATCAATGTTGCCACCTCCTTTGGAAGAATTGGCACTTACCACTTTAGATGGAAATGCAACGCCTTTTATGCCATCACAAGGAAACTTTTGGAATTTTCTAGCATCCATTCAAGCAGCAATGATGCAACAGCAACAAGAGTTAAGGAGTCTAGCACTAAAATGCCAAGATCTAGAGCATAAAAATGCTCAATTAGATCAAGTTGTGAGCACGCAAGCTGAGATGATTGGTAAATTGCAACAGAGAGTACATGACTTGGAAGAAAATAAGACCATACAACAGCAAGGGATGCATTCTGTTACTTGGGCTGAGATAGCCAAGGGTGCAAATACAGAGGAGCATGGAAGCAATCAAGAAATTAGTAACAAAGAGGTGCACATTGAGCAAGGGATAGATGCAAAAGAATGCAGTGAAAGGGAGAAAAGACCACAAATATAGTCATACGAGGTATGACAGAAAAGGATGCAGAAACACCCCTGTCACTAGCCAAGGAAATTACAGATTTCTTTCAGGAGCATTTTGCTATGTAGGATGTGACTATTTTTGGAGCACACAAGGTCGGCAAGAAAAAGGAAGAGAAAGACCACCACCGGGCAATTGTATGCATGATGATGGATGCAAGGAAAAGAACAATTATATTAGATAACAGTAGGATATACCTACGAGGAACCTCTTGCTTCATCACTGAAGATAGAATACCCAAGCAACAAGCCGAAAGACGCCAATCCTACGAAGCACGCAAGAAGAGACAAGAGGCAAAAGAGGACACTACCCTCTAGGGACACGTGGCTCATGGGACCCAGAAGGAAATCAAAGTAATGTTTTGGAATTGCAAAGGTTTCCCCTGGCAGAAGGGGGCAGGCCTTAATGATGTGCTTGAGGATGCAGATGTAGTCTTTTTTGCAGAGACATGGGAGAGGGATATGCACAGACTACCTCCAATCAATGGATACGTAACACATTCAATATGCCAAACACACACTGGTACAAGAGGGCAAGGAGGAGTTGCATGCCTATACAAAGAGCACTTAGGAGATAATATAAGCATATGCAAAGATGACCCTCATAAACGATTCATCTGGATCATGGTGAAAGCAGAGCCCCTACCACTTTACATAGTTGGGTGCTACATACCGCACTTAGGGTCGACGTACTATCAATGCTATGATGGAGATGGATCAAATCCATACGGAGACTTGTGCTCAGATTTGGTGGAATTCAATGCCAAGGGGAGAGTATTGATTCTAGGAGACATGAATGCACACATTGGGGACACCCAGTTTCAGTCACTTACAGGGCATGAATATGACAAAGACAAAGAAATTGAGATAGACCCCAAGTGGCACAGACACTCGGTGGACAAGGAAGTAAATGCACATGGAGAGGCATTGACAAGCCTAGTGAATGGGCTTCATATGATTGTGCTGAATGGATCAAACCTCTTTCCACATACAAGAGTTCCCACATGCTTTCCAGCTAGTGGAGGATCAAGTGTGGTAGACTATCCTTTAATTTCACTTGATGCAGTAAATTTGGTACATGATTATATAATTGGCCCAAAGTATCCAAAATCAGATCATACTCCCCTTTATCTCAAAATGCACGTACCCCATTTGGCAGAAACTCCAGTCCATGCAGCAAAGAATTGGTCTTTTCGTATGGACATAGACATGAGGGAGAAGTATGCGGACACTACTGATGCTCTTATTAAGGAGGTTTGCAGACTTGAACTAGAGTGAGATGAAAGAGACTTTACTCTCAGCTGCACATACAGTCATGGGTCAAAAAAAGATCAAGAGAGTATGCACAAAGGGCTTACCATAAAACAAATGGTTTGATGATGAATGCATAAAAGCCAGGCTGAAAATTAAACAAATGCCAAATGACATGCAATGTAAAGAGGCTGAAAAACACTTCCATGCACTCACTCGGAGAAAAAAGAGGAAATATCAGCTAGACAAAGAGTGGAAAGATGCCATTGAGTTTGCTAAGAACCTGAGAGGGTTCACGTGGAGGCAAACTAAAGGGAGATCAAAAGAAATCATGGGAGATTTCATAGATGAAGAAATGCTCCAATATGCCAAGCAACTCTACACCCACCCACATGCCTTACCTATGTCCACAGACATAGCTCACTACAATGGCCCACATATTTTCTCTGTGGACGATGTGAATGAGGGCCTGAAGAAAATGGCCAATGGAAAAGCAAATGACACATTGCATATAAAGGCTGAGCTACTAAAATGGGCAGGTGACTACACATGAATTTGCCTAGTTTCTTTGCTTAATGATACAATTACTAATGGTTTCCCCCCAGAGTGGCAAGAAAATTGGGTGAAACCAATATATAAAGGTGGGGATCATAACCAGCTTTCCAACTATAGAACCATTATGGTGGGATCCACCATGACCAAGATCTTTAGCACAATCGTTGAGACAAAACTTAGTCTATGGGCAGAACTGAATGGAAAGAGGGCCATTGGACAAGCTAGTTTTCGAAGAAACCATAGCACTGTGGATCACTCGGTCACATTATGGGTTCTAATGGAAGAGAGCCGGCTACAAGGAAAACCTCTCTATTGCTGCTTCATAGATTTTAAGAAGGCATTTGACACAGTGCCTAGAAACAATTTGTGGGAAAGAATGGGCTACTTAAGAGTGCCAAATCACTTGAAAATAGCAGTCTTCAGATTATATGAGAGAGTAACTTGCCAACTCAAAGGTAGAAACGGATTGTCAACTACATTCCATAGTAATATGGGGGTTAAACAGGGTTGCCCTATGTCACCAACATTATTTGGACTATGTATTGACAGATTGGAGGAGTTGGTCAAAGAAATGATGCAAGAGCAGCAACTAGAGAGCCCCCAAATCTGTGCATGCACCATACTACTATTGTTATATGCAGATGATGTTGTCTTTTTCTCATACACAGCAGAAAATATGCAGTGGATGATGCACATTCTACACAAGCTTTGTGCAGAGAGCGGCCTCATGGTAAATGTCACCAAAACTAAAATAATGATAGTAAAAACAAAGCAGCCTGCAAACACCCCAAGTATTATGTACAATGAGCAGGAAATCGAGAGAGTAAACACATTCAAATACCTGGGAATATATGTGCCAGCAAATCTAGCTAGAATGATTGTGTCCACAGAAGGATTGATGCCGGGTGGGGAAAATATTATCATTTTGAAAATGATTGCAGAAATAGTGACACTAAGAGATGGAGCATCAGACGGATTTTATTTGATGCTTATGTGGTGCAAACAGTCCTATATGCAATAGAAGTATGGGGAGGTACCATCTCAACATCAAAATGGAATGATATTGAAAAAATACAAAAATCATTTCTAAGACGGCATCTGGGAGTTAAAATTACTACACCATACTCAATCATGCTTATTGAGACTGGTACAAGGCCCATTGAACTGAGAGCACTATGAAGGGTTTTCAAATACATAAAGAGGGTCAAGTCCATGGGGTCGCAGAGATTACCAATGAAAGGATGGGAAGCAAGTAAAAGGCCTCAAAAGACAAACAAAAGCAAGACGCTATCATCTGGTTGGTGGCAAGACATTCAGAGATGGTTCCAAAGATGGAGAGTAAGATACTACCTGGAGATGTCATCCAGGGAAATGGATGAGAAGGCATTTCATAAAGCTTTGTTGGGAATATTGCAGCAAAAATGGCAATCAGCTGAAAAAAGGGCTAAGTATGAGTACTATTGACATGTCAATCCCATTTATTGGGACACCTACTCCAAGGAGGAAGAAAATGCACAAAAATACATAACTATGCCCATACCTACAAATGCAAGGAGAAGCATTGCACTCATCCACACCCAATCACACACTCTGGAGATAGAGAAAGGTGCTTGGGGAGATGTCTCAAGGGAACAAAGATTTTGCAAGCTGTGTGACTAAGAACAAGTAGAGACAGAAGCACATGTCCTCCTTACATGCACACGGTATGCCTACATAAGGAGGGACTTTAACAATATTACAGAGGAACACGACACCCTAGCAAGCTTGCTCTCACATAGCCATATAGCCACTCTGGGTAACTATATTGCCAAGGTTCTTAAATATCGTGAATGTTTTATTACTCAATGTATTTCAAATTAATTGTTCTCCCCTCCTTCCATAAAAAGAAGGAGACACTTGTATCGTGACTTTTATGGGTCCCATGGGTCGGTATTTTGGCCCCCGAAGGATGGTAATACATTCTTCTTCTTCTTCTTCTTCTCTCTCTCTCTCTCTCCACACACACACACACAAGTACTCATGTTTTGTGGGTCAAGCGATAGTCCTTTAAAGGGATCCTAACCGTCAAATGACCCCTATGTGCAAAAGTATCACTTAGTTCAAAACTAACTACACTTTAATATATTTAACAAGAAAACATTAATATTTGCTTGCCTTATCAAATGTCTTATCTTAAATCATTTTAAACCTATTAAATCTTAAAAGCATATGCTCTAAGTACTAGGATATCTTCAAAATAATTTTTGGTTGTCATAGCAATCATAATCATTTTTTCCAACTTCAAAGCAATTATAATCAATTTCCTAAGATTGTTTGGATTTCATGAACTACTTGTCATCTTTAGAGCATCTTTATAACAACTTTTTTGGCAATTTGTGTACTTCATACTCATGACAATCTTCTAGCTTCATATTTAGAAATAGCTTTTATAATTTCATCAAATTCTCAAAATTGTTGTGTACATATAGATATGCTTAGCATTCTTTTGCTCCAAAATGTATAGCAATCAGAGTTTCTTACATGAGTATACAATGCAATATTTTAGCTTAAGAAGTTAGAACAGTCATATTGAGTTTTCTATCTTCGAAACACTTTTCTACCTTTAAGGTCATAATCATTTCCTCAACATCATAATCCATTGTTAAGCCTCATAATGGTTTTTCTAGTTGCATCGCAAGTTTTATATTTCTAATTGCT
Organism: Dipteris shenzhenensis; assembly: GCF_047967505.1. Lineage (NCBI taxonomy): Eukaryota > Viridiplantae > Streptophyta > Polypodiopsida > Gleicheniales > Dipteridaceae > Dipteris > Dipteris shenzhenensis. The sequence goes on from NC_141612.1 coordinate 4,099,466, forward strand.
TAGCTTCATAATAATCCATCCGCATGGGTAGCAAAAAGAAGACCCCATACTACAAAGAAAGAATAAATCAATTTAGCAAACTAATAGCAAAAGTAAAAGCCCAACAACAAGGATACAAATTAAATAAGAAATAGCATTCGAGTAATTGTAAAGCAAGGATGCAAGCTCAAAAGCAAGAGCCCAACTGCAAAGATACAAATCAAATAAGAAGTGCTTTCAAGTAAGCAGCAAGGAATGATGCAAACAGTAAAATATCCAACATGCACAGATATGACAAGGCAAAAATCATTCAACACAAAGATACAAGTAAAGATTTACACACTCTAAGCTTGCTAGATAGTCAACACATGTCATAGATCAATCTAAGGTATATCTTCAATATAGATTTTTAGCTTTACGATTATCATAACCTTTTTTGCAACCTCAAAGCAATTGTAACAATGCTATCACATTCTGGCAATGTTTTGGGTTTCACGAATGACTTTTCAGCTTTATATTGTTTTGGCAATATGTGGGCTTCCTACTTCTGATAGAATCTTCTAGCTTCATGTTTAGAACAGCTTTTATGATTTCAACATCACATTTCCATTCTCAAAATTGTTGGATGCATATAGATATGCTTTGCATTTTTTAGCTCTAAATTGTATAGCAACCAAAGTTTCTTGCTTAAGAAGATAATGCAATATTTTAGCTTTAGAATAGCTGTATTGAGTTTTCTATCTTCAAAATACTTTTCTAGCTTAAAGATCATAATCAATATCTCAACTTCATAATTTTTGAGAAGGTTTAAACTAAGTAAAATGTGCCAATGAGTTACAAAGAGAGCAAGCAAGATGATCAATGACCCGAAAGCTGAGTGCAAAGTAAGTTGATCACACGTAACATGATGAACTAACAACAAAGCCAAGTGAAGAAGACCATCCAATGTACGGTGACTTATTAGTAGCCATGCCAAGTTTTTTACAAACTATAGACTTGAGAGCATCTTTGGTTTTGCACTTGAAACCAGACGATATAGAAACCCAAGAGACACCAATGCGCTAAGGAGGTGTGAGCAAAGTCGAGCAAGTCGGTTTTGCAAATCATAGGCAATAGTGTCGCATGCAATGTTTGGGTCCTCCTATAGCAACTGCTCATTCTCTCTCCATTCCTAGCTATAGCACCTCCTACAGTAGCTACTCATCCCCCTCTGCTCTTCCTCCCTCCATTCCTAGCTCTACAGTATCTCCTATAGTGGCTGCTCATACAGTACCTCCTATAGTGGTGGCTGCTCTTCCTCCCTCCATTCCTAGCTATAGTACCTCCTATAGTGGCTGCTCATCCCCCTCTTCTCTTTCTCCCTCCATTCTTAGCTACAACACCTCCTGGAGCAACTGCTCATCCCCCTCTGCTCTTTCTCCCTCCATTCCTAGCTACAACACCTCTTGGAGCTGCTCTTCACCTTCAATTGCACCCTCTATACCTTCCCCCCCTCTCCCTCTCTCTCCCTCTATCGGAGCTGCTCTCTCCCTCCAAGATGCACTTTCAGGTCCACTCTTGCTATTGTGACCTCTCTATAAGCATGGTGAGGAGGCCATACATGTCTTCTGCGTCCAACAGGAGCAAAAATGCACTGGGTGAATGGGTGCCTTCTTGCACCTACAGCTTGAATGATTGGATAGTCATGAGAGGATCTGCCAAGGGTGGGGTCCACATAAGCTTCCCAAGAGAAGAGAGGTGATATTTTGCATGAATGGAAGGGCCACATCATGAAATTCAAGCTTGGTAAGAAAGGATGGCTTGCAAAGGTGCAACACATCTACATGGGGAAGGACATGCGCCTTCCTCCATCAAGCAATCTATCGACAATATCATCGCATTGTAAGTCTACATTTTATGTGAGATTTCTAAGTGTAATGAGTTAGTTTTGTTAGATATCAATGCTCTACTCTTGTCTAACTATGCAGGAATCAGCTAACTCTACTTGTAAGCCCCCCCATATGAGGAAAAGGCATTTGAGTAGCTCGGTTATCCGGTAGGTCCTGGTTTGGACACCAGATGGGGGCCATGTGTGGCCTGATGGCTGGATGGCTTTAGATAGAGTTGACACACTACCAACTAGGCTACATGCAAGTGTGGGAAGGCATCCCATGACTGATCGCACTAAGGGTAGATGGAGCATTTCCCAGGGCAACAACCCACTCTCGGGTTGCGGGGCTCGTTTGGAGCCCCAGATGATCCCGAATGGCTCTGGGCTGAATGATGACTGTAGGTCATTTGCTCTATTCTGTGCCACGGTTCTAACGTGTGCTCGATGGCCTATTTTGGGAGTGACCTCCAGTCAACCGTTTTGGGCCGACTGGGTCGGTCTCCCAATTGGGTCTAACTGACTATGACTAGTGGCTATATAAGAGCAAGCCCGTGAAGCCCATAATCATCACTGGCTACAGCAACCCTGATTCATTAGCATCCAGCCTCTGTCCTCTACTGTTTCCAGCACACCATCGAAGCTTCTCACACAGGAGCGCATGGCTGGAAGGCAGTGCCATCTATTGTATCAATTTTACAGTAATCAAAATTTTGATTCTCCATACTATCTACTTTTCTCTCTTGCATATGAGATCCTATTATCTGTTGAGCACAGATGTTGTATTGTTTTCTTACATGGTATTAGAGCTTGTCTCTAGCAAGAAGATTTGGTAGTGTGTTTCTGTTTGCGAGCAGATTGTGAGAGATGGCCCAGCCCGCAAGACTGCGAATCCCACCGTTCGACGAAAAAGTTGGACGGCACTAACTATCCACTCTGGAAGTTCAAGATGAAGACCATCCTAAGCGCATACGAGCTTTGGGATACTGCTACTGGGGTGGACGTGAAGCCGATTGCGAGATCAAATCTAGCCAATGTAGGACAACAGATAGTACCAACTGCAGATGAGATTCTCGCATGGACAAGAAGAAATGCAGATGCGTTGTGTTCTATTGTCTGCAATGTAAGTGATTCTGTCATGGCGTTAATTCAACATGTCACCACAACGAAGGAGGCATGGACAGTCTTGAAAATTGAGTACGAGACCATGAATCAGACATGGATTCAGAATCTGGCGACTCAACTCACGAATGAGAAACTGTCTGAGTCTGAAACGGTAAAGAAATTCATCACTAGGGTGAAGAATCTACGCGATCAGATGACTGCGATTGGCATCACCATCACCAACGAGAATCTAGCACGAAGGTGCATACGGATTCTCGCACCAAAGTACGACGGTCTTGTTACGGTGCTGAATACACAAAATAGAAATCTGCCCCTCAACTTTGAGGATTTCAACACAATGCTTTTGGAGGAGGAGATGCATCAAAAGATGAGGACTGGAGAAGATTCGGCTTCCTTGGCTGGATCAAAGAAAGGTAAGGGTAAGGACTTTGGTAACCCATCTTCTTCTGATGATAAAAAGAGAAAGAAGAAGATCAAGTGCTTCTATTACAACAAGGCAGGGCACAAGCGGAATGAGTGCCGAAAGAAGATTGCAGATGAAAAGAACGGAGTAAAGAAACAATCTAGCAACAGCGTGCAGGCAGTACCAGTAGAGCTGTTCGTAGCAATTGAGGAGATTTGCACATAGGCAGTTCATGTACCTGCGGATGAACCTTGGATTATTGATAGTGGTGCATCGTGCCACATGACCAGTCGGAAGGATTGGTATACCTCTCTACATCCGGTAGGGAATGACATCCTAGTAACAGTCGGCAATGATGCAAAATGTCCAACAAAAGGAAAAGGTACGATTGCTCTCAAGTCAGATGGAGTTGTAAAACAATTGTCCGATGTTCTTTATGTACCAGATATCAAGAGGAACTTCTTGTCCGTTTTTGCAATCACGGATCGGGACCTCAAAGTTCACTTCGATAAGAATGGTGCACAGATTTTGGATCTTCAAGGGAAGGTCATTGGTAAAAGTACACGGCGCAACATCTACGAACTCTCAGCTTTCAGTGCTCGAGCCGATGTGAGCAACACTAAGCTGTGGCATGAGAGGTTTGGTCATCTAAACCTTAGTTCTTTAAAGGAGATGCATAAAAGTGGAATGATTACAGACCTACTAGAAATTATAGATCTACCCGATGTATGTGAAGCTTACATGATGGGCAAGTAGCATTGGCAGCCCTTTCCTAAGGAGGCCACTAGGGCAAAGGCTCCTCTAGAGCTCGTTCACACGGACCTCTGTGAAGAGATGGAGATGGAAGCTTTGGGTGGTTCCTACTACTTCATGATGCTGATCGACGACTACAGTAGAAGGATATGGATATACTTCCTGAAGACTAAAGATGAGGCTTTTAGTAAGTTCAAAGAATGGCATGTAATGGTCGAGAAAGAAACGGGGAGGAAGGTGAAGAAGTTGAGATCAGACAGAGGTGGAGAGTTCACATCAAGTGAATTCGAAAGTTACTACAAAAGTCACGGGATCAAGAGGCAAAAACCCCCACCACATACATCATAGCAAAATGGAGTAGGAGAGCGCAAGATGCGCGTCATCTGCGAAATGGGTAGGAGTATGATGAAAGGGAAAGATTTGCTGAAGACTTTCTAGGTTGAAGCATGTAACACAGCAGTTTACATTCTGAATCATAGCTACACGAAGGCTGTGAATGGGATGACTCCATTGCAAGCCTTTTTTTATAAGAAACCTTCAGCTGCACATTTTAAAGTTTTTGGATGTGACTGTTTTGTGCATGTCCCTGATGCTAACAGGACCAAATTCCAGGAACCAAAGAGCCGAAAGTGTATTTTCTTGGGCTAAAGTGAAGAGGCGAAGGGTTACCATCTCTATAATCCTGTTACTAAGAAGGTAATAGTAAGTCACGATGTGGTCTTCTCAGAACAGCCACATCAATTGGAGGAGGATGCTTCCTTCCCAGACAACCAAGACCAGGATATCCATCCAGTACAACCACCAATAGCAGACCGAAGTCCCCCAATGGTGCTTGGGAGGATTCAAGATAAAGAAGAGGAAGAAGAGCCTATAGAACCGCAACGGCAACGGCCATTCCTGAAGTGGGTAAAGAATCTTTTGGATAGCAGAGAACCTCCAACCATTGAGGAGGAATCATCCGAACACTGTCGGTCCAAGAGATTAGAGGAGCAAAGAAGGGCACAGGAACACTTGGTTAACTACACTTTGATGATAGAGGTGATTCGTGCTGAAGAACCCAAGTGTCTTGAAGAAGCACAGGGTGATGATAGGTGGATGGAGGCTATGCAGTCGGAGTATGGCTCCATAATGAAGAACAACACTTGGGACCTTGTGGATCGACCACCAAAATGCAAGGTAATTGGCACCAAGTGGGTGTACAAGACCAAGTACAAGTTCGACAGCACATTGGATAAGTACAAGGCTTGGCTCATGGCAAAAGGATTCGCATAGGTACATGGTTTTGATTATCAGGATACTTTTGCTCCCATAGCTCGACTAACCACAATTCGCAATGTTTTGGCTTTAGCAGCACAGGAAAGTTGGCCCGTGTTTTAGATGGATGTAAAATACGCCTTTCTGAATGGAGATCTCAAGGAGGAGGTATACGTGAAACAACCACCAGGTTTTGTGATCCCCGGTTCAAAAGGTAAAGTATGTAAACTAAAGAAGGCACTTTACGGGCTGAAACAGGCCCCACGAGTGTGGTACCAATGGATTGATGCCTACTTTCTGCAAAACGGGTTCAGAAGGAGCCCATCTGATGCAAATTTGTATATCTATAGAGAAGGAGGCAAGTGTATGATCGTGGTCCTTTATGTGGACGACCTTGTTGTAATAGGGAACCATGAAGAAAAGATCTTATAGACAAAGCAGTTGCTAGGAAGAGAGTTTGAAATAACAGACCTCGAATTGATGCATTTCTGTTTTGGGATTGAAGTTTGGTAAGAGCCAAAACAGATCTTCATCTCACAGCTAAAGTATGCTGGAGAGATACTAAAGGCATTTGGCATGGCTGAGTGCAAGACAGTTGGCACCCCTATGGAGGTTGACGTGAAGCTCTCAAACGAGGATTCATCACCACTAGTGGATGAAGTGAAGTACAGAAGGCTTGTGGGCAGTCTGATTTACTTGTGCAACACGCGGTCGGACATCAGCTTTGCAACTGGTGGACTAAGCAAGTTTTCCAATAAGCCTCGAGAGAACCATTGATGCGGGTGCTAAAATACATCAAAGGCACACTTGATTATGGCATCACCTATACCAAGGGCAACACCTTGACCAGATGTTGTGACTCGGATTGGGCAGGAGACGTGAACAGTAGGAGATCAGTGACAGGTTAGTGTTTCTCACTTGGATCTGGAGCTATGTCATGCATTAGCAAGAAGCAACCCATAGTTGCTCTTTCTTCTACCGAGGCTGAGTACAAATCAGCATGTTTTGCTTCTTGTGAATCAGAGTTGCATGGCAATTGCAAAGAACCCTGTGTTCCACGCTCACACAAAACACATTGAGATTCAATATCGCTTTGTACACAAACTCATTATGGATGGAGAGGTTGACTTGGTGTATTGTCTGACTACAGAGAATGCTCCAAACATCTTCACGAAGGCTCTTAGAAGAGACTTGCTGGAGAGGCATCTTCATCGACTTGGCATTGGGCCAAAAAAGTAAGTTCACTTGCGGGTGGACATTGGGGGGGGGTCTTAGATATCAATGCTCCACTCTCGTGTAACTATGCGGGAACCAGCTAACTCTACTTGTAAGCCCCCCCATATGAGGGGAAGGCATTTGAGTAGCTCGGTTATCCGGTAGCTCCTGGTTTGGACACCAAATGGGGGCCATGTGTGGCCTGATGGCTGGATGGCTTCAGATAGAGTTGGCACACTGCCAACTAGGCTACATGCAAGTGCGGGAAGGCATCCCATGACTGACCGCACTGAGGGTAGATGGAGCATTTCTTGGGGCAGCCCACTCTCGGGTTATGGGGCCCGTTTGGAGCCCCAGATGATCCCGGATGGCTCTGGGCTGAACGGTGACTATAGGTCAGTTGCTCTATTTTGCACCACGATTCTAACATGTGATCGGAGGCCTATTTCGAGACCGACCTCCAGTTGGCTGTTTGGGCCAACTGGGTCGGTCTCCCAATTGGGTCTAATCGACTATGACTGGTGGCTATATAAGAGCAAGCCCGTGAAGCCCATAATCATCACTGGGTACAGCAACCCTGATTCCTTAGCATCCAGCCTCCGTCCTCTACTGTTTACAGCATGCCATCGAAGCTTCTCATATAAGAGCGCACGGCTGGGAGGCAGCGCCATCTATTGTATCACTTTTATAGTAATCAAATTTTTGATTCTCGATACTATCTGCTTTTCTCTCTTGCATACGAGATCCTGTTATCTGTTGAGCACAGATGTTGTATTGTTTTCTTACAAGTTTAAAATAGCACTTATGCATAGCAAATGTATTTCCTTTGGAATACGAATGGGAACTAGTCCAATGCTTCTTAGATAAGTTTACTACCAATCATGAGGATTTAGAAAGGCAAATGCATACTGGAGAGAAGTCCTTTGCTTTGAAACAGAGAAATATCTATTGGAATAATGCCAAGTACATTACTCTAAGGATGGCATCAGGCTATGGCCATCTCAATTCATTGCAACACCACAACTTGAAGACATGGATTGTAGCATGGTGGACACAAGAATAGTGCAATCATATAAGGAAAAGATTGCAAAGGATGTGGGCATGGCCATGAACTTTACATTTGTCTCTTAATGGGTAAGGTTGTCTTGGTTTATACCTCTACACATTTTTGCTTCTTGTTTTTAGAATGCACAGAACAAAAATCATGTGGTCATGCAAGTGCCTACATGAGAATTCCCTTGAGGAATTGCTTGGGGTGAATTGGGGATGTAGGTCAAGTGAATAAAAGGGTGATCTATTTCAATACCATGTATGTAAGGACAATGTGGTTGTCAAGTATCACATCTCTCGCCAAATGTTATATTTTGCTTTTCCAATAACATTGACTCGTGAGGACGAATATGCAATGTGTGCTCTCAAACTTCCCAAAATAATTTCATCTTCTTGCATGAAAATAATTTAGTTAATTGACTCAAAAAAGTTGCATACAGGCACAAGAAGTTAGTACATGAAATGAATTTAATGAATTCACTCATAAAGAAGCTAAAACAAGACTTCTACCTCATCATTCAACTGTATCTTTGGTAAGGGTTGGAAGCAACCATATCTCTTTATGCGTCTTATTAATATGTTGTGTAATCTCCTTATTTATCCTTTGCATCACACATAATCACACAAGAATCATTGATAAAGATTTTCTCTACTAGTCTCTTCTTTGGATTCTGATGCGCTTGAAGACATCTACAAAGGTTACACATTATCATTAAAACACCATAATCCATACATGAGGAAAAAAGTGAACCCATCTTGTTTAATCATTGACCATGCTCTTTTTCACCGATATTTTTGTCAACGAAACGTTCTAGAAATGCACCATAGTTGGTATTTCGATTGCTATTATTGTCGAAAAAAGTGTCAAAATTAATGTTAGAGAAAAGACTCTGAGAACTAGATTTTATAATCCAAAATAAAATTAATCTACCACATGGAGCTAATTGGGGGTTCCATAACATGTACTCACACAGTTTGATGCCTAAAGCATAGCATTACGATAGTGCATTAGGATTATTTTTGAACCAGAAGAGAGGATGCATGGGAAAAAACATGGAAATGTTCATTCTTGACCATGAAAATGGGATCTAATGGCCAAGATATTTTTTACAAGCCTCAATCTAGGTGATTTTAAATCCCTTGCAAAGTATGTATCATGGCCATCAGATCCCATTTGCATGACTAGAAGACTAGCATTAGAGAGGGATGCCAAGAAGAGGTAAAGACTAAGGTTCCCTAGAAGGACACTTGGCATCTAGAAGTCCACATGGCATGTAGTGGGCTAGGAGGGAGGATTCCAGAAGGAACTTGGAAAAAGGCAAGTTCATGTGACCAAGGGGAATCTGTGGTAGGGTCGATTATGGAGAGCGGAGCCCTTCTTTGAGGTGTCGCTTCAAGAAGACTCGAGAAAGGGAGAAAATAAAAGAAAATGAAAAGGGAAGGAAAGGGAAGGGAAGGGAAAGGGAAGGAAAAGGGAAGGAAAGGGAAAGGGAAAGGGAAGGAAAGGGGAGGGGAGGGGGAAGGGAAAGAGAAAGGGAAAGGAAGGGGAAACGAAGAAAAACTTGAGAAAACCAAAGAAAATCAACATACTTGGTACAATTGGATGCTTGTAAGGCGTGGTGGTTGTCCCTAGTTGTGGAGAGGTGCTTCCAAGCCATGGAGGTCGTGACAAGGTGTAGAGGATCAATGATGGATGGGAGAGAAGAATGAAAGCGATGCGATTTGGGATTAGGTTTTAGTTCACACAGCGTCAATATTACTGTCGCTAAAAGCGTAGTAAAATGACTGCATTATTTTCTATGGTTTTTTAATTTGGTCTGAAAATTTAAATGCTTGTCCCTATGCCAAGTCCTCATAGAGTTGGTAAGATGATAGCATGAAATGGGTTGTGAATTTTGGAAACCTATGAGCATTGTTTTAGGGTCTGTATACCCTTTTAATTGCATCGAGACATTGTGGGTCGTCCAAGATGTGGTTTTCCATGGCCATGTTCAGCATCCATTTGCAAAATGGGATGAAAGTTGGTAGTCCTCTAATTCACAATGGTACAAAGATTCTCACTAGGTATTATTGCCTTTGGTGTAAGAAAATGGCATATTTTAAGGATCCGTATCACTTTTTCACAATGTATCAAAAAAATGCCTCGGTAGCCTTTTAGTCATGCAAATGTGACTTGATGGCCATGATACTTTGCAAGGGACTTAACATCAACCATACTGAGGCTTTCTTCTCATCGCAATAGCCTAAGAAGATACATTTGGTGCTTTTTGGCTGTAGCTTGTTTCTCTCATTGTTTGGTACATGCGCATAGCATTCACACCCAAACATTCTAAAATGGGAGACAGATGGCTTCTTACTCGCACTGTAAGCCTCATGTGGTGTTTTACATTTGAGTGCCTTTGTATAGCTACGATTAAGGATGTAAACCGTAGTATTGACAGCCTCAGCCCAAAAATGGTTTGGCTAGTCCAGCACCTTTCACATACACCTCCCCATCTCCACGGTGGTTCGCATTCGGCATTTAACAACCAAATTTTGCTAAGGCGTATGTGGTGTCGTCGTTTGTCACTTGATCCCATTGCTCTTGTGAAAATCTCAAAACTCTATAGAAATAAACTCACCACCATATCATGGCCATAGGATCCCATTTGCATGGTCATTTTTAGGTTTTTGCCATGCATCCTATCTTCTAGTTCAAAAAAATGCACCGGTGGTCTTGTCATCATGCAAATGGGATCCGATGGACATGCTTTGAAAGGGACTTAAAATAACTTATTTTGAGGACCATGAAAAATATCATGGCCATCGTATCCCAATTGCATGGTCAACAATGAACATTTCCATGTTTTTTCCCATGCATCCTCTCTTCTGGTTCAAAAAAATGCACCAACGGTCTTCTAGTCATTCAAATGGGATCCAATGGCCATGATACTTTGCAAGGGACTTAAAATAAATTATTTTGAGTCGTGATGCAAAATGTAATGGCCATCTTATCCCATTTGCATGGTCAAGAATGAACATTTCCATGTTTTTGCCCATGCATCCTCTGTTTTGGTTCAAAACAATGGCTCGGTGGTCTTCAAGTCATGCAAATGGGACCCGATGGCCATGATACTCTGCAAGGGACTTAAAATCACCTAGATTGAGGACCATAAAAAATACGATGGCCATCAAACGTTTCCACGTTTTTGCCCATGCATCCTTCTTCTAGTCCAAAAAAATGCTTTTATGGCCCCACTTTTCCTAGCCACAATTAATTACATCCACCATTGTAGTGTCAAGCCCTCTTGGTTTCCCACCTCACCTTAATCGCATCAATAGACTCCGGGATTATGGCTGATGTAACATTCCCTTCCCCTTAAGAATGGTTTATGTCCTCAAAAACAAAATTGGGAAACCTCCTCTGGAGACTGCTTACCCTTTCCCATGTTCTTCTCTCTTCAGATCTATCTTTCCACTTAACCAGACATTCTTTCCATATAGTATGTCGCATTCTTTTTTCATGTGTATCTAAAATTCTTTCCGGTTCATGTGGTAAAGATGCGGATTCAATGAGTTCAACTAGGACTTCATTTCCAATAAGATTATCATCATCTCCTAATTTTCTTTTTAGCCTGAACCTTCTCTTTTTTGAGTCCCACTATCATTGGGGCTCTTGGTTGAAATCCATACATCATCATGAATGGACTAAAACCTGTAGTTGAATGCTTGGCACTATTATATGTAAATTCTAATATGGGCAGATACTGTTCCCAATTAGTTTGCCATTACTTACATATGCTCGAAGCATATCCTCAATGATCTAATTGACCCTTTCAGTTTGACCATCACTCTATGGATGATCTATGGTGCTCATATTCAATGAAGTTTCCAACCTCTTAAACATAGCCCTCCAAAGATGGCTATTAAATTTGCTATCCCGATCACTAACAATACTGGTTGGTAGCCCATACAATCTATAGATATGCTCCACAAATAGCCTAGCTAATTCTGGAGTTTTAACATCTTCACTGACAGGAATAAAATGAACCATCTTGGTCAACTGATTCACAATTACCCACACAGAGTTGTGCCCCCTCTGTGTCTTAGGTAGTCCCACAATGAAATCCATGGAGATGTCAAATGGAATCTCCAATGGGTGTAGGAGACCTCCTACCTTAAGGCATTCAACCTTATTGACCTGGCATTTTTGGCACTTCAATACATAATCTTGGACGTCCTTACCTATTCCAGGCCAAAAGAATTGTCTTTTCAGAAGTACATATGTCTTTTGAATTCCTAGGTGTCTAGTACTCAGACTATCATGACATTCAAAAAGGATTTGGCACCTAATGTCATTATCATCCAGGACACATACTCTACCTTTGCAGAGCAGGTAGCCATCTTCAATAGTATATTTTCTCCAATTGAGTGCTTTATCACCAACCTGTGGTCTGCTGCCATTTCCATGCAACTCCTTAGTGAAAGCCTCTCGATTAGTTGGATCCCTATTTTTAATTTCTGTCCATATTTCAGAGAAGTGAGGATCAAACTCACATTTCCCCTTTAAGGACTCTAGGAAATCATTCTAAAATTGAGTAAAACTCAATTCATTAACAATTGGCATTCGGCAAAGAGAGTCTGCTACTACATTGAACTTCCCTTTCCTATATGTCAATTGTATATCAAACTCTTGCATTAACTCAGCCCATCTAGCTTTTCTACCTTTAAACTCTGGCTCTCATTACAAATCCACTTAATGATCTCCTGATCAAAGATGATCTCAAATTTTGCACCATATAAGCAGTGCCTCCACTTCTTTAAAGCATAGACTATAGCATATATTCCTTCTCATATGCCGAGTAATTTCGTTGGGCACGATCCAACTTTTTGCTTTCAAAAGCCACTGGTCGACCTTTTTATATAAGTACCACCCTAATAGCAAAATCACTAGCATCTGTCTCAACCATGAATGGTTCATTGGGATCCACTACTTTTAAGACAGAAGCTACCGCTATAGTTACCTTTAATTTTTCAAAACTTCTCTTTTGAGGTTCATCCCATATGAATGTACTTCCCTTCCCCTTAAGCTGGTCCATCATCGGAACAGCAATCCTAGCGTAATCTTGGATGAATCTCCTATAGAATCCTGACAAACCTAAGAATATCTATAATTCTTCTAGATTTGTAGGATGTGGCCGTTCCAATATAGCCCTTACTTTATCAAGGTCCATACGCACCCCTTCTTGGGATATTATATGTCCCAAGTATTTCACTTCTTTTGCAAAGAATTCACATTTGGATTCTTTAGCAAAGAGTGAATATCTCTAAGCAGTTGGAACACTTTTCGCAAATATTCCAAATGCTTTTTCTTGGTTTTACTATAAATAAGGATATCATCTAAAAACACTACAACAAATTTTCCTAGATATGGCCTTAAGACATTGTTCATAAGTGTCATGAAAGTTGTTGGAGCATTTGTTAAGCCAAATGGCATTACTTTAGATTGATAATGCCCATACCTAGTACGAAATGATGTCTTAGGGACATCCTCTTCCCTAATTCGTACTTGGTGATATCCTGATCTTAAGTCAATTTTAGTAAAGTATTTTGCCCCTTGCAATTGAACAAAGAGCTCATCAATGCGAGGCATAGGATACTTATTTTTTATGGTGATTTTATTTAGTGCTCGGTAATCTATGCATAAACACATAGTACCATCCTTTTTCTTTACCAGTAAAACTGGTGCAGACCAAGGTGAGCTACTTGTTTGGATTTGGCCCTTCCTAAGATATTCCGTTAACTGTCTTTCGACCTCACATTCCTCCGTATGACTAAGCCTATATGGGGGTTTACAAACAGGGGTAGATCTAGGAATTAAATCTATTTTATGATCTACTTCTCTCTTAGGAGGTAAACCATCAAGTAAATCAGACGGAAAAACATCTTTAAATTCAAACATTAAATCATTGAAAGAAGATTTATACTTTTTAACATTATCAAAAACAACATTACTTCTTTCCGATGCAGAAGACATAAAATCACCAATAAAAGTAAGTTCACAAAGATATACCTCGCATTCTTCTTGGTGTAGTAGTCGTTCCAATTCCATCGAACAAATAAGAGGAGAGTTAGGCACATCATGTTCTCCTTGAATATGGAAGACTCTACCCTCTTTTTCAAACATAATGGAGTTATTAAGATAACTTCTTTATAAGCTATGCCCAAGACTATACAGCCATTCTCGACTAAGCACTACATCTGTTCAGTCAAGATGCATGATTTGGAAATCCAAGGTATCCTAATAACCTTGAATATCTACCTCTACACCATATATCATGGTGTCCCAAACTTTTTTATCACTGCCCTTAGCCAAAGAGACCACATATTTATGGGCACTGGGACCCTCAGGCAATTTTAATTTCTTAACTAACAAGTAGTTCAAGAAATTATGTGTTGCACTATCATTGACCATCACTCTTACTCTTTGCCCCTTAATTTTTCCATGCATCCTCATTAAATCATGAGGACCAAAGGTGGGCTACCACATTGCCGATGATAGACAGCACATGTGGGTGCTATCCTCATGATAGACCTCTACTTCAGTGTACTTTTCAGTACCATTAAGTGGCAACACTTGCACTGCATGCACTTGTTCTTGTGGAGGTCTATATGGGGCTTTAGCTCCCACTGGTTTATTTTTAGGGCCAGTTCCAAGTAGCATGGTCTTTGCCCAAACATTTGAAGCAAAGATTTTCTTGCCTGGCCCTTTCATAATCCTCTTTCTTCAAGAGAGGATAATTCTGTGTTTGAGGTTTCTTAAATGGTGCCTGAGGAACCTCCTTCTGAAAGTGCCCCTTCCTTTTCAAATTAGAAAATTTATTGAACTTTGGAACAAAACCTGTTTGCTCTGAAGTTCCAACTCTGAATTTCCCCGTTGTATCGTCGTATATTTGGGCATACTTAATGGCTTCCTCAAAGGTTTTAGGAGAATTTCTTTTCACCTCAACCTTATAAGTGTCTTTTCACCTCAACCTTATAAGTGTCTTTGAGACCTCTCACGAAACCCCTTATCTTTTGGAATTCATCAATTTCTTTTAGCTTAAAGACTACCTCCCTATAATTTGCTATGTATTGGACTAGAGTGTTTTTACCCATACTGCAATTGTCCCAAGCCTCCCACGCTCTTTCTAATTCATTTTCCAGTAAAAACTCTTTTAGGAAGGCTTGTTCGTCTAGGGATTCTATCACTCTCCCTGAGGTTCATCCACCATTTATAGGCTTTATCTCCAAGGGAAAGACTTGCTTCCACGACTTGATTTTCAGGAGGTGTATTCCTGAGTCAGTGGAAGTTTTGCCACTTTTGCAAGAATGTATTAATTGAATCTTTATTACGCTCCTTTTCTTCCCCATTGAAAATTGGCAGTTTTAAGTCCTTAAGAATGTTTGATATTTCTCTAAGTTGAGGTAGCCCTCTCAACTTGATTAGGAGGAATCGGTGATTTCTCAGTAATAGATACCGATTGAGAATCAGCTATCTTAGTTATAGCTTCAGCTAGGGTTTTTAATGTTTCACTAATAACCCCTAACTGTCTTTCTATATTTTGCATCCGAGTTTCAAGTTTAGTAAATTCCGCATATGGAATTCCATAATCACCATAATTAATATCCTCCATTTCCACATTATCCTCTTGCATTTCAGTTTGTACCTCCTCATGTGTTTCCTCTCCAACTATTGCTTTTCCCTTTCTAGCCCTTTCCTCGGCCTCCCTAATCATACCATCCCTTTCTGGAGTTGTCATTTTAAAGAGTATATTTTCCAGAAATTATAAAGCGAAACACTTTATATCAAAGAGAAAAATACGGTGCCCACTTCCTTGGTATTTGTTCGAGGCGTTGGATTTGTCTTCAAAGTCGACGTGTCCTCTCACGCTTTTGATTCTTGATCTCTTGTTCCGATCCTGCTTTCCTTTATATGCTTTGCTTTGAAATTTTTGACCTGTTCTTCGATCTTCTTCTTTGAGTTTGGCGAGGCTAAGGAGATTGAAAAGAAGAAGGGGCTGAAAAGACTTTGAAAAGAGAGGGGGGGGGCTTTAGACTTTAGAGAGGGGTATAAATACTTTGATGAGGTGGCTTTTTCCAAAGGTTTCTCAACCTTTAGATGACGTGGCCCCCTTTTTTTTTCCAAAGTTGAGAAACCTTTGCCTGTCAAAGCTTTGAACAAAATGAACAAGATGGTGTAGAGACGTCAAGCTCTATGTACTCCACGAAATGACCGTAACGGCTTTCGTCTTCCTAAATCCTCCAAGGTTTATTTCATTTCACCAATGTTTCATATCACCAAATTCCAAGCCTCAAGGCTTCTGTTGCACACTCCAAAATCTTTTAAGGCTTCACGTCAAGTTCACCATGCTTCCACTGTGCACGCCTCTGAAGTTCTAACAGTCTAACTCCTGAGACTCTAAAGTCTTAATAGACTATAGCACAATAGCTAAGATCCAAGACTAACACAGGGACTCTCGTGATGGGTCCTTCACAGTAGTGTAGCCAACATTAACGCAAGTTATTCCTGGATCCCCAGTACTATGATCTCCGTGCTTTCACCTTCACAAATGAGCTCTATAGCTTTCGCCATCCTCGTTGTGCTCCATCCCTCAACCTTCCTGTCCTTGCTTTCAGTAGCATATCGTATCTCAGAATTGGAATTTATTCACACCGTGGATTCAATAGTGAAACGTCCTCATGACTCCAGTTCTGAATCTGAAGATTCTGAGAGGGGCCAAACGAATGCTCAAACAAAACTTTCCCTCAGCATTTGAGAATCCCATAGACTCGTCAAGTCGTTGCCTTGCTCTGATACCAATGAAGCGACACCTCAAAGAAGGGCTCTGCTCTCCATAATCTGCCCTGCCACGGATTCCCCTTAGTCACATGAACTTGCCTTTTGTCAAGTTCCTTCTGGAATCCTCCCTCCTAGCCCACTGCATGCCATGTGGACTTCTAGATGCCAAGTGTCCTTCTAAGGAACCTTAGTCTTTACCTCTTCTTGGCATCCCTCTCTAATGCTAGGCTCCGCTTGTTCCTAGCCACACTTAAGTACATCTCCTTGCTCTCTCTCTCTCTCTCTTTCTCTCTCTCTCTCTCTCTCTCTCTCCCCCCCCCCCTCTCTTTGCTCTTTGGACCTCTCCCCCCCCCTCTCTCTCTCTCGCACTCTCTTTGTCCTCTCCTCTCTCTCTCTCTGTCTCTCTCTAAGGGTAAAAAGTGACCCTCCTCTGATAGTACTATCTTGAGCAATAGTACAGAGAAGGCTCGCAAATTACTCATGAAGATAGATCCCAACACTAGGGAAATACTCACGCACAAGTGGGAGGAGGAGAGATAGCGAGCGTCGGGTCCACTAGCCTCCATAGAGATCTCCCAAGGCACCACCGAAGGTGGACCTAAAGAGAGAGAAAGCCATTATCAAACTAGACATTGGGGCTCTGGTATAGGTAGTGCCATTGGGGGGAGTCAAGCTGACTCCCAAACTTCTACCACCCTCCCCTATCTGCCCTTTAAAAATTAGCATTGAAACACTCTCATGACTTTTTACTAGTGTCGATGTTACCGTAAAAATTGTGTCACCAAAGTCAATATTACCATTGAAATAAGTACCAAAAATAGGGTTGGAAAACTCTGAGAAGCATTGATGTGGCCATCGATATTAATGCTTCTATTACCGTTGAAAAGTTTGATATCAACTCTAGTTTTCACCAAAATTATGATGTTAATAATGATATTTTCTTTTCAATGCTAATATAGACATTTATTTTTATGTATTCTAGAGTTAGAAAACAAAATTCAATGTATTTTCCATCGAAAAAAGCATCACAAGTGAGCTGAACTATTGTAGTTTTGTAGCCATGCAAGTTTCTTGTCTGTTTCCTTCTCCTTGTCCGTCAAGAGCTCAATAATCTCATCATACCAACTTTGCAGCTTTTGAACATACGAGGTATGCTCCTGACATTTATAAAACAAGACCTATGGTGGCATACGAGGTATGCTCCTGACATTTGTAAAACAAGACCTATGGTGGCACCCATGTGTGAGCCACATGGTGTGTAGTCCGAGTTACCTCCACAATGGACTCTCAGAGTTATTGCCAGTTCTTGGCCATCGCATGTGAGCTCCATAGATCCTCCAAATAAAAAATGGGATTAATTCCTCTCACCATGTAGAATAGTGTGAGGAGGAGGCAAGCATGGTATAGGTTGGTGGATAGGCTATGGAGATGGAACTCAAAATTTTCGCGTCAGTGGCTAGTCTTCTTACTCTTCTAGGATCTTGCCTTTCCCTTTGGCAGATTCCTACTCTTTTGGAGCAACAAACCAGTGTTAGAGTTGGGATTTCTAAGGCATTTCCCTCCTATTGTGGATCGTCCATGCTCACGAACTTGGGAGTCCATGCTATATTTTGAAGCTAAGTGGTCATATGGTTGACTCAATTGACCACTATCTCCACATCACAACTAGGGGCACAATCCCCATATCATAGCCTCGGTTATCAAAATTATTAACATTTTTTTGTGCCTCTTTTGTGACCTCGGCTACTATCCTACGTATCTCCACAATAGCTTCCTCCAAGCTTGTAGGTGCAATAGACTCCTTGTCCTGAGTATTCTTTGTGTTGGGCTCGGTGATGGGCCTCTTCTCTTCCATTTTGTTAGTTGGTGGGGATTGGTCATGAGTTATTGGTGGCTCATCTACTATGCCCTAGATAGTCTCATTATAATAGTGTCTAGTTGTATTCACAACTTGGGGCGGGCTGCTTCTTCGTTATCTCCTTGGCATAGTCCTCTTAGTCTACCTCCCCCCTGCACCAGTGGCATCAACTGCCACATTCAAACTATCTTTCCCTCGTACTATGGCCTCCTAATAATTTGGTGAGGCTTGATTATAGGGAGGAGAAGATCAAGTGTCAGGGTTGTTGGGAGAGTGTGGAGGAGTAAGAGGGGCTCATTTGGATCTAGTGTCTAGAGATGAAGGAATCATAGTAGTGGAGGAAAGTGGGTTCTTTGAAATAGGCGTTAGAATTCGTCTATTTAGGCGAGCATGGTGGACCAAGATTTGCAAATGAAACTAGGGACCAAAGTAGGTAAAGGCCCTAAACATGATTCAATGATGATTACCTCTGATTCCTTCATTATAAAGCCAACTCCCATTGTTGCACTCCTACTTTTGCCTGGAAAAGATTTGGCTACACAGCCAAATCTCCCTAGACCCTTGTGATTAAAAAGAAGCTAGCAAGATTTGGCCGCACAACCAAATCTCCCTAAACCCTCGTGACTTATAAAAAGCTAGAAAGATTTTGCATCGTAGCCAAATCTCCCCAAACCTTAGTGCTTTGAAAAGATTTGGCTGCACGGCCAAATCTCCCCAAACCTTAGTGCTTTGAAAAGATTTGGCCGCACGGCCAAATCTCCATAGGCCCTCGTGATAAGGAAGAAGCTAGCAAGATTTGACTGCACGCAAATCTCCCTAAACCCTGGTTCTTTGAAAAGATTTGGCCACAAGGCCAAATCTCCATAGACCCTCGTGATTAGAAAGAAGCTAGCAAGATTTGGCTGCACAACCAAATCTCCGTAAACCCAAGTGATTTAAAAGAAGCTAGAAAGATTTGATCGATTTGAAAGAAGCTAGCAAGATTTGGTTGCATGGCCAAATCTCTCCCAACCCTAGTGCTTTGAAAGAAGCCCACCAGATCTGGCCACAAGGCCAAATCTTTCCAAACTTTGGTGCTTTGAAAGAAGCCCATATGATTTGGCCACACATCCAAACCTCCCCTTCCAGTGCTTTAAAAGAAGCCCATAAGATTTGGCCACATGGCCAGATCTCCCTAGTGTGGTCGAATCTCCCTAGAATCTAGTGCTTTCTCAAATCTACCACTATGTCTAGTGTCAATTCTAGATTCTATTTCAGATATGTTTATCGATAATGTGTTTTGTCTAACATTAAAGATTATAAAGATGATAGTTTTATATTGCTTGGGTTTTTTACAGGAAAGACACAAATGTGAAGAAGGTTGAGAAAGTTGTAAGTGGATTTGGAGAAAAAAGCATACCTTGGTACTTTGACATATATAGTATTGAGGGAGCATAGTTGACACGAGTTCACTTATTTGTTTTGTTACCTAATAAAACTACATACACTTGTGTTGGATCGGTACATCAAATCACAGAAGATGTGGTTGGAAAAGAGGGAGATATTGGATTGTTAATCATTATAAATCAAAATAAGAAATTTCTCTTGGATCCCAACGATTATGAAGCATCTCATATGAAGCCTTATGTAGATGACAACATGCGCTCAAGAGGCTGGATAAGTGTTGAATCAATTGATGGAAATGAAATTGACACAATGACAACAATCGTTGAATCATATCGCAAAGTTTTAGCAACATTAAAGGAGCGTAAGAGTGGGGAAGATAGTGGGGAAGGAACAAAGAAAGGAAAATCGACTATGGTTCAAGCACCAGGTGGTAGCGGAGAAGGGGCAAAGAAAGGAAAGCTAACTATAATTGATGTACCACAAGAAGTAACACCTCCAGAGGGTATGCTAGCAGTTGTGGAAAGAAGTAGTGGTAGTGAATTAGAGCCAAGTGGAAAAAAAGGGCAAAAGAAACCATCAGGCTCGGTGGAATATGAAAAATACTACCCATTCGGGTTGCATGCAACATTTTTGGAAGACGTCAAAAAGCTCCTCCAAGCTATGTATATAGAGGGTTGAACAAAGAGCATGTGGAGAGGCTTGCTGCAGACTTTGGTTATAACTCTAGGCCTCCCTCTGATGTAGCAGATTTAATGCCTTTCAATCTTGAAACAAAGCAGCCCCTAGAAAGGGTAGATAAAAAGGATTTAACCAAGTGCCACTATTGGATACTATCTGGACAACATTCAATATATGCTGCTAAAATATTCACATCTAATGATGATAACAGCATAGCCCAAAGAAAGAACTACTACCACACCTACCAGGCAAGGATTGTAGTGAATTGTCCTGCATGCTTTTGTGTGGAGATATCAAAGATGGCAAACCTGGAGTCTCAAAATATCTTGAGACAATCTCCATACATTGATATACTTAAGCAGGTGAGGGGACAATGGATTCTCTTTAACAAACCCAAGAAAGCACAACAAGGGCTTGTAAAAGGACATCCAGATCGTGAGAATTGGGATGTAAGTACAGATTTTAATTATGAATCATTTTTTACAAGTTTGTTTTCTAAATTATTGCATTCTAATGGATTCATATATTTTGCAGGCTTTCATTAACACTGGCAAGGTAACATTGGGCAATAGCTTTGCTACAAAGGATGTACATATGATAATCACAAGCGATGCCATTTATGATGGTTGGATCTTTATCCTTGAGGATTACATTGTAGGCAAATATTCACAAGATGGAAAATGTGATAGGCAACCCACAGTCTCAATGTCTCCTCAATGTTTAGATGCTTGCGTGGATTGAGTGATGATCAAATTGGTCAAATTTAAAATGACATTAAGGAAAGTAGAGTAGTCATAGCTAAAACAAAGACTGATGCCATGATTCTTGATATTGAAGGACAAGCTATGCAGATCAAGAGAGATGCTGCACTACAAGAGAACTTTATATGTTTATATCGGCAGAGCGACCTTCTTTAATGTTAAAAAATTGGGATGAGTGCAGATTACATTTTAAAATTACTCCAAAATTGTATCATCGGATTCATGGTTGCTCTGACTCATGGTTCAAGTGAAGCTTCAACAGGGCAAGGAAACTCCACCATTGCCTGATGTTGCAAAGGGGTATCTGAGGTGGATTATCGGACAAAGTGCAGGTGCAAGTCATGGACCGAATTCCACCCAGCCTTGGAGGTTCTACACAGTCGGTTCAAACATGGAGGGAATGGAATTTATACATAATGTGTACCAAGAGCCAATGGCAATAGGGGTTGCTTTTGTGGATGTAATGTATGGACCAAGCAGAAGTAGAAATTGGAATGAGGATCGCTTTGAGTGTTTGTTGAAAAGCTTGATGACAATCGCTTCTCCCCCAGTGCAATTCCTTCTTGTGGTGTTCTTGACTATGGATCATGTATCGTGTTTGAAGAATGCATTAAATAAGACATGCGGATAATATAAAATACACTTCGGTTGCCTTAATTTTGAAATTGCAGAAACATTTGTCACTGGATCTATGGATGGCTTAATTGCTTGTGTACTGGTAAGCAAGGAAAAGCATTTCAACTATATTGAGCACTATACCAATGCACAATGTAAGCCATCAATATATGTTGCAGATGAAAAATATGAAAAATCAAGTGGTGCAGAAGAATCAAGTGATGAGGATGATGATGACAAGGATGATGATGATGAATTTGACATTGAATTGTCCTTGAAAAGAAAACGTTCAAGTATCATGAAAGACATGATCATGGGTTTCTGTCGAGAAGATGAGTATGTATTAGACTTGTTCTCTGAGGGGCTTGCTGCAATAGAGTCTCTTTCTTATAAGAGGCATGTTGTTTCAGTTGTTGAGACTTATGAGGAGTTGGCAAAGGTTGAAAGTATATGTTGCATGTATGCTTACAGTAATCATTAAATTCGACAATGGGCTGGCTTGCACGAACCAATATTGGCAATGGAGGGGGTACCAAAAGAAGATGATACAACTGAAGGTGGAGGGGATAAAGAAATTGATACCATACCAGGACAAAAAGAGCTTCAACCCTTCAATGAAGAGCAGCGTGAGGATATACAAAAACACGCTTCAAAGTTTTGGGAAATAGAAGAGGAAGCAACAGGTCCTTGAAATTTTCCTTTTATATGGTGTTCGTGTTTTCCATATGTTATCTTGCTATATTCTCCATATGATGTATTAATTTCGTTCCAAAGATCTTTTAATATTACTTGGAAATTTCTTCTATCTCATTGCCATAATTCACACATTCATATGTATTCTTGAATATGTTTAATTTTCTATATTTCATGAAAAGATGTGTTTGCATGTTGTAATACCTTTGGAGTGTGATACACATCCAAATTTATTTATGAGTTCATAAATGTTAAAAAGTGTGTGGAGTCTTGATCGTGATGAATGAATTAGTGTAAATTGTTGTCTCTATCCTTATTCACTTCATATGAATGCTCAAATATGTTTTGGCCGCTTGGCCAAATCTTTTCTTAGTGGGAACACTCGAGCAATGCTAGATAATGTTGGACTCCACTCTATCTATTACACAAAGGTTTTTGGCATTGTAAGGATATATAGGTTTGGGGATTAAAATAACTTGAAAGGGTATAGATTCAACAACTTTAGGGGGTATACTAAGCATATGAACATGAATGCTTTCTTTTTTTTAGTAATCCAATTTTGTTTTGAAAAAGAAAAACATGAATGCTTTCACACAAACAAATTGCATTGAGAGCACACAACCTAAAGTTTGACAATTTGGTTTTCCATCTTAATCTTCAATTTGTTTCTACTTATGAATTTCATTTCCTTGTTTATCAATAGATCTTGGCCATCTCAATTTCACATCGCTAGAAGCATTGCCTGTACATGTGACACCTGATCCAATGATTCATTATGTGCCTAATTTGAACATTAGCATGCAAGTTCCAAGTTCAACATGGTTGATTGAAAATGTTGAGGATGCAATGTCTGGAGTTAATGTTCCATTGACAAATGTGGATGCAAGCTTAGAAGGTAAAGGAGAAGATGCAATGTCATTGTATAAAGCCAAGGTGCAAGAAGAAATCTTAGAATGTAAAGGAGAAGACATAATGTCACCCTCAAAAATAATGTCAAAAGAGGTGATAACAAAAATAAGACTAGCAGTGATAATAGATTTAAAAGGATTATTGCTTGAGCGTTGTTTTTCAAAGTCAAACAAACATATGAGCTTGCACAATGGGAAGCATTGGCTTGTTCTCCATCCTAGGTGTTTAGAGTTTCTACAATGGTTGCTCGATCACTGCCATGTTGGCATTTGGTCCACTGGAGGAGAAAAGGGCATGGTGCAACACATGTTGGACACTTTGGAGCATCATGTTAACAGAAAGTTACATTTCTTCATGGTTTGGGGTGCGATGGCATGCCACAAGCATACAAAGAGTAGAATCATTTGACCAGATAGGATGAATGTGGAAGCAAAGTTTAAACCATTAATGAGAGTGTGGTGTTGTTTAAAAGAGGAATGCAAACCAGCAAGAACAGTGTTCATTGATGTTTCGCCTTACACGGGTTGTGGTAATCCAGCAGAAAATTACATTTTTCCTACAAAATTTGATATAGATTGTGGTGATTCTATTTTGCTTCATGAGTTATTACCATACCTACAGATGCTAGATGATGCAGTAGATGTGCGCAGTGCCATCTATTCTAACAAATTTGGTCAAGCTCTGATTGTCGAAGGGCATGATATGTTCTATTATTTTCAACCAGTGATCCTTGAATTCAAAGAAAAAAACAAAGAAGTGCTCAAAAGGATGAATGTTGAATTTCATATGTCTAATCATAGTTCAAAAAAAGACACAGAGAAAGGTATTACTTCACCTATAACCAAAACTAGAGTGAGAGGGACTTGTCCTACTACAAGAAGTATGGTGCATGCTCAACATGTTACATTGAATGAAGAGGAAGAATGCATGCTAGGAAAATTGCCAAAATGGGGCCATTGAAAGATAGTGAGGCAAAATGCTTTGCTATGGTTTTTGGATGCAAGGAAAGGGGAATCACTGCTGATGCTGCAAGGGCATTCTTAGCCAACTTGATTCAATTTTATTGCATAGTAGACAACCCTTAGTGAATCTGAGTGATCTTGTTAATTAGAGTTGCAGACACAAATGCTCAACTAAAACATTTGTACCTACATTTTGATTTATATTTGGACACTATTTGGCTAGATTAAATTTGTAAAACATTATGTTTCAATTTGTTTTGTGAAAGAATTAATAGACATTGAATTAGTACCTTGTCCAAAAAATGCTCTGTGCTTTGTGATGTGAGTTTGTATTCCTCCACTAAAAGAATGATTCTTTGATTTTAAACATATGATAGGTGTTGCAAATTGTCCTGAAAAGTTGAAGAGCTATCTTATTACAAAATTTGATCCTGCATTCAATGGTTTATGGAAACATGAATTGCCTATACCCATTGAGCATGTATTCGAAATGAATGGCATCCATTATGAAGTAAAGAAATCAACAATACATGTGGCAGGATATGGTCTTTTTGTACATATGAGCATCAACAAGAAACAAGATTTGATGGTATATAATGGTCCAAAGTATGATTATAATACATGGAGATCTCTCCTCAAGTTTTTCCCAAGGATGAAGACTTATGGAATGTTTGAAGATCCATTCATTGAGCCATTGACAGATGTGAAATGTATTGTGGGAGATGTATTGTATGGAAACATTGCTGGATATATAAACAACTCAATGTATTATAAAGAAAGAACAAATGTTATATTTGTATAGATCCCTAAACTACTACCTTGGGCTCAAAAGTCACAAGGAGATTTGAGTGCCCATGGCTACATTACTGTGCAAACCATAAAGGATATCTCCTTCGGAGATGAGTTACTTTGTGAGTATGAATACTAGTATGGAATTGTTAATGATTATGTTAAACGATGTGGTGCAAAATTGGCTATGTGTCAATGGTTTTGATTATATTTAGCACAAGAAAGCAATTAAAAAAAAGGTTTTTATCAAGACCATGTCTCTGAGTTTCATGAGCTCTATTGTGATGGAGAGTTTCATGAGCTCTATTGTGATGGAACGGTGTTTTTGAACACCACATTTATATAATGGATGTCAAAGCTCTACCATAATCCTATTACATATGTCAATACTGCAATTTATCAACATAGAAACATATGCATTTGGCATTAATTTGATACATCTAATATACCAAATAAAAATTGACAGTTGTTGCAAGTTTAATTTTGTTTTTGAACACCACATTTATATGATGGATGTCAAAGATCTATAACAATCCTATTGCATATATTAATACTTGAATTTAATTTACTCCAATGAATCTTCCTAATGCAACATCTATAAATTGGCTTTCGTTTGTGGTTTCGATGCATATGAAACAACAAACATCTTTCTTTCACTAGCAAATCAACAAATGTTTTGACCATGGAGCCCTGTTCACATCTATTAAGGCCTTTTGCCATAGCAATGTACGGAAGCTTGTTGCTTGGGTTCTAGGAATTGGGAAAGTATTGTGCATGGTCTAGTCTCCCCCAACATAATTGAAACTTGGGTCCTCAATGGAGCTAATGTTTCAATAAAAAACATCAAATTTTACTTTTGAAGTGACTATATTTCATTTCGTGGGAATTGGGATTTTCCCAAATTCTCTAATATAGTGTTGAATGGTCCCTACATGGCAAGGCTACTTGCTAGTGCTTTGTAGCTCTCTCTCCTTAGCCAAATGTAGAAGAGGCCATAGCTTTTATAGGAATTAAAAAGCTAAAAAGGTGACGAGAACAAGGATAGTAGCCGAGTCTACAAGGATAGCTGTGAGAATGAAGACGAAGAATATGGCTAGCACAGAGACAACGCAATGTGAATTCTTGCATGAGCTAATGGCTCATTAGCAGATGATTCGCTACCAATACAAACATCTTGTGTGACTCCTCATCTAGAACCCACAAGATCTAGCTCTCATGATTAGTGCCAGTAATAGTGAGTTTAGCCACCTTGCCTTCCAGACTGGCCAACTCAATGGTACCATTCTCATGAATTTCAACCAATTTGTATGGACCATCCTTACCAAATTTGAAGTTAGGCTTCATCTTACCATCCATTTCATTGTATAACAATACAAGCATACCCTTTTTCAAATTTTTGGGCACAATATATCTGTCATGCCAAACCTTCCTCCTCCTTTGAATTACCTACTATTTCCATGCAGCTCGTAAATGTAATTCATCCAATTTACTGATCTACTCCAACCTCTGATGGACTGCTTTAGATTCACCAAGATGATGTTCTACAACCATGTGCAAACTCAAACTAGAAATTCTATTGGGACAATAGCTTCCAATCCAAAGGCCATGAAAAATGGAGTGAGATTGGTCATGACCTTATAAGTAGTTCTATAAGCCCATAATGCTACTGCAATTCACTATCCTGATCAATAATATTAGAATTAACAGCCTTGGTAAAAACTAACTTGAGAGTCTTGTTGGTAGATTTGACTTTTCCATTACACCTAGGATAGTAGATCGTAGCTATCTAATGGACAATCATGATTCTTTAGTCAAGATTTTTAAAACTTCATCCATAAAATGAGTTGCTCGATCACTTACAAACTCGATAGTGTAGCCATATTTGTGGGTAATATTTGGCTGTAGTCCGCGGCTCTTTTTTGCAATGAGGGTTTGTCTTAATAGTTAAAAATTTTATAGTTAGTGGCCTGCAATTCTAGTTCCTCCTTCTGGCCCCCCTTAGGAACTGTTTTGATCATGCCCATGTTGATCTTGGTGTCCAGGAATCCTTTTGCAAGTGTCTCCTAGCAAAGTAGCAACAGAAAGGGGCTTATGGTTTCCCAAAATTTTTGATAAAATTATATTGGTAGGCTATCTTCCCCCGGCATTTTTTGCTTGGCCATCTGGTCTACTAGCTCCTTTAGCTCTTCAATTGTAATATCTCTATCTAAATAAACCGAATCAAAATTGGACACTACTTGTTGAGAGATCACGCTCAACATCATGTGATTACATGTGCATAGCACTAACACATATAGAGTGCTATAAAGGAAAGGATTAGATGCCCTAACCCTAATCCTAAAACATTTTCAACTAAATCTAGTGTACAGTTAATCATTTGTGGTGTGAGCTCTCTAGTTGTGCCCTCTTTCCTCATCTCCACTCTTCTCCTCTCCCCTCTTCATATTTTTTCATGGTATCAGAGCTCCCTTGCCTTCCGCTGAGGCATTGTGATTCTTGAGAGAGTGAGAGAGATTGAGAGATTGAGAATTCTCTTTAGTGTTCTCCATGAGAATCCACTGCTGGTGAGAGATCTTCATGCATTCTTTGATAGAGAAAATTTCCATCCATTATTTTTGAGAAATTTTCGCTCGTACTTCATGAGAGTGATTTCTTTGATAGATTTCATTGAGAGAGAGACTCAGAGTCCTAAGAATCCATTGAGAGTTCTTTGAGAGATCCATGTGAGAAAGATTGTGAGATTGTTGATTGCTTTTTTCTCTTCCACTGAGAGGAAATTCTGTTCAATCTCTTTGATTGTGAGAGAGAGAGATTCGTTGTGATCATTCCTTTTATGAGATATTTCTTCTTGTGAAAGTTTTTCTCCATACTCTTGTGTGAGCACGAGAGAGAGCTATTCTCTTTACAACATACTCCGTATAGAAAAAGAAGAAGAACAACAAAGGCAACGGGATTAGAGGAGGTTACACGAGCAGTTGGTGAATGAACAAGATACTCTTTCATCTACGGGGACCCTGCTGCAACGGACTAACCTCCCAGCTCCAGCTCCAACAAGGCGCATCTCTATGGCCGGCTACACCAAACTGCAGTCCATCTACTACAACCCCATCGGTCCGTCTCCAACGGGCTCTACGCAAAGGCGACCTCCAACCAAACTCTACGCACTAAGCAGCCGCGCCAACAGACAGCTCCTACTCCTCGGCGACTCACGGGTAAGCTCCTTCACGGGCGACCTGCGGCAGAGACTCCATGACCGACTGCGTACACAGTGCATGCAATGACCTGACAGCTGCAACGGCCTCGTCCATACATCAAGCCAACGAACTCCACACAGCCAGGCTCCTGAAGCGCAGTAGCCCATGCGTGCTCTCCACGGATCCCACGACAGGCTACTCCCAGCACAAACGACCTCAAGCACTCGCTCCATCTCTCCATCCGGCTCGCCTTCTCTCCAAATCAACCTCCAAAGCACCCGGGCACAAGCCGACTAGATGACTCCTACGAGCAACGCCAGCCCGCTACGAACAGCCCGCTACGAAAAGCTCTTCACGTCACCGGAATGTTGTCTTGAAGATTCCGGTGGTATCCATCACCCAACCCTTAGCTACCCTATCGACTAGGGTCACCACACACAAAGGTGTGGTCAACACATGGTGACCTTATCTCAAAGTGCCACATCATCAAAGACTCGCAATTGCCACATCAGCACCCTCAGACCACATCATCAGCATAATTGCCACGATGGCAGACTCTATCTACCACATCAACAAACTCGAGTCGAATTGCCACATCACCACTAACAAGACACACCAGCACTGACACATGCCATCATGCCACATCATCAGTCCACCTCGACTACCACATCATCATTGCCACGTGGCACTGACCCCTGCAAGCACAGTCCCTTGCCAGGCACACTGTGCACTGCATGTGACCACTCTTACCACCTCAGCATAGGGCTCCACAGGCGCAATCACTACATGTGACCCCCTGACTGCCACATCATCACTAAGCACATTTGCACCCTCTTTTGCCCCTCCACCTAGATCAAGCCGTATCTCTTGATCCAAGAAGAATTTGAGGGCACTCCAAAAAGAAAAATCACTTGATTTTTTGTGCTCTATGCGCTTGTTACATCACGCGTACATTTCAGCACAAGTATCACTCACTTTTGAGTCTTGCCGTCGATAAATTCACTTCCTTCACACACATCAGTCTCTACATCAATGCATCTAACCCAACACATAAAAAGAACCAAAGAAAAAGAAATTATTTGTTGTTCGTTTCTTCGATGGACGGTTGGTATAGATCTAGATCAAAGTAGACAAGATCGCCATAGAGGAGATGATTTGAATTTGTCCAAGTTACCAATCTAAGCCATGCCCAAATTTCCCGACTAGTTCCTACTCAGAGTCAGCCCCTATGCTCACATACGGTTTCACATCATCACATTACCTAAAACTTGATATTTATTAGTTCAGTGAGCAGACTTGAGAGTGTTTCGAGGCATTGACCAATTGATCAGTGTGGGCAGATAGCACATGATTTGATTTCACACACACATGCCATCATTGTAAAGCCTATTTGGCTATTTCATGGCATTGTGCACTTTATTCCAGCCTTGTAAAGCCTCTTGGCTATTTTCGGCATCATTTTCCACAAGCCTTGTAATTTAAATTAGATTATATATTGCAGTTCTATCTTCACTGACAGCTCAGATTTCACTGACAGCTCAGATTTCACTTGCTACAATCAGTGTTTTGCAGTTAATTCAGACAGTGATTTTCAAGACACTTTGAGTACATATCTTGCACCATGTCTATGACTAGCAACCTCAATCTGGAGGCATTTGCTAAGCTAGACAACTATTATGGCACATGGAAATACCAAATGGAGACCATTCTTGTACTTTAGGACAAATGGGAGTATGTCGATGGATTTACACCTAGACCATTGGACGATCCAGCCAGCAGTAGCTCTACTCCACCTATTGTCATAGCACCAGCAGTGGGATCTAAAGTAGGATATCCAGCTCTACACCTATAGCAGATCCTGCCATTGCCCAAGCATAGGTAGAATGGGATAAGAAAGACAAGCATACATATCATCTTATCAAGCAAAATGTGCAAGATGTCATGATAGGATAGCTCAACACGGTCAAGACATCAAAAGAAGCATGGGATATGTTCACAACTCTTTACGAGTCAAAGAACACCTCTAGGATTCTCACACTGAGAAACCAAATCAACCAGATTTTCCGCAACAGCAGTGAAACCAGTCATGCTTACATACTCAGGATCAAAGACTACAACAATCAACTTGCAGCAGCAGGAGAGACCATGAATCCAACAAAAATGGTTCAAGTCATCCTAAATGGACTAGGAGAGGGATACAAGAATCTAGTCTATAGCAGATCCTACCATTGCCCAAGCATAGGTAGAATGGGATAAGAAAGACAAGTATACATATCATCTTATCAAGCAGAATGTGCAAGATGTCATGATAGGCTAGCTCAACACCATCAAGACATCAAAAGAAGCATGGGATATGTTCGCAGCTCTCTACGAGTCAAAGAACACCTCCAGGATTCTCACACTGAGAAACCAAATCAACTAGATTTTCCGTAATAGCAGTGAAACCAGTCATGCTTATGTACTCAAGATCAAAGACTACAACAATCAACTCGCAGCAACAGGAGAGACCATGAATCCAACAAACATGGTTCAAGTCATCCTAAATCGACTAGGAGAGGGACACGAGAATCTAGTCTATAGCAGATCCTGCCATTGCCCAAGCATAGGCAAAATGGGATAAGAAAGACAAGTATACATATCATCTTATCAAGCAGAATGTGCAAGATGTCATGATAGGATAGCTCAACATCATCAAGACATCAAAAGAAGCATGGGATATGTTCGCAACTCTCTATGAGTCAAAGAACACCTCCAGGATTCTCACACTGAGAAACCAAATCAACCAGATTTTCTGCAACAGCAGTGAAACCAGTCATGCTTACGTACTTAGGATCAAAGACTACAACAATCAACTCGCAGTAGCAGGAGAGACCATGAATCCAACAAACATGGTTCAAGTCATCCTAAATGGACTAGGAGAGGGATACAAGAATCTAGTCTAGAGTATTGCCATTTAACAGCAAATTCCACCACTGGAAGAACTCTAGTCAATTTTACTTGGTGGAGAGCTCAAGATGCTAGCCATTCATGCATGCAAAGGTCATTCCAATGATCAAGCATTCATAGCTTCAAAAAGAAGCAGAGGCAAAGGCAGAGGTAGATCATGCATGCAAAGGTCATTCCAATGATCAAGCATTCATAGCTTCAGATAGAAGCAGAGGTAGAGGAAGAGGTACATCATTCTAGCAAAGTCATCATCATCCAACAACAGAGTCATCAACAAAGTCAGAATCATCATGAGCATCAGCATCAGCAACATTAGAATCAGCAAAGAGGAAATCATGCCAATCCGAGGAAGATTCAAAGGACGAGGGAATGCATCCACCAATGTGTCAAACATTCAGTGCAACTATTGTCATAAGTTTGGACACTGTGAAAGAGATTGTTGCAAAAAGCAATACGACCAAGGCGGTGAATTCAGCAACAATCGAGGGAATTTTCGTGGAAGAGGAAATCATCATGGTGGACATTCTAGTCACAGTATTATGCAAATGAACATGGAAACTTGCAAACGAGGAAATGTAGAAGACTAATACAGTGTATCTAAACACTAATTGCAATTCAAAAGAGGATTTCAGCTATCAAGTCGACCAAGCAGATCAGGATCCTTGGTACATCGACAGTGGTACATCATCTCATATGACAAAAGCATCAAGAATGGTTCATAGAGATGAAATTATTAGAAGGTCAAAAGAATGTCATCTACATAGCAGATAATACACTGAATCTAGTTCAAGAGACAGGCATTATCCCTATGAACAATTTCATAGGTACAAAAGGATTGGTGAAAGATGTACTCTATGCTTTGAAGCTCAACAAAAACCTCTTGTCAGTAGGTCAAATGACAGAACACAACTACCGAGTCATCTTCGACGGAGATGAATGCACTATCAGAGACAAATGCAGAGGATTTCAACTAGTAGGAAAAGGAGTCAAGGAAGGACACTTGTTGAGAATGCTAGCTAGAATACCAAATTTGCATGCCATGTCAGCTCAACTGCAATAGATGCCACTATCCGCTGCTGCAAAATGGCACAAGAGATATGGTCATGTCAATTTCAAGAGCTTGATAGATCTCAAGAATCAAAATATGGCAATTGGGATTCCAAAGCTACAGTTTCTTGGAAAATTTTGCAAAGCATGCTGCTTCGGCAAACAAAAGCGAACCAACTTCGGTAGAAGCACTTCTCGAGCTAGAGGTATGCTTGATTTGATACACACAAATGTATGGGGTTATGCCCAGACCCACAGCATGGTTTGAACACTTTCCTATTGACTTTCATTGGTGATTACAGCAGATTTTATTGGGTCTACTTTCTGAAAGAGAAATTTGATGTGTTTTTTAGATTTCAAGAATTCAAAGAGAAAACTAGACAAGCAGAAAGATCAAAGTCATGAGATCAGATAAAGGAGGTGAATACATGTCCAGCATTCATGAATTTTTGCAGAAGTCATGGCATTCGAAGACAATTCACTCATGCAGATACTCCTCGGCAGAATGCAAGAGCTGAAAGGAATAATAGTACTTTAGTAGACAGTGCTAGAGCAATGCTTAGTGAGAAGCATCTTTTGAATCAGTATTGGGTAGAAGCAATAGCCACTATAAACCACTTGCTTAATCGGCTTTTGACTAAACGGATTTAGGGTATGACACCTTATGAAGCCTTCATCGGACATAAGCCACACATTGGGCTTCTCCGCATATTTGGTTGCATAGCATATGCCCACATACATGACGACCATTGCAAAAAATTGGATGCGAAGTAATGCAAATGCATCATGGTTGGCTACAGTGAAGAAATCAAAGCATACAAGTTGTATGATCCCATCAACCGCAAGGTCATTATCTATAGAGATGTAATCTTTGATGAGGAATCAGAATGGAAAACCTCAAATACATAGGAGATAGATGCACTAATTTCACGGTCATCTACAGAAAAGGTTGATGAAGAAGAGCAAGAATTGCTAGAAGCACCCCAAGCAGAGCCATAGCAGCTCAGACAGTCTACTAGGGAAAGAAGACCTCCAATCAAATTCACATATACTCAAAAAGGCAAAGCAATTCACGTTGAAACCACCAACTATGCTCTTATGACTACCATCATGGCTACAGAAGACCCAATGTACTTCGAAGATGCAATAGACAAGCTAGAATGGCAAACTGCTATGAATAAAGAAATGGATGCTTTGTACAAGAATAATAATTGGGAATTATGCGACCTTTCACCAGGAAAGAAGGCCATAGCAAAGAAATGGGTATACAAAGTGAAGTACAATCTAGATGGCAGCATTCAAAGATACAAAGCCAGACTATTTGCAAAAGGATTTGCATAGCAATATGGTCAAGATTATGATGAGACTTATGGTCTAGTTAGTGACACTCAACAGATGGAATGTGTACCAGCTCGAGGTCAAGAATGCATTTCTCAATGGTTATCTAGACAAGGAAGTCTACATGCAACAACCAGCAGGTTATGTTGAATCAAGAAAGAAGAATTAAGTTTGCCATCTCAAGAAAAGCCTCTACGGCCTAAAGCAAGCACCCAAAAGTTGTTACACCAAAATCAACAAGTATTTTGCTGATCTGGGGTACATGAAGTCCAATGCATATCATACTCTCTACTACAAAGTTCAAGGAGAAGACATTACTATTGCACTTTTGTACATAGATGATCTAATTATGACTAAAAGCAAGGATAGCTTCATCAAAAAGTTGAAAGAAGAGTTATCTGCAGAGTTCAACATGAAAGATCTTGGACTTGTGCACTATTGTATTGGAATTGAGCTCTAGAGAGATTCAAACAGCACCTTCATGAGCCAGCTCAAATATGTTGACAGTCTCCTGAAGAAGTTTCATATGGTAGATTGCAAGATTGCAGCCACTTCCATGGAGCAGAGTTTGAAACTTACAAAAGATTCAAAAAGCCCTCTAGTCAATGATAGGTACAACAAGAAACTCATCGGATCTCTTATATATATGACTATCACACGATTAGATATATGTTAAGCAGTAAGTTCACTTGCACAGTTTATGGCAAATCCAAAACAATCTCACTGGAATGTAGCCAAAAGAGTCTTGAGATACATCAAAGGTATAAGACAATTTGGAATAGAATTCAGAGGAAGCCATCCAAGGTTGCATGGATAATGTGACAGTGACTATGTTGGAGATCATGAGACCAAGAGATCGACATGGGGATATGCATTCTTCCTTGGTCAAGGTGCTACATCATGGTTGTTAAATAAATAGCCAACTATTTCTTTGTCTTTGACTGAAGCAGAAGATCGAGCCAATTGTTTCTTTGTCTTCGATTGAAGCAAAATATAGAGCACTCGCTACAGGTGCATGTGAGGCTATATGGCTCATAAGACTATTGTCAAAAATAGATTACTTTAATGAATCAAGGCCAACACCAATATACTGTGACAATGAATCAGCTCAAGCATTGGCCAAGAATCCAGTATATCACTCCAGGACAAAGCACATTGATGTTAGAGAATACTTCATCAGAGAAAGAGTGTTACTTGTTGGTGACATCACACTACAGCATTGTGATAGCAAAGAGAATGTTGCAGGCATCTTTACCAAACCACTCGGTAAAGAGCTTTTCGAGAAACACTGACAAGCTCTTGGTTTGATGTAGAGGAAGGACATTTCCATTAAAGGGGTGTGATGGAATGTAATGCTTAGTCCTCCTTCGATTCCCCAAAATCATCATCTTGAGGGAAGACCTACTTCATGATGTTGATCTTGAGGGAAGGTGTTGAGAGATCACACTCAACATCATGTGATTACATGTGCATAGCACTAGCACATATAGAGTGCTATAAAGGAAAGGGTTAGATGCCCTATCCCTAACCCTAAATGGGTTTGTATATATTCTACATTTTCAACTAAATCTAGTGTACAGTTAGTCATTTGTGGTCTACCCTCTAGCTGTGCCCTTGCTCCTCATCTCCACTCTAATCCTCTCCCCTCTTCATATTTTGTCACTACTCTCGATCGTGATTGATTGCATTGTTCTATTATTAGCTCTTAGTTTATTGGGACTGATGCCCGTGGGTTCTCCCAGAATCTGCTGAAAGTGGTCTTCCACTACTTGAAGAATGGTGTCCTCATTAAATACCACAAGATCCTCAACTCAAAAAAATTCAATATTCTTTTTCCTTAGCATTCAAAACATACCCTCATTGGTTTTATCACCCTTGCCTGCCCACCACTCTCTTGTATAAACACTTGCTTGTTACACTATAGACACTTGCTTGTTATACTTCCACAATGGCCTTTATTCTGAGTTCCTCCCTTAGGTCCCTTAAGGAGATCAGGCCTTGTTGCTCTGATGTATCTGCTTCCTTTCTTGTATTTTCTTCTAACAAATAATCAAGTTTCTAAGGAAACGAATGTTTTCCACATTCATTCCTTGGCACATTCATGCATTATGCACCCTCCCTTCTAAGAATTTAGTCGATGGATGAGGACCATGGATGTAGCCAACAACTGCACACACACTCATCCATTTTGTAGTTTTGTTTAAAAGACCATTGTGCACTTTCATGCATGGGAGTTTACTTGAAGAGAGTTCCCCATCTGATCAAGTAGTTCCATCATCCCCTAATGTTTGTCTCTGTTACTTTCCATCTCCTATATTCGCTTGGCCTATAGCTCACCAGATCCTCTTGGCTTTGATGCTAAGGACATGCTCCTATGGCCTCCTTGCATTGTGCCACTATAGGTGGACTTTCCTGCACCTTGCACATGGGATCATGCCCATGTACGTCTTTTGCTGGCGGGTGCACTTCTCCATTGAAAGGCTTTCAAGAATCCTTGAAGTTCTATTGAGGTCAAGGAGTCTGTTGAACTTGTTGCTTCTTCTACGGGCAACTTGTGTGCTCTCTATTCAATTGAGATGATGTGTTTATTTCCGCTACTAGAAATCACTTTAGTGCATTAGCTTCCGTCAAATCTTTCCTATCAAGGTGTAAGGTAAAACCCAAAAATGACAAGAGCAGACTAAGAATGTATTGCTCATCATTTCCTAAAATCATGTTTGTGTCATTTTCATTTAGTGCAATGGGAGTCATTTGCAAGATTGGTCCTAAGTATCTAGTGTTTGGATTCATTTACAGGGGCAGATCCATAGTCTTGTCATTGGCCTTGGTGGTGGCAGAGCTAATAGTAGAGATATTGGCAATGGCAATGGCAGTGGCGGTGGTGGCGGCGATGGTGATGGTGATGGCGGAAACCCTATCTCCACCATCGCTAGCAGAGACCATCCCTATGACATATTTACTTTGATTTTTGGTTGTTTAGAAAGGCCTAATGAAATCAAGCCCCCATCACTAGAAAGGTTCCCAAAAAGGATCGCTCAGAGTCAAAGGCATGTAATCAGGGGGAAGCATTCACCCAGTGCACTGACAAGCATCACATTGAACAATAAAAGCATGTTCATCCTAAAATAGAGTGCCTCTGATTGCAACACTTTCCTGGCTATAAGATCACCTGCAAAGTAACCCCTAAGAAGACCTTTATTAGCCTCTACAAGCACCATGAAACCCACCTTTCTAACACACCATCAGCACATTTGTGATATTATTGACCACCAATTAGGCTATACTTCCAAGCCTTAATAGCAAGCCGTTGTCGCTTGTCTTTGGACATGTGTACAAGAAATGTACCCTGAGAGAGATATTGCAACAATTCATCATACTCTGTCTCATTCCAATGAATAGCAAAAAGATTATCATCAAGAAGCTTGGTTGTAACTCTCGACTCGGTTGTTTGGTATGGTAGTTGAGATAAATAATCTTCTCCTGCATTTGATTTGCCAGGTTTATGAACGTGGAAACTAAATTCCTGTAAAAAAAGCATCCACCTAACCAATCTACCTTAAATTATAGTTTTGTCGATAAGATATAATAATGCCTAATAGTCCACATAAAATATGATTTGAATGCCCAATAAATAATGTGTAAATTTTTTGACACTATAGACCATACCCAAGGCTTCTCGCTCGGTTGTACTATAGTGGCACTCAAGTTCTATCATAAGTCTAGTGGCATATTAATATGATAATCCAATTTTCCATTTACTTGAGCTATAATGATCCCAATGTCATATCCAAATAGGATAATCCAATTTGCCCTTTAGTTGAGCTATAATGATCCCAATGACATATCCAAAAGCATACCCATAAACATGAAAAATGACATCCCATTTTGGTTGGCTACTGAGAATGGGTGTTTCAAAAGTATATTTCTTGAGTTCATTAAATACATTTGATAAATTTAGTGTCCACTAGAACTTCACATCTTTCTTATGAGCTCATATAGTGGGGTAGCTGTCTTAGCAAAATCCCAAACGAAACACCAAGAAACGATCAAAGCCAATAAAGGACCTTAATTGAGTCGGACTTGTTGGTTTATGCATGGAATTTATATCTTCAATATTTCCAATTTTATTCCTTATTTCATCCTTAGATATTATATGGCCAAGAAGGACACCAACACAAACACAAAAAACACTCTTTGCTGGATTTATGAAATAACATTTTTTAAGGAACTACCACAATGGGAAATAATCAATCACTTATTTCAATAGTGTGGATGAATTCCTCTTGGCTGAGCTTATCAAGATTGGCCTTAACTTTTCTGGCATGATTTGGGTTCATTTTGTACATGTGCTACCTAATAGGTTTAGGATTGGGTTCCAAGGGAATTATATGCTATAAAATTTTTACAGACACTCCCTTGAAATCTGTATATGAAAAGATTCTTGACTTCCTGCAAATAGTCATCAACAATATAAACATTGATGACCACTATTTTGGGTTCTTGATCTTATCCAAAATTCAATTCTTGAGTTGGTTCTAGTAGTAGTAGCTATTTTGAACCTAACCGAGTCATGGTGAGATGGGGCTCAGCAATTTTCCTTTCACCAATGAGATTGTCAGTAAAATTGATGGGGTATAGCTATTGTAATGTAATAATTTTGTCTTCCTTGACTTTTTGTTTTAGGTCAGCAACTACTTGGAATATTTCAAGCTCTCCCACTGGTAAGATCTGAAGCTCCATAAGCCGAGTTTCAACATCTTGTGGAAACTAGTCCTTGACTTGAAGATCTTGAGGCCTACAACTTTTAGGCACCTTACTTGGATCGCTCAAAATCTGTATTTCCTTTTTGCCAATTTTTATTATCATCAACCCAATTCCCTAGTCATGTAACACCTTGGCACTTTCAACTAGGGTCTACCCAATAGTAGAGGATAGGCATTTTCTTCCATTGGAATGACCAACAAACTTTTGTGTATGATCACCACCAATGGTAATAGCAACATTAGAGATCATACCTATGGGTTCAGGCTATTGTTCTACCATGTGAACTTGGCATGGAGAAGGCTTCATATTCTTTAGTTGTAATCTACTCACTACAGCCCTATTGATATGATGTTGACTCTAGAACCACCATCCATAATGATTCCTGAGACCTTTTGCTTTTTGATTTTGACAATAATCACGTGTACTTCATCATCCACCATTGGAGTATCAATTATCAGAATAGTAGCCATTGGAACCATGGTTTTGACAAGTGGTTCTTTAGTTTGAATTTGTTGCAGTGGGAACTCTCTACAATAAGGTGCAATTTTGAGCAACTCTACTATAGTAATTCTGACCTTCATTTGCTAAAAATCTCCCATGCTTTTACCACTTTAGGACGCAGATCCCCTTCAAAATTCGATACTACTCGAGTCTGACTTATAGAATCCTTTGTCAAGTTATCTCTTGGTGGCACCATACTTAGATCAAGAGGTAAGTCCACAACTAGAGATTTACCTTTTAGTTCCCAGGTAATTTGGGAGGCAATCTACTTTTGATCCTTCCAATGGAGATCACTCATAGGAGATACTACTCCATTTTCATTGGTGACCAACTCTTGTGAAGGAGTCACTACATGAGCATCCACAAAACTTGGTCTTTCTTCCAATATTTAATTGACACCCAAGATTGACTTCTCGTCTCTCCTAATTTTTCTAAAGGAGCTTTAAATGCTCTTGCCACAATAGGCACTCGGCCTAGGTCTAATTACCATTATAAAAATAATATCAAATCTGCAAAGAACCTTGATTCTTATCTTTTTCATTTTTGCCTTTGCCTATTTAGAATTGGCTCACTCTAATGTCCATATGGTATCCTTGAACAACTCTCTGCAGACGGCCGAGTCTTTGTCTATCTTGAGCTCATTGTCATAGGTGGTTCCCCAAATCCTCTTCTTGATTCCATTGCTCATCTCATATTGGCTCAATTCATAATAGCTTCCTAGTCTTCCATATTCTACCAACCTCTTTGGCCTCTCTATAGGTATTCCTCTTGTCTTACTACATATCTTTCTCTACTCACAGAGCATGTGTCAAATATTCTATAGTGCTTGAATGATACAAAGGGCTACTTGAGAGCACTCCTCAATCCAAACAATAGCTGTCAAACAAGTTTACAAGATCTTGCAAGCCTCGTGCTATCTTGAGAGAAACCTTTTATAGTAGTTTTCGAAACCAAGTAGTTGTTGTATCTTGACTAGGGTCATCATAGACTACTACTGGTGAAATCTATGCACTCAATTCTATGGACTCCTATCCATAATCAATTTCCCACTCAACTATTTTAGCACATCACTCTCGAGTAGGATCACCAAATGTTGACGGTATTTTCTCGCATCGCATGAGTTAATTGGTTAACTACACATGGTCGAGCTTGGTGAAATTGTGTTCGTAAAAGAATATGCCACTCTCGTGCAATCTGTGGGGTGATGTGCAAGGTATCTACTCAAAATGGGTTCAACTAGAATTAGGCGCCGATGTAACTAACATGGGTGACATGCTGTGTGACCAAACTATATGAAGATAGGTATAGAGGTACTTCAATAGAAGAGATACAATAGTATAGGAAAGCAAACACTGACTGCATCAAGAATTAGTCTTTGTATTACAACATCTCATGTATGCACTAACTCATAATAGGTCTACCTAAACTCGGACTCATCTTCCATCACCTTGACTTAGCTAGAATCTCTATGAGCTAGTAGCCTTTCCTAAAGTCCCTAGTTTTATGCTCTCTCATAAAATTCATTTCCTTAGAAAAAGAAATTTCTCAGGATTGAAGCATGATAAGGTGGTCTTGATACTTGTGTGTCAGGACAGGTTGCTACCTTTGGGAGTGGGAGGGAGAGGTTTAAATAAGCGATGGGATAAGGGGAGTGAGACAGTGGGGGGGGTTGATGAGACTAGAGAGTCGCGGAGTTTGATGAGACTAGAGAGTCGCGGAGAGGGTAGT
Source organism: Dipteris shenzhenensis (assembly GCF_047967505.1). Classification (NCBI taxonomy): domain Eukaryota; kingdom Viridiplantae; phylum Streptophyta; class Polypodiopsida; order Gleicheniales; family Dipteridaceae; genus Dipteris; species Dipteris shenzhenensis. The sequence continues at coordinate 4,140,102 of NC_141612.1, forward strand.
TGCATTAGGGAGTGAGGTTAAGAGTGTAGGAAAAATAGGAATAATTTAGAAATAGGGGGGGAGAGAGAGAGAGAGAGAGAGAGAGAGAGAGAGAGAGAGAGAGAGAGAGAGAGAGTAGTTTGGGGTGGGGTAAGTTAGGGAGCGAAATGAAAAAAGATAGAGAAAATAATAAAAAAGGGGGGAAAAAGGGGGAAGGGGGGTTTTTATTAGGACCAATTTGGAAACGAAATTAGGCTAAGATAGGGAAGGGGGGAATGGGAGAATGGGAGAGGGGAAATTAGGGAAGATAAAATTAGGGAAAGAGGTATGAAGTAAGAAAGCAGGACAAAAAGGATTAATTAGGGAAACATTAAGTTAAGGGAAAATAGAAAAATAACGGAAAGAAAACAAAGAAGGGAAAAATAAGGAGTAACTTAGGAAAAAGGGAAGATAAAAAAGGAAGTGAGAGGAAAAATCTAGGAATAAATTAAAAGGAAATTAGTATAAAAAACTAGGTAGGAGATAAATAAGGAATATAAACATTTTAAAATAAGAAAATTTAAAAAATATAAAAAAAATTTTAAAAACCTAAAGTAATAGGAAAAGATTAGGAGAATGAGGAAGATAAAGGAAATTAGGAAAAAAGGTTTAGCAAAAAATTTTGGAGAAATTTAATATGCCAAGCTTAAAGTGAAGAGAGTTTTATAATATTCCTTTAAAGCATCATGATCAAAAGATGCATTTGGGCAAGACGACCAATATGACTACATTAAAGTGAAGAGAAGTCAAATTGGCAAATGATGCATTTGGGCAATAATGACCCATACCAAGGGTTAATATGCCAAGCTTAAAGTGAAGAGAGTTTTATAAGATTCCTTTAAAGCATCATGATCAAATGATGCATTTGGGCAAGACGACCAATATGACTACATTAAAGTGAAGAGAAGTTAAATTGGCAAATGATGCATTTGGGCAATAATGACCCAAACCACAAGTTAATATGACTATTAAAGTGGGAAGTTTTTATAAGATTCATTTCATCATGATCAAATGATGCCCATAAGATTAAAGAAGGTTGTAAGAATCAAGTGAATGTACATCTTTAGTCTTGTACATATGATTATATGAAAGGTTTCATTCATTGTTGCTTTGGACTACTTTACCCTTATAATAAGGGCCATTATGTTTACTTAGTTGAAATTTTGATTTATTTATTTAGAAATGGGCTTTTCTTACTTAGAAAAGGTTAAGTAGGTCACCACAATCTTCAAAATTTTGAATTTTTCTTATTTAGAGAAGGCTACTAAGTGAACAACAAGTTTATTTAATACCATTCACATGAAGTCCAAAAGACATGTGCAAACATGTTTCATTACACCATGGAGAAGGGTAAGAAAAATAACTAGCATGCGCAAATAAATGATTAGTATATAATCTTACATGGTAAATGTGAGTGACATACAAGATATCAACTTTTGTGAGCCTCCCTTGGAGTGGGAAGAATAATAATAACCTAGCCAATTTGGTTAGAAATTGGAAACCTGGCTCTCAAGAAACATTAAGATAACATTAAGATCCAAGGAATATTGTAACTATGGAACCATCATGACACATATTTGATGTTGCAAATGATTAGCTTTAAAGTCACTAGCTACAAAAGTCGCAATTGATGCATTTGGCCAATAATGACCCATACCAAGGGTTCATATGCCAAGCTTAAATTGAAGAGAGTTTTATAAGATTCCTTTAAAGCATCATGATCAAATGATGCATTTGGGCAAGATAACCAATAGGACTACATTAAAGTGAAGAAAAGTTAAATTGGCCAATGATGCATTTGGGCAATAATGACCCAAACCACGAGTTAATATACTATTAAAGTGGAAAGTTTTTATAAGATTCCTTTCATCATGATCAAATGATGGCCATAAGATAATAGAAGGTTGTAAGAATCAAGTGAATGTACATCTTTAGTCTTTTACATATGATTATATGAAAGGTGTCATTCGTTGTTGCTTTGGACTACTTTATCCTTATTATAAGGGCCATTATGTTTACTTAGTTGGAATTTTGATTTATTTATTTACAAATGGGCTTTTCTTATTTAGAAAAGGTTAAGTAGGTCACCACAATCTTCAAAAAAGTGGACAAGTTTATTTAATACCATTCACATGAAGTCCAAAAGACATGTGTAAACATGTTTCATTACACCATGGAGAAGGGTAAAAAATAACTAGCATGCGCAAATAAATGATTAATATATAATCTTAGATGGTAAATGTGAGTGACATACAAGATATCAACTTTTGTGAACCTCCCTTGGACTCAGAAGAATCATTATAACCTAGCCAATTTGGTTAGAAATTGGAAACCTGGCTCTCAAGAAACATTAAGATCCAAGGAATATTGTAATTATGGAACCATCATGACACATTTGATGTTGCAAATGATTAGCTTTAAAGTCACTAGCTACAACAGTCGCAATTGATGCATTTGGGCAACAATGACCCATACCAAGGGTTAACATGCCAAGCTTAAAGTGAAGAGAGTTTTATAAGATTCCTTTAAAGCATCATGATCAAATGATGCATTTGGGAAAGATGACCAATATGACTACATTAAAGTGAAGTGGAGAAGTTAAATTCGCAAATGATGCATTTGCGAAATAATGACACAAACCAAGGGTTAATATGACTATTAAAGTGGAAAGTCTTAATAACATTCCTTTCATCATGATCAAATGATGGCCATAAGATAATAGAAGGTTGTAAGAATCAAGTGAATGTACATCTTTAGTCTTTTACATATGATTATATGAAAGGTTTCATTCATTGTTGCTTTGGACTACTTTACCCTTATAATAAGGGCCATTATGTTTATTTAGTCGAAATTTTGATTTATTTATTTACAAATGGGCTTTTCTTATTTTGAAAATATTAAGTAGGTCACCACAATCTTCAAAAAAGTGAACACCTTATTTAATATCATTCACATGAAGTCCAAAAGACATATGTAAACATGTTTCATTACACCATAGAGAAGGGTAAGAAAAATAACTAGCATGCACAAATAAATGATTAGTATATAATCTTACATGGTAAATGTGAATGACATACAAGATACAAGCTTTTGTGAGCCTCCCTTTGATTGGGAAGAATAGTTATAACCTAGCCAATTTGCTTAGAAATTGGAAACCTAGCTCTCAAGAAACTATGGTACCGTCATGACATATTTGATGTTGCAAATGATTAGCTTTAAAGTCACTAGCTACAAAAGTCGCAATTGATGCATTTGGGCAATAATGATCCATACCAAGGGTTGATATGCCAAGCTTAAAGTAAACAGAGTTTTATAAGATTCCTTTAAAGCATCATGATCAAATGATACATTTGGCAAAGATGACCAATATGATGCATTTGGGCAATAATGACTCAAACCAAGGGTTAATGATCATTAATGTTAAAGTGGAAAACTTTTATAAGATTCCTTTCATCATGATCAAATGATGGCCATAAGATAATAGAAGGTTTGAAGAATCAAGTGAATGCACACCTTTAGTATTTTACATATGATTATATGAATGGTATTATTTATTGTTACTTTGGACTACTTTACCCATATAATAAGGGCCATTATGTTTACTTAGTTGAAATTTTGATTTATTTATTTACAAATGGGCTTTTCTTATTTAGAAAAGGTTAAGTAGGTCACCACAATCTTCAAAAAACTGAATTTTTCTTAGTTAGAAAAGGCTACTAATTGGACAAGTTTATTTAATACCATTCACATGAAGTCCAAAAGACATGTGTGAACATGTTTCATTACACCATGGAGAAGGTAAAGAAAAATAACTAGCATGTGCAAATAAATGATTAGCATATAATCTTACATGGCAAATGTGAGTGACATACAAAATATCAACTTTTGTGAGCCTCCCTTGAGTGGGAAGAATAATTATAGCCAAGCCAATTTGGTTAGAAATTGGAAACCTTGGGCAAGGTTAGTCGTACCACGTGGGCTTGGGAAGCTAATACACCTTGAGAATCAATCTCTCCACCTTGGGGAAACTTATAGCCAAGCGAATTTGGTTAGAAACTAGAAACCTTGGGCAAAACTTAATCTCTAACGTCTAATACACCTGAGAATCAATCCCTCCATCTTAAGAATGCGATGATGAGTGGTGAGGGCGAGATTCAAGAGGATGATAAGCAATTCCAACCGAAAACTTACCACCACTTTAACTAAAAAGTCCAAAATTCCAATCGGTTGGCTTCCACAATCCAACTAGCCAATTGTAAATTTGAACGAGGTGGGATGCTAAGCTGAGGCTCTCTTTTTGTTGGGACCTGTTAAGGTCACTGGTAGCCCTCACGACCCATCGATCTAGCTGAAGCGGATTGGTGATCATGTACAACACCTAGGGGAACAAGCCTCTGACGTGGTGCATAAGCGCAGCCGGGGCAAGGAAGTCCCGTGGTGGAAGTCGTGGCTACAATGATGTAATAAATAACCGAATGGAGACCCAAATTTTCAAAATTTGAAATTTTGTTAGGGCACGGAGACACAGAGGGCATCCATGTGCACCCATTTATAAGCGCAACGGTCCCTTATCTTCTTCACAGTTTGGGCTGCTAAGTCCACCGTCCTCATTAGTGTCAAAAGCCTCTTCTCCACTGCAACCCTAGCTCCCGCCTCTGAAATCTGCACCACACACACTCTTTTTCAGCCTCACACCACATTTCACCATTTCGCTTCAACCCCTTATCGCATCACGCTCACCTTTTCCAGAGCTCTATCGGCCTCCAGCAATCGGGAAAAATGTGTCAATTGCTTGTACAGGTCCACTTCCGTGTACTGCACAGCCAATTCACAACAACGCTCACGTTTTCGTATCGCCAACGACTGTCAAATCGTGGCCAGAGAGGCCGTATGCGTGGTGCTTCTAGTGATATCTCTAAGATGGCTTTCAGGCGGAGAGAATCTGTGAAGAAAATCAGTCACCTGCCGAACCAGACGACCGTTGCATCGTGGATAATTCGGGCAGATAGTCCCCCGTTCTGAGTCTCCTAAAACTCGGAGATTTATGGTTCTTGTCGTGTGTCCGCACAGCTCGTCGTCACACTGCGAAAGTGCAACGTGAGAGGACAGATCTGAAATTTGACTGGGCACTTGCATAAAGAAAAGGTACGAGGACTTAGTTACCATCATCCATCCCTCGTAATAGCGTCCGATGAATTCCTCTGCTCGTAGTTTCACCTGAGGATTCAACACCCAGTCTTTCGTTAATGAGATGCTGTATGGTTGCACAATCTGTACTTCCTGAAATGAAAGATGCGTCTGATAAGCTAGCATAACGGAGAAAATTGAAAGAGAGTCGTTATCTCTTCACCTGATTAGCTAGCATGGCGGACGACATTCTCTGCAGACCACCATTGACCCTGCACTTCGGGCACTGCAAGTGGTCCTCAGGCACAAGAGCTGAATTTTGTTTTATGACATGGTCGTGTGCTGCCTCATCCAAGGCGACTTCAGATATATCCTGTGTCAAATCTATGACTCGGCTTATGCCAAGGAACGGGTAACGATTTGAGCAGCCAGGGCATACAAGATGTAAAGGATCACAATGACGGTACCTGCACAAAATAATAGTAATAATACGCATTTTCTCCCTCTTGCCTCTCAAAGTCTGTTCGGAGCCACATGTGAAAAATTCCTTTACCAACACAAACCTAGCCCTTACTGGAGTAGAGAGCTGGATCAATATGAAATGGACATCATATCAATACCTTTCGTCATCATCAAGAATTGCAGAAGCAGTCAGCAAAGCCTCGTCCTTATCCACCACAGTTGAGGAACTTTTCGGCTGAAACTGGAAGACATTACAAGCCATTCATTAGCGAGATATACTTGAGGCATGGAGATTACATTTGCAGTTGAAGAACGTTACCTTTGAAGAATCGAGTCCAAGGCACTCCGCAAGATGTTTAGCATCTGTGCCTTCAATTGGAGCACATAACCGTGAAACCACAGGATGTATCTGTAGATCATAATGGGTTGAGTACTACTAAGAGTATGAGATTGTGAAAGAACATGCAGAGAGAGTTTACAAATAAGGTCCGGGAAAACCTGCTGAGATAAGTAATATTCAATGTCGACCAGCCAATTTCCAGCGTCTTGCTTCAGCTCATCTGGATGCCTTGCTCGATCTGCAATGCCATGTGAAGCAGTGTTGGAGCCCTGCCAGTTTGCGTAAGCAATTGATTAGAGAAAGCAAGAATTCCCACTCCGTCATACATGTCCACTGCAGTCTGCCTTACGCAATGGGCCAGTGCTCTGTTAAAAGGAGTTGAGGTACCTGTTCACAGCAAATGATATAGGGAACCGTATCACCAACAGAGCATCCAATATGTTGCCCAGTCTCTTTCAACCTCAGTGCAACCTGTCATATACAGTGTCGCGATTTAGCATCAATACGCCTGCCATGCATGCACCTGTTCAGCTACAGAGATATTTGAAAAATAATTCAGGTCACAGTTTCTCGATGGCTTTACTGCAATCTTTTGGAGTTATCATTTAAGATTGTTCTCTTGCTTGTTTGCCCTCATGTCACCCTCCAAGTGTGTCTGTACAGTATGCACAAATGCAGACTCTATAGAAGTAGGCCATTTTATAACCTGAAGATTCCCTGCCTACCTGTACATGAGGCTGGTTCTTAGCATCCGGATAAGCCTCTGGAGCCTTTGTCAACGTTTTTGTAATAATGTATTTCTCGAGCTCAATCTGGCCACTTCTCATCTCCTCCTGCAGCTGTGCATAGAATTTGTTTTGAAATGTGTCAAAGAGCCAGCTTCTCTTGGTTTGGATTTATTTGTTGACTTATGTGCATCAGATATTTTCCAGCTGCAGAGACACGCCATGGCATTGGTTTAGTTTGGGCAATAAGACATCACACCCATTTTACCTTTCTAAGTTGACTGTGGATGGTCTCAACAACGTCCTCACAGGTCCTGCCATCATGATCCGATATAACAGGATTGTCTTACTTTATTACAAGATAAAAGAAAAGCCAAGGACCTATTGACCTCGACACCATGAAGTAACAAGAGTCTGGAAAAGAACTTGACTCGCATAGTCTTGTTTTTTCTAGAAAATGTGCTCTCCTTTTGTCAAGTAATGGCTATTTTTGTCCAGAGAAACAAACAGAAGGACAGGAGCTCCCAGAAGTACTGAAAGACCAAGCAAGGATATTTTACCCGCCAGAGAGAATTTGTTCCAGACAAAAATTGCCTATTTCTTTTGATATCAAGCTCCAATCTCGCCGTACAATATCTAGACCTTTTTGCTCAATAACCTATACACACGATGGCATAGAAGTTTAAGAGCTGTGTTGCTTGATATACAAGCCCAAAATTGGAAAGCATTTTGGATCAAACGTGCATCTTTGTTTACCTCACGAAAGGTTCCATCTCCGTTAGCTTCAACTTTTACAGCTGCATACTTTTTT